>NW_027186523.1:28538031-28718112 GCF_028583685.1 Petaurus breviceps papuanus
AGAGAGAGAGAGAGAGAGAGAGAGAGAGACAGAGAGAGACAGAGAGACAGAGAGAGAGAGACAGAGAGAGACAGAGACAGAGAGAGAGAGAGACAGAGACAGAGACAGAGACAGAGACAGAGACAGAGACAGAGACAGAGAGAGAGACAGAGACAGAGAGAGACAGAGAGAGAGACAGAGAGAGAGACAGAGAGAGAGAGAGAGACTAAAGAGATGCATAAGAAAAAAAATTTCTATGTGCTTTTGGTTTCTTTATCAAATGTAAGTATTAGTTATCTACAGTAGCTCATGATTCAGTGGCTTTACAAGTCAGAGTATTTGTAATAAGCATTTGAGCATATTTCATTATCAGTTTCTCTACATGCTTCTATTTCATTAAGTCGCTCATTTATTCTAAAAATTCACACTGTTAACCATAGGAGAATGGTGACTTTGACACCATTTCACAGTATAACCACACTTAATTTTCCCTAGACATGCTATTTGCTTGAATAAGTTAGACTATTTGGGGCACTGGTTTTAATGTATGGGTTTGATGCTAAATGACACTGCAAGGGGTACCCCTGAGGACTTGTGTTCATCTGTCTAAGTTAAATATGATTCTTATTCCTTGAATGAAGCAACAAAGAACTTTATAAGGTTCTCTGAAATGTACTGAAAACTATTATTCAGTCTTTTAACTTCATAACAAAATTCTACCTAATACTCACTAGTATGACTCATCTCTTAGAAAGTGTAATTTTTAAATTTGTAGCATATCATAGATTTCTATTTCTTTTCTAATGATTGAGGCATCCAGTGAAATTTTATGTTTGAGGTTATACTAAATTGATAATTTATATTTGTGGATGAAATTTGTACAAATATAACTGGAAGATTAACAGAATTAGATCTTACATATATGGTTAGAGTATATGCTTTCCTATTTTATATCTGTGATTTGGCTTTGGATCTAGACCTGTGATTGCATCAGTGAAGAAAGCTCCTAGGGATCCCAGTGGAGACAGGCACATGGTATGCTATTTAAAATGTTAGAGAGGTAATTGGATCATGGAGAATTCAGTGCCTTGCCCACAGTCACACCACCAGAAAGTCTCTGAGATGGAACTTGAACTCCTATTGTCCTAACTCAATGCCTGGTTCCCTTTCTGGTCTCCTGTACTGCTCCTATAGTATATAATAAATGTGAACCAAAACAAAGGCAAATCATGATGTTAAAAAATAGTTTTTATACTTCATTAAAGAAATATTATGTAGTAATCACTCTGTAAACCACAAAGCATTATGCAAATATAAAAATATACATTAACAGTAATAAAAGGGGAGAATAGTCTTATCAAAAGAAAAGGGTATGACATTCTAAAAGCAAGTCTAGTACATTGCAAATTCCATCACCAAATGAAAAAAACACATCCAGAAATTGACACTATGGAAGGTACAACCTCCCCGTCCACCATACTCTGTCCCCTACTCCTCTCCCTCAGTAGTCACAATTATTGAAGAAATGGAAAAGAAATCTCTCACCAAATGGTTCAACATAAAAAACAGTTTTGGACTTATCAATGGAATTACACTGAAAAAGATAAATTATTATATAGTATCTAATTTGCTGCTATTTACAAAGAAGCACTAGGCCTTTTTATCTAACTTATGGCTGGAACCACTTATAGGTACTGTTTCTCCCTTTAGAATGTAAGCTACTTAATTTGGAACTATAGCCCCAACATGCTATAAAGCTATTTGATACAGCAATACCACTACTGGGTCTATATTCCAAAAGTATCTTTAAAAAAGGAAAAGGACCTATGTGCACATTGGAAATTGAGGGGATGCCCATCACTTGGAGAACAAGTTGTGGTATATGAATGTGATGGGTTGCTATTGTGCAATAAAATATGATGAGCAGGAGGATTTAAGAAATACCTGGAAAGACTTTTTGGAACTGATGCAGAGTGAAGTGAACAGAACCAGAACATTGGATTCAGTAACAGCAACACTGTGCAATGATCAACTATAATAGACATAACTCTTCCCAGCAATACAGTGATCCAAGACAATTCCAAAAGACTTTTGATGGAAAATGCTGTCCACATTCAGAGAAAGAAATATGGAGTTTGAATGCAGAACAAAGCATACTATTTTCACATTTTGTTGTTGTTTTTTTCTTGTTCTGATTCTTTTTTTAAAATGTGACTAATGTGAAAACATGTTTAAAATGATTAGAAATGTATAACCTATATCAGATTGCTTGCTGTTTGAAAGAATAGGGGAAAGAAGGGCAGGAGGGTGAAAAATTTAGAACTCAAAATCTTACAAAAATGAATGTTGAAAACTACCTTTATGGGCAGCTAGGTGGTGCAGTGAACAGAGCACTAGCCCTGGAGTCAGGAGGACCTGAGTTCAAATCCAGCCTCAGACACTTCATAGCCACAATAGACACAACTAGCCATGTGACCTTGAACTAGTCACTTAACCACAATTGCCCTCCAAAACAAAGCAAACTACCTTTACATGTAATTGGAAAAATACTATTAAGTATAAAATAAAAATGAGAGCAGGTACTCTCTTAATATTGTATTTGAATTCTCATTTCTTAGCACTGTGTTTTGCTCACAGTAAACATTTAATCAATGCTTTTTTATTCATTCGTTCATTATAACCATTGTATTTACTATTCTCTTGATTGTATTTACTTTTTCAGTTCTTACAAATCACCTTATGTTTCCACAAATTCTTATACTATTCCTTAAAACAATCATATTTCATTACATTCATGTACTGCAATTTGTTAATCATTTTCTAATTAATAGGCATCCATTTTGTTTCCATTTTTTCTACCAGAAAAGATGCCACTTTGAATATCTGTGAATATATGTAGATACCTGTGTTTATGTTTGTATAAATATACACATACATCTACATATGTACATTAATTCATACACACACAAACATACCTTAAATTTTGTCTCTGACTTTCTTGGAATATAAGCAAAGTAACATCCCTAGGTAAAAGGGAACATTTAATATTTTTTTTCTTGCCTAAATCCATTTTTTATTCAGAATATTTGGATAAGTTAATTGCTATACTAACAGTGTTTTGGTGTGCCTGTCTTCCCATAGTCCCTTCAATCATAGCTTTTTTGTAAACTTTGTCAGATATCTGCCTATTAAGTACAACTTCATATTTGTTTTAATTTTTATTTCCCATGTTGTTAATGATTTGGCACAATCTTCACATGATTTTGAATAATTTACAATCTTTTCCAAAATTTTTTGTTCATACCTTTGACCAGGAAGAGGAGAAGAAGGAGCAGAGAATATGAATGAAATGTGAAAAGTACTTGGAAAAAAAGCAGAAGAGAATTCAGACAGGAAGGATAGTGATGGTTCTACCATTTTAAAATTGAGCTCTTTTTGTAGAATCATGGCTTTATTAAAGAATCCTCTTTTTTTGCTTTCCTCATTTGAATATTCATAGTATCATCTCTATTAATAACTCTCTAGTTATTATTTAGTTTAAAAACTGTAGGTCCATTAAAAGTATCCATTGTTACTGTCCTTTCACAAATAGTATGTTTCTGTACGGAGTGAATTTTCTCTGATAGTCCATTGTAATGCCAAGCAAAAGCAACTTCCAGGTTCTGATTATGAACATAATAACTCTCTATATACTCAGTAACAAATTAAGACAAAACATTCTCAGAAAAGAGAAAATCAAAATATAGAGTAACTCAATCATTTAGTAAGTCCACAATTCAATCACAAAGTGCAAAAGTCAAAGTACTCCACCCCTTGGTGGAGTTTAGTGGAGATTAGTTTCCAATCATAAAAAAGTACATCCATTTGTCCAGTCACAAAACACAGAGGCCATCCACCCCTAGGTCACAACGAGGTTACAATATCTTCACAGCATTCAGTACCCAAGGAGAGGTCTTAGGCAAGTTCTCAGCAGTTTCTGTCCCTGTGAAGACAACGCTTGGCAAAGACACCACAACATTCATGCACATTATTGGCATCCTCTTCAGTTCACCTTCTGCCTATGAAATCAGCCTAGGCCCAGCAAGGTCTGAGGCCTCTATCAACAAAGGACTCTGACAAAGTCACATCAAAACAGACAGACAAAATACTGGCACCACGGTCATGCCTCCTCAGTTCTTGGCAGCTCTGGGTGGCAGTTCTCAAAAGTCCTCGGCAACTCCAACTGGCCCTCAGCAGTCCAGGCAGCTTTGGCTGGCAGTTCTCTCTCTCTCTTTGCAACTCTGGCCCTGGCGATTCTCTCTCTCTGCCTGTACAATGATGCTCACAAAAGTTCTTCTGGCCTCTCTCTGCTCGGGCGTCTCCCTAAACAGGGCACCAGCTCCATCCAGTTCAGGCCCCTCTCATCCTGTCAAAAAGTCCATTCCACTGTGGGGTTCAAATTCCATTACAATTATGTCCATACATTCCATGGCTCCCAATAAATACTTCTTTCTCTTTCTTTATCAAGGAGTATTGTATGTGGTGATTTGGGGGAAGATGGCAAAATGAGAGGTAACCTGGAGTACAGATCTCCTCTATACCCTGACAAATAGGCAAAAGCAACAAAAACAGTTCAAATGTAGATAGAAAAGGAAAAAATGGAAAGAAACCATTCATGAGGTTAAGTCTTTTTTATATAAAATTTTCTGAGCTTTTCTTTTTTCAATTGACAAGTAGGGAAAGAGAATAAACATTTATTGAAAACATACTCTGTGCCAGGCATTATATTAAGCACTTTACAAATATTGCAAGTGCTTGTCTTGTCTTCTTCCTATCTCCTTCCTTTCTGAAAAATGGAAAACAAAACCCTTTTAGCAAATATATACAAACATAGGCGATCCCACATTAGACATCATTCAAAAGTGTGTGTCTCATTCTTTATATTGAGTCAATTATCTACATAACCAGGTGGTAAGTAACAAATTCCATCACTGATGCTCTGAAGTCATGGTTGGATACGTTATTTCTTATGGGAAAAAATAAGTAGAGACCAGTTTCTCAGTCCACTGCTCCTGGAACCACATCCCTTAATTTTATCCCCTCCCCTATAGCCTGCAGCCATACCATTCTAAGGCCCCAATGCTTCTTCTCATGGTGGATGCATTTTGGGCCATCATTTTGGAAGTTAATGTCTTGGAAATGTCAAAGGTGAAACCACTGCTTCCAAAGAAAGTCAAGGCATCTGAATTAGACCATTTCTGGGGCTCAAGAGGAAGGAAAGGCAAAGAGCTGGGAGACTAGAATCGAAGGCTGATGACATTTGGTACTGAATACAGATACTGTATTTAATAATACACAGAAAGAGACAGCCAGTACAAGGATAAGTAAAAGTAGAGAAAAGACCTAAATGAAATGACCTCTTGGATAGAACTCCTTATTAATTTGATCTTTTTTCTTTCTACTAGTTATAGATTCATTTAATCCATTTTTTTATTTTGTCAGATTTTTTGTGAATTTTTCTTCTGCATGTTCCTTTTCTGAGAGTTTCCTTCCCCCTCCCCTTTTTGTTGCTTAGGTTATCATCCTTTGGCATCCCTTTCTTGTATATGACATGTAGGTATTGTGGAGCTGCTGTCTCTTCTGACCTCTGATAAACTGCACTGACTTTTGGAATACTTTATGTACATACAGACACACACATTTCAGAATGAGAAGTGATAAGAAAGACACTTGTGTGTGCCAAAATATAGATATTAGATGAAGATATATAAAGCATTTGTGTGTATTCCTCTATATTAATTTGTAGTCAAGAAATAAATAAGATAGTAAATATTCTCAGCAAAATGCTAATATTGAGTGCAGTTGAGCCTTTTCTTCTTTGAAAATTCAGATTCTTTTCTTGTGTAAATATGCATTTACTCAATTCTGAGGCAGTAGGGGAAAAAGTAGCATCTCACTGACCTATTTTATACTATTCTCAATATAGAAAATGCTCTGAGTTAAATGTGTACTCACCTGAGATGCCAATGAATTATTTTAGGAAACTGCTGGAGTTTAGTAAATTTTTTTCTTGGCTATTATGGCAGAAGCTTTCCAGCCAATAGTGTAGGATTGAATTCAGTTCAGTTCAGATCAGTTCTATTCAGAAGACAGTTATTAAACACTTACTATTCTAGCCCCTAGGTATACAAAGAAAGTGAAAAATGGTATTCATAGAATCTTTGAGTTGGAAGACTGAATCAGAGGTCATTTACCAACCCATTACTCTGCAGAAAACCCCCATATAATATCCTTGATATGTGGTCATGCATGCTTTGCTAGAAGTTCAATGATAACAAATGATTACTTTTCATTTTATTTTTTGATCGATGCTAATTAATTAGAAGTGTTTCCTTTTCTATTTGAAATCTTCCTATCTATAACTTCTATCCACTGATACTAACCTTGCCCTGTAGGACCAAGGGGGAAAAAGTCTAATCTTTTCCCTAAGGCAACCCTTCATATACATGAAGTCAGATCCCATGTTTCCCTTATATAGACTACACAACCTTGTGTTGGTCCTTGTATAATGTGATTTCAAATTCCCTTATCACCGGCATCCTCTTGGCGTGTTATGTAAATTGAACTTGGACTCTTACCACAACCTCTCCCACTAATTGACATTATTAACATCCATAAGCATTAATAAACATTACATAATTAAATGACATTTATTAAGTGATTATTTTATGCAGAAAATGTAAGAAGAATCTTTAGATAAGACCCTATCCCTACTTTGAAGGAATTGCTAATGTAATAATAGGTAAGGAGGGATGCTATTTTTAAGTGACTCTACTAAGGTAGGTAGCAGAGGATAGCTAAAATAAAAGGGAAAGATTAGTAATAGAGATATTCAGATGCAAAACCTTTAAAAGAAAATAATAATAAAAACCCATCCCCTCCAATGCTAAGCTAGACAGAGGGATTATGCTTGGGTCATAAGAAAGGTAAATTTGTGATACTAATGCAAGAAGGGAAATTTGACCATGTAAGTAATAATAAAATGGAAAAATAATATACATGTAGCTTAGAGCCTAAACAAACTTTTATGCCTGTGGATAGCATGTCATATAATCACAGGAATTATTGGTTTCAAACCGGAAGGGTCTTTAGACACCACTGGATCCTACTTCTTTATTTTACAGATGAGAACACTGAGGCTGAGAGAGGTTATTTCCATGGTCATAGCTAGTAAGTATCTGAGGTAGTATTTGAATTCAAGTCCCCTAGACACCAAGCCCAGTGTTCTATCTACTGTGCTAATAGCTTTTTCTTGCCACCTGAGCTTCAATAGGACATGCTTAGCCTCAGATGATTATATATTACTAGGGCAAATGGCCATGCTATTAAAGCTTGACACCAATAAGGCTATTAAAATTATAGATTAGCTGGCAAGGTATCTGTAAATGTTAACCAATCAGAGCCATAGTAGAACAAAAGGACTATGTCACAAATGAGAGGGAGTTTTATAGTTGGCAGTGAATGAAAGTTAAACTGTCATCAAAAGAAAGAGAGACATAAAGCCAGGAAATAAGCAATGCATGAATTATACCAGAGTAGAGATGGGATTTCAAAGTAATGCAGAGATGATGGGGTCATTGGGGAGGATAAAAAACCAAGTTTGTTCTCAAAGTTTGGTCTTTATTTTAAATGCATCTGTCTATGTAGGCAGAGGAAAAGCTAAAATGGTCTAAGCCTTCATCTCAATTGAATAAATTAGAGTCTTCACTGTAGGTTTAACTTATCAGGTAGAAACTATTTGAAATTACTCTAATTCAAGAGGAAGTCAGTATGAAAAATTAAAACTATTAGGAAGAGGGGAAAGTGCCTTTTTTCCTCCTAAATGGCTGCATGAATCTTCTGGATGAGTTTCATCCTCATCAACTTACCTAGGTTCCTGAAGGACATATCTGTGGAAACCATGAAATAGAATTTTAAAGTTTGGATTACTGGTGATGAAATGTAATACAGATAGGTACTAGGAAATGCATGTAGCAAGTGTCATTTAAATAATTTGTTCTGGGAATATAATTTCATATTCTGCTCCACCTTTCCCCAAAAAGAATCAGGAGGGTAGGAATGATGAAGGCAAACTACTGACTGGTTTTTGGCAGCATGCATGAATTATCATGCATGTTGATTATAGGGCCTACTTCCAAGTAATGCCAATGAGCCTTAGGTACTGAAATTGGCTTCCTTCATTTCTTGTACTTCATACTTGGACTTTTTATTACAATTAGCTCTCCTTGAGTACTGAGGTCTATTTGGAGGATGTTTGCCCCCTGATTTATATCCACTTGTAGAATTAGTTTTCATTATTCACAATAAAAATCAAGACATTTAAAAATATTTCTGCAGTGTTTCTCAGTAACTGGTGTTGTCCTCATAAGGTGCATTAGGAAGACTTCCACATACGCTATTCGGTTCTTAAAAAAAAAAATTGGGGGCGGCCAGGTGGCACAGAGAGTAAGAGCACCAGCTCCAGTGTCTGGATGACCTGGGGATCAAATATGGGCTCAGATACTCAGCACCACACCCAGAAATAACTGTCCATGTTACTTTGAGCAAGTTGCTTAACCCAGATTGCTTTAAAAAAAAATTCTTCCTTTCATCTCCTTCCCCTCCAATCTCACCTCCTGATATTTTGGTTTTCTATATTCCTTTACTGTTCTCTGAAATCTATTTTAATCTTCTAACCAGATGAACAAAGCTTGATGGGTGACAGCAATGCCAATGAAGTGTGTCTATTCCATAGGACTCTTTTTGGAGATTGGCTTCTGCCAGCTGTTTCTCAGTCCAGTCCAGTGCTATTTGTCATGATTGGGTGGTGACTTAAAAATTTGGGAATATTCAACATATCCCCTGGGTTTATGGGGGAAAAAAACTGGATCAGCACCTAGTTGGTACAATTCAAAATCATTTATTAGTGCTCCTCTTGTGGGCACTAGAACTATAAAGATGAAAAGATGACAGGCCTTGCTTTCAAGGAGCTGACACTATAGTTGAAGGGACCAAATAAGCTATGATAAAGTGTGATAAGAATGAAGGAAGAATCCAAAGTGCTACATTAAATTTGAAAGTGAGATAACTTTTAGTTGGAGGCAGCAGAGAATATTTCAGGGAAGAGATGGTCCTTTCAGGAAAGTAAAAATTTCAAAGGGCAGAGGTGAAGAGGTGGTACTTAGACCTATATTTCCTAGGCATTATGAATAGCCTGCACAAATCCATGCTGGTGGAAGAGTTCAGGGTGGAGTTTGCCCACTTTGACTGGAATAGAGAATATAAGAAAGAACATAGTGGTGTTTGATTTTTCTGCCTTAGACACTATGAGGTTATGGGTACTATAAATTGAATCATAGATTTAGATCTAGAAAGGAACTTATAAACCATATAGTCTAACTTCCTCTTTCATATGAGAAAAATGAAGTCCAAAGGTTAAGTGACTTGTCCAAGATTCAGGTGCTATTAAGTAGCCAAGATAGAATTTGAATCCAAGTCCTCTAATGCCAAATTCAGTACACTTTCCACCATACCTTGATGTGAGGGTTTGTGCAATGTCTGTGTTCCAGATTATTAGTGAGATTTCTAGGCAGGATGGAAGAATTATTCCAAGTCAACTGATAAGTCACCAAGCATTCATTAAGCAATAACTTTGTACCAGGCACTATGCTAAGAGCTGGCAATACAAAGAAAGGCAAGTAACAACAACAAAGAACACAAAAAGCAAGTCCCTCTTCTTAAAGAGTTTGCATTCTAATGGGGGAGACAACATACAGAAAATTATGTATAAAGAGGATAAATACAGGATAAATTACAGATAAATAACAAATGAACAAAATAATACATAAAAGAAGACAGAAAGAAAACTCAATTGTCAGTGAACAATTTAAGCAGTCATTATATACCAGGCATTTGACTAAGAAATGTGATACAAAGAATATATAAAATAAATAAACAAACAAATAGATGAATGAACGAACAAACAAAGGAACAAATGAATGAATAAATAAATAAACAAAGAAACAAACAAATAAATAGATAGATAGCTAAACAAACAAATAAATAAAATTCCAACCATCAAGGAGCTCACATTCTAATAGAGGAAAGTAAAAAGAATTGTTAGGGGAGGAGGAGAATAGAAGCTATTTTCAAGGGGTTAGTTAAAACAACAAGAACAAAACAAACACAGAAAAGAAACCTTATTATCCAGCTAGAGTAATAAGTCAATGATTGAGATTGAATTATTGTAGGAAGTGCTCAAGAAGATATAAGGACAATTACAACCTAAACCAAACTTTTGGAAAATATGTAGAAAAAGCTAAAACTTAGCTTAAGGTAGTGATCACAATTACTGCAGTTTAATGCTGACAGAATAATCAACCATTTAGTTTAAAATAACCCTAGATTCTAATTATGGAATACATGGCAAATAGGATAAGATATACTACATATTTTATATCTATGTTTTATAGTAGTATATTTGTTATTTATATATAATATGCACAAATGTATTATACATATACCCACATGATATATAAAGTATTTAGAATATAATTATGATTGTGATGTGTATATATGATTACAATTTCAGTCATTTGAAGGAGTTTCCTAACTAATGAAATTACATAGCCATCTGAGTAAGGAGTGTTTAGATATGGTTTCATTAATATGAAGGCACAGTTGAAAGAATGTAGATATATAAACCTGTGAGGAACAAATTTAGGAATGATTTTATTTTTCCCTATAATGTATGAATGTTTTATTCTCCTTTTCTTGGTAGTAATAATATCAATTTCTTGTCTCACAAAAATAAAACATTAAAAGTAACTATATTTATAAGTATAGAGATTCTTCTAACCATAGGATTTTTATAACCCTCTTTTTCCTAACCTGCCATTCTATCCCCATAATTAAAGTAAAAGGCCTAAGAAGGAAGGCATTCTTTTATCATTTTTGTGTTTATTTCTGTGATTTTAATGAATCAGCTCTCTATATAAGGAACTGACCCAAGTTTCTAAAACTAAAAGCCATTCACCAATAAATATTCAAAGAGTGTAAACAGATGATTCTCACGGGAAGAGACTCACAGTTTCAACATGCTCCAAATGGAATCAATTTTGAGGTTCCACTTTACTTTGATCAATTTGGCAAAGATGGCAAAAGAGGAAAATGATGAATGTTGAAGGTTCTGTGGGAAAACAGGTACACCAATGTGCATTGGAGGACTTGCAAATCAGTCTAGCCATTTTGGAAAGTAATTTGGAACTATCTATATATCTCTATTAATCTGTCTAAATCCTTTCACACATCCATACTATACCTTGGCTTATACCCCAAA
Organism: Petaurus breviceps papuanus; assembly: GCF_028583685.1. Taxonomy (NCBI): domain Eukaryota; kingdom Metazoa; phylum Chordata; class Mammalia; order Diprotodontia; family Petauridae; genus Petaurus; species Petaurus breviceps. Next base: position 28,549,367 of record NW_027186523.1, read on the forward strand.
GAGGTCAAAGTAAGTGGGGAAACACCTATTTGTACAAGGATATTCATAACAGTTCTTTTTGGAATAACCCTAAACTGGAAACTGAGTTGGTGTTCACCCATTGGAGGATACATAAATTATGATATATGGATATAAAGGAACATTATTGAGCTATAAGAAAACATTTGAAAAGGCCTTTTTCAGAAGGACCTGGGAAGAATGAACTGAGGCAGAGAAAATTAATTGATTTAGAGCAATTTATACAATAACAACATTTTAAAGAAAAACAACTGTGAAAGATATTTGAACTATGATTAATCAGTCATCAAGACCAAGAACTCAAGATAAAGTATGCTGTCTATCTCCTATCACAGAACTAAAGGGTTTGAAATGCAAAATGGTACATACATTTGTTTTTGACATGACCATCATAGAAATCTGTTTTGCTATCCATATAGAAGACAGAAGCAAAACATTTATCTATATACCAGAAGACGAAATCCCCAAACCAGCTAAGATGGTGAAGTAGAGGAAGTGCAATCTGATCTTTACCAACATTCCCCTCCAAACAACTTTAAAATACCACTTCAAATCAAAATCTGGAGGGGCAAATCCAACAAAAATTCATTGGGAGACATTTTTCCAACCCAAGAAAACTTGAGAGGTTGGAAGGAGAGATCTGTGACATGGGATAAAGGCTGGCTTGAAGTGCATATGGACACAACACCAGCATGGGGCTAGGTAGTGGTGACAGGAGCAAAAGCAGTTTTTGGAACTCTTCAACTATAGACTGTAAGGGGATCTTGCAACTAGTCAGAACAACATTACAGGGGACTCCTGTGCTAGCACTGGATGCAGTACTAGAAACTGCTTGGCTACTCGATTACCTATATGCACTTCATGGTCACATTTCAAGGGTGAAAAGGAGCACTTTCTCTCAAGAGTGAGCAGGAGCCCTAAGGGGAACGGTCAGTTCTAGTCGCAAGGGATTAGGAACTCTGATGTATAGTATCACTTGCTAACACAGGGAAGCAAGGGACCTAAAGAGCAATATTGATTGCAAGGCCAGGGGATTGGGGCGCTTCCTGGGTAAGGACCAGGGCACAGACTAGGAGAGCAGTGAACTCCCATCTTCCAAGAACACATAGTTTTAGAAACACCAAAAACTTACAAGCCCCCAGAGCCAGTTCTGAAAACAACAGTGGAAAAACCCTGCCTTTTGGGATAGGGCCCACCCCTATGCCAGGAGCAGAGTCCAACTTTAATATAAAGTTAATCATCAAGAAATAAGTTTGAAAATGAGCAAATAACAACAAAAGAACCAGACCAATCACGTCTTGAAAAAAATCCCCAAAAGAAAACTCCTAAGAATATTAAAGCCAGGTTCTGGAGTTCCCAGGTCAAGGAGAAAACATTACAAGCAGCCAGAAAGAAACAATTTCAATAATGTGGAGACACAATCAGGATAACTCAGGACCTGGCAGCTTCTACATTGAGGAATCAAAGGGCTTGGAATATGATATTCCAGAGAGCAAAGGGGCTGGGACTAAAACCAAAAATCATCTACCCAGCAAAACTGAGTATCATGTTTCAGGGGAAAATATGGTCATTCAGTGGAATAGAGGACATTCAAGCATTCTTGATGAAAAAAAACAGAGTTGAATAGAAAATTTGACATTCAGATACAAGAAGCAAGAGAAGCTTGAGAAGGTAAACAGGGAAAAGTAATCATAAGGAACTTATCAAAGTTGAACTATTTATATTCCTAAATGGAAAAATGATAAATGTAACTTATGAAACTTTTCTCAGTATGAGAATAGTTGAAGGGAATAGAAATGTATATATGTGTGTATGTATATATATATATATGTGTGTGTGTGTGTGTGTATTTGTATACGTGCATATATATATGTCTATATCAGAGGGTATATGGACATATGAATACATGTGAGTGTGTGTATATATATCTACAGGTATACATAGAGGGAACAGGACCAGTTAAATAGGAAGGGATGATACTTAAAAGGTGAAATTAAGAGGTTAGAGAGGAATATAATGAGAGGAGATGGGGAGAGACAGAATGGGGTAAATTATCTCATATAGAAGAGGCAAGGGAAAATTGTTACAATGGAGGGGAAGAACAGGAAGGCCAAATGGAATGTGTCAACCTTATTCTCATTGAACTTGGCTTAGGGAGGGAATGACATACACACTAAATAGGGTATCTCACCATACAGGAAAATAGAGGGGAAGGGGAAGAGAGGGGGGATAATGGAAGGGAGGGCAGGCTGGGGGGGTGGGGAAGGGAAATTGGAAGCACCCACTTCTGAAAAGGGAAAAGATCAAAGTAGAGAATAGAACAAATGGGGAGTGGGATAGGATAAAGGGAAATATAGTCAGTCTTCTACAATATATCCACTATGTAAATGTTTTGCTTAGCTACTCATGTACTACCTATATTGAATTGCTTATCTTCCCAGTGAAGGTGGGTGACAAGGGAGGAAGGGAAAGAATCTGGAATCCAAAGTTTTAAAGTCAAATATTCAAAAATATATATATATATATATATATATTATTATTAATATTTTACATTTAACTGGGAAATGAGATATACAGGCACTGGGGCATAGAGATCCACCATGCCCTACTGGAAAATCAAAGCAGGAATGGGGGAAGATCACTATTGAGTAGAGAAATGCAAATTAAAACAACTCTAACATACCACTCATACCTATCAGATTAGCTAACATAAAAAGCAAAGGGAAATTGTAAATGCTGGATATAATGTGGAAAAATTGGGACATGAAAGCATTGTTGGTAGAGTTGTAAACTAGTCCAACCATTCTGGAGAATAATTTGGAACTATATACCCTTTGACCCTGTGATACTGCTACTAGGTCTTTAACTGAAGAGATTAATGAAAAGGGAAAATATGTGTGTGTGTGTGTGTGTGTGTGTGTGTGTAAAATATTTATATCTATTTATAGGATTTCTTTTTGTGGTGGTAAAGAATTAGAAATTGAAGAGATGCTCATCAGTTGGGGAATGACTAAACAAATTATATATCATTGGGATGGAATATTATTTTGCTATAAGAAAGGATGAGTAGGATTATTTCTTTTTTTTTTAAAGCAATTGGGATTAAGTAACTTGCTCAAGGTTACACGACCAGTTATTTCTGGGTGTGGTGCTGAGTATCTGAGCCCGGATATGATCCAGGTCATCCCAACACTGGAGCCGGTGCTCTTACTCTCTGAGCCACCTGGCCGCCCCTAAGCAATTGGGGTTAAGTAACTTGCTCAAGGTTACATGGCCAGGTGTTTTTGGGTGGTTGCTAAGTGTCTGATCCCAGGCTTCGATCTCCAGGTCATTCCAACACTGGAGCCGGTGCTCTTACTCGCTGTGCTACCTGGCCTCCCCCGAGTAGGATTATTTCATCAAAACTTGGGAAAACTTATATGAACTTGTACAAAGTAAAGTAAGCAAAACCAGGAGAACATTGAATACAGTAATAGGAATGTTATAAGTGAGATACTGAGACTAATTCTGTATCATCTTTTCATTGATTCTAATTACAGTTAATTGATTTTGTCCTCTAACTGCCTGAGTCATAGTTCTTGGTCTTTGAACGTAGAAAATCAGTTGACTTGTACTGGGTTGTTTGGAAATCTGTTTCTTCTGATAATCATAGTTTTATTCTGACTTTCAGGAAATTTGTTGTCCTTAAGGGATATAGATGGATAGGAGGGAGTCTGGTGTAGTATCTTACCACTGAGCTATCCTTCAAGGATATCTGGTTTGTTGTTCCAAGAAGCCTGATCCTCTATTTCTGCCTTTGCAGGTGGACTCAAACAATGAACATTTCTTAATTGCAGGAGGGAAGGAGGGTTTTTGTTAGATCCCATTTTCAATTTTCAACCAATCTGATTATATTGCTCCCCGCCCCCATGCCTCAACTCTGTAATCAGTCATATTGATTTTGCCATTCATGATGTTGAATTCTTTTAACCAATCATAACTTTTTTTCCTATGAAGTTCTATTATTTAATCTTTTCTCCCCAAAACCATAAAAGAGAGAGCTGTTCCCCTATTTGGGGTGTAACCTTTGCTGAGGAAACTGAGATCCTATTTTTTGGTAAATTCATGCTTTACTAATAAATTAATCATGCTCATAACTTAGTACCTCAGGCTACCTAATTTTGATTATATTATAAGGATGATTAACTTTGAAAGACTTAGTTTCTCTAATCAAGACAATGAATCAAGGCAATTCCAAAAGACACATGATGAAAACTGCTATCTGAGTCCAGAGAGACCACAGATGAACTCTGAGTGCAGATTGAAGCATATTTAAAAAATATATATTTTTCTTATTTGTGTTCATTTGCAATATGGCTAATACTGAAATATTTTGCATAATTTTATATGTCTAATCAGTATCATATTGCCTGCTTTCTCAAGGATGGGTGAGAAATGGAGAGAATTTCAAATTCAAAATGAAATAAAAATTAATGTTAAAAAAATTTTGCAGGGTATTGGGAAATATTTACTTAAATAAAAATATACCAAAAAGTAATGTAAAAAATCACTTTTTTTGCTGTTTACAGTATTGTGGATTGAGTCTTATTGGAACATTTCCAGGTATGGCTCACCTTAACATGGCAGATAAGGTACTGGACTTGGAGTCAGAAGAACTTGGTAAAGCCATGCATGAGTAGCTTTCCAAAGGAGTGCTGCTATGAACAGCTTTCAAGATAATGATTGCATAGTATAGTGAGCTCTCTATTTATTCAATAACAAATCAGAGCAAAGCATTCACAGAAAATCAAAATACAGCATTCACAGTGTTACAACTTATCACAGAAAATCAAAATGCAGCATTCACCATGTCACAACTCAACAACTTATCACTAAAATGGCCACATAGTTTTCACCACTGGTCACATAGTTTTGAACAAAGTATGATCCTGTTTAGTCAGTCAATCACTTAGTAACTCAATCATTCAATCATAAACTACAAAAGGTCAAAGATCTCCACCCATGGGACACATTAAGTTACAAATCAATCACTATTCACTCATCAGTGACTATTCAATCATCAGTCACTACTCAGTCATCAGTCACTACTCAGTACTCTCTTAAGGGGTAGTGGAAAATATACAGGCTATCCACCCCTCCCTCACAAGTAAATTACAATTTCATCACTACTGAGTACCCATGGAGAAGTCTTTTCATCTTGACTCAGGGCAGGCTTTCAGCTTCCTCTTCCATGGTCCCAGCTCCTGCCCAAATCTAATGAACTGCCACCTGAGTTCAAAGGCAGACAGGTCCCAGCTTCTTGTTGAGCTCTCCATGTAGTTCCTGCTCCATATTGCAGCTCACAGTGTCCAGTCCATCTCAAATCCTTCACAGTCTCTGTTCCTGGGAAGACAAAACTTAACAAAGCCACAAGAACGTTAATGCACATTAACAAAACAACAATAACATTTGTACACAATACCAACACCACAGTCATGCTTCTTCAGTCTTCAGCAGCTCTAGCTGGACCTCGGAAATCCTCAGCAGCATCAGCAGCTCTGGCTGGCCCTTGGAAGTCTTTAGCAGCTCTGTTCTCAAAATCAAAATCACTTTCTCCCATTCTCAAAATCAAAATCACTTTCTCCACAGAATTTCCAGTCCAGCAGCAGCAGCCCAGCCTGAAGGTGCTCATTCCAAGAAGTTCTGACTGTCCAGCACAAGCTGGACAAATATGGTATTTGTCAAATATTCCTCAAATATGGTATAGCTCCTCCCTGTTTAGCCCCTTCCTGTTAAGTCAGCAACAGGGGTTCATACCTTCTGTTTCTTTAACAGAGGCTTGATCTGAAACTAGATGCCAATTACCTCTTAGCTTTCCAATACAAAGGGATATTCAAATTTCATTACCATTACAAAACCCTGTCTCTGACAGTCACTGTATGAGTGGCCACTGGGCAGCACAGTGAAGAAAGCACTGAACCTGGAGTGAAAAGATCTAAGTTCAAATCTAGGCTCAACCTATCTGGGTAACCAGAGGCAAGTCACTCAGCTTCTGTCTGAGTTTCTTCAAGTGTAAAGTTGGGATGACAAAAGCTCCTGTCTGCCAGGGTTGTTTTGAGGATTAAAGGAGATATTTGTAAAGTGCTAAGTACATTTCCTTGAACATGTTAGGTACTTAATGAATTCTTATTTCTTTCCCTCCTACCCAACTATTTGATTTTGGGCAAGTAACCTCTCTATCCTTCAGTTTGTTATTCATCTGATAAAGTGAGGGAATTCTATTTGATAGCCTCTAAAAGTCCATTCTATCTCTTGCTCTGTGAATCTATGATTTTTGAAAAGAAAAATACATCTCTTCCTACCACAATTCTTTGGTTTCCTTCCTCTAATGTTCAAAAAACTTGTTGGCTTCTAGATTGCCAGCCTGTTTTTGTCTGTGTTTCAGGAGTTGGTATAAATTGCTTCTTGAAATGCAAGATTTTTAGTATTACTATATAGTCAGAAAACCTGCCTTCTCTCACTCATTTAATAGAATGTCCATTTGTCTTGAAAAGAACTTCTTACTAGAAGCCTCATTCTAAACCTCATGGTCCTGGTCACATCCCCTGGCACATGGAGACTGAAAGAAATGAACCAGTGAAAGAACATGTCCAATTCCTATTTATCAGTTGATGAGATCAAGATTATCTTGTGACCATCAAATCAAAAATGATTATAACTTGGAAGGAAGGAATAGGAGTTTCTGAGGGGGAAAAAGTATCAATACAAAAAAAAAGTGAGTGGTATCTCAAGAAATCCATGTGACTGCACATGAAACTATCTATTGAGTTTACATTTTAAAAGGTCAATATACAACAGATGAAAAGAGAAACAGAACCAAGGATCAACATAATTATAACAATAATGGATGTCTTAATATCCATAATGAGTGAATATTGCAAATAAAGCTGTCAGTCTTGAACCCTGGGTTTGGAGTTAGAGGACTTGGATTTGAATCCAATATGATTAACCTCTGTGATTTGTGTTAAATTTATTTTCATTTTCTACTCATTCCTTTCCTCATATATAAAATAATGGGGTAAAATGAAGTGACCCTTGAAGGTACCTTCCATTTTTAAAGTCATCTGGGTGGAGGAGTAGAAAGAGAGTGCTAGACTTGCAAGTAGGACAAGTTTAATTCAAATCTAGCCTCATGTGCTTACTTATCTCTGTGATCTTGTGTGAGTCACTTACTCTCCTCTGTCTGCCTCAGATTCATCTCTCAAATGGGAACAATAATACCACTTACCTCTCAGCATTTGGAAAAAAGTGAGACTAAAGTGCTTTGCAAATATTAACACACTATACAAATGCTACTACTAGTGATGATGATGATAACAATAAATCTGCCCATTAATGATCCTCAAATTCTTTTTTTAACATATTTGGAAAATTAAGTAATAGGCCCCTAAATTAGGTGAGATGACACAATGTTAACAAAAGACAGAAAGGAGACATATACTATTTTGATTTTATTTTCATTACCAAATAGAATGATCTTCAACCTGGAAAGGGTAGATCAAATAAGAGTGAGAGAACCAAAGCATTGATGAAAACAGGAAAAAAAATCAAAATCATCATAGTTCTTTAAATGAATTCAAATATTATAAAAAATATTAGGTAGTATTTTGTCTATAGTTATATATAGTCTGTGATAAGGGAATTGTAGGTTTGTTTTTGTTTTTTTTTCTTTTTTTTTGCCCGGAGTTTAAAAAATATTTGGCTATGAACGAATATGGTAGCCATATTAAAATTCATTATAAATATCTCTATATTGCATGGATTGTCCATATAGAGAAGGAAACTAAGCAGCACAGTGAACATAGTATAAGACCTGGAACCAGGTAGACCTGAGTTCAAATATGGCCTCAGACATCTATTAGTTGTGTGACCCTGGGCAAATCATTTAACCCTACTTGCCTCAGTTTCCTCATCTGTAAAATAAACTGGAGAAGGAATGACAAACCACTCCAATATCTTTGCCAAGAAAACCCCAAATGGTGTCATGAAGAGTCAGACATGACTGAACAGTAACAACATTCATATAAAGATAGTGATATCTAGTATTTTATTGGGTAAATATTTTATTATTCTGAATATTAGACAAAGGTAATAAATATAAAATTATAGTCCATTTTTAATTACTATAGATGACAAATAATTAATATATAAAGCACTAAATAAAATGTCAGATAATAGAACAGAACGATGTATTTAAAGATTGATTCATTATGACCAAGCAGGCTTAATATTAGATATTAGGCTGGTACATCAAACACTATCAATATAATGCATTATATAAATAAAAAGTCATATGATTATGTGAATTGGTACAGAGAAACCTTTGATAAAATCTAACATTCAATAATGGAAAAATGCTAAAAATAATTAGAAGAGAGGACTTTTTCTAAATAGAATAAAAATATATTTCTTGAGCCAAGAACCAACATAGATTGATTTTTTAGCATTTCTCTAGCATTCACCTGGTCTTGCCTGGAACCATATACACTATCCTACTTCTAGGTTATTTCAGTCTGCCAAGTAGCTGCCTTACTTTATCATTCACTTTTACCAGGAATTTTGTCTCCTGTACTGAGACCCTGGCCTTCTGCCTGATGAGTTCTCAATTTATGTTACCTAGACTGAAAGATACCACACTACTTCCTAGTCATCTTCTGGTCATGCTGCTGTAAGTCATTCTCCTCTCCATCCCTTCTTTCCAAATCTATCTCTGTAAACCATAATTAAATCAACTAACATTTCTGTAAATTTTATATTAGTCAGTGGCTAAAATCTTGATCTGGACATCATTCCCCAATATGTTGTCTTCCCATATTTGAATTTAAACTCCTACAAGATAGGGTCTTTTTTGTTACTCAGTTCTGTACTTAGCTCAGTGTTTGGTAGGTAATAAGTGTTTAATAATTGCTTTTTAATTGATTTTTTAATATTACCAGTCTAATAGACCCTTAATACATGTCTGTTGAATTTAATTTCTTTAAAAAATGTATGAAATCATAATGAAATCTATTAGGACCAAAGAATGAGAAAAAAATAACAAAGGACCTAATGGGGAAAAAAAAGAAAAACTACTAAAGAAGCAGCTATGGTACTACCAAAGTGAAAACATGTTTTAAAAATGTAATGTCTTATTAGGTTTCCCTCTGGTGGGGGCAGCATTGTGGCATGGGGGTGTGTGTAAACCATCAAATAGATTTCGGACTAAATCAGTGGAATAAATTAAAAATTCTGTCCATCTATTAACACACAAATGTAGAGATAGTTAAAGAGATAGACTATTAGCTTATTTTTAAATCTATAGGAAAAAACATAAAAACCTAGTTTTAAATCCTTCTATGATATAATCTATGAATATTTTCATATTTTGGGTAGACATTGCCCATGGGTACTGTATCTTTCTGCTTGTCAAGGACATAAAGTATTTCCTGATTAAGGAAGTATCTAGGTTTTTAAAATAGTGATAGTTTGTATAATTTCCTGGTTTTTATTGATTTCCAAATTTTTCACAATCAATAGTTTATTAAAAACCAGATTGGCATTGCCTCAGTTTCACTACTTCTCATTTTTTTCCCTTCTAATTATGCATTGGTTTTTTTTTTCCTTTCCTCTAAAAAGGTGGCAGTCTGATTCTCCTTAGGTAACTGACTGGGAAATTACTGCCCTATCATTAAAAAGTTTTTTTTTTCTTCTCTGTGAGAATTCAATCAATTTTATTGGGTTTTTTTTTTTTTGGTGTAGTTATTGAGTGCTTGCAATGCCTAGCATTTTATGGCTTTCTTCTTAAAGAGATTAATTGTGAGAAATAATTGTAAATTTTCTCTGTATAGTAAAAGACATTGACCTCTAAATTCTTATTCCTGAGCAATTTTTCCAACTTTTTTTTTGTTCTGTCCCTATGAATACTGTTGCATCTAATTTACTAAATAATGAACCACATGTTTACTTCATTAATTTGATTACATGGAGTTTTTGAAATTTCTTTACCTTATCCTTCAGTGTAACAAAAGTTGGCCTTCTCTGTAAGTGGAAGGCCACCAATACAGATGCTCTAAATACTGTGTAAGTCTTATACTTTCTCCTCTTTTCTGCTATTCTGCCATCAGTATGACAAAAAAAAAAAAAAAGATGACGTCAGTGTAAAACTGGGAGTTATTTTCCTTAATAGCCAACCTGCTGGTGGTAATACTTTTTGTACTCAGACTGTTTTTGGAAGAGAAGACTGTCTAGACTGTCTGTTTTGAAGTCCATACTGAGAAGCCTTCTGGCATGCCAGAATTGACCAAAGCTACCATTGACTTTATAAAGAGAAAATGTATGGAAGATGTTATTAATGCCTTAAATATTTCAAGGACTTCTTTGTGGAAGAGGAATTAGAATTATACTATGTGGCTTCACAGGGGCAACTAGGCCATATAGTGGATCGAGTGCCAGGCCTGGAACCAAGAAGACCTGAGTTCAGATCTGGCTTCAGTCACTAACTGTATAACCTTGGACAAGTCACTTAAGTCTGTCTGCCTCAATTTACTCATCTGTAAAATGAATTGGAAAAAAATGGCAAACCACATACTCCAGATAATACAGTATCTTTGCCAAGAAAACCCCAAAAGCAGTCACAAAGAGTCAGACATGACTGAAAAATAACAAACAACAACAAAAAGTAAACAAAAAAGAAGTGGATTTAGAGAACTAGGAATTACTGGTGAAAAAAAAACATAAAAAAGGGAATTTTTTTATCAATGTGAAGAACCCCTCTATATATATATATATATTGCTGCCCCAAAGTGGAATATGACCTTTTGGGAGGAATTAAATTTTTTGTAATTAGAAATACTCAGGTAGTATCAGGAGATCTACTTGTCAAGAGTATTGTAAAAGGGATTTTTGCTTTGGGTCAGAGATTAGAGCTCTGGGGTTCCTTTTTTTATTTTAAGCAATTGGGGTTGGTTAAGTAACTTGCTCAAGGTTACACGGCCAGGTGTTTCTGGGTGGGTGCTAAGTGTCTGAGCCTGGGATTCGATCTCCAGGTCATCCTGACACTGGAGCTGGTGCTCTTACTCGCTGTGCTCTTACTCACTGTGCTACCTGGTCACCCCTCTGTGGTCCCTTTTAATCTAAAGATTTTGTCATATCTTTTTATCATATATACATGCATGTAAATATACATACTTTTTGGCCTCTCCTTGGGACCAAAGGACCTGACAGGAGCAGCTGCCTTGGAGAGCTGAGACAGTTCCCAGCACTACCTCCATTGCCCACTTCCCATCAGGGGCTGTTTAACCCCTCTGGGCTGTTTGTGGATCCTTCCTTTTCCCCACTTGGGTGGAGGCCTATTCCCTTGGAAGCTTATTTTTGCCCATTAGTTGTGGGATAAGGACATGGTTTCTCGAACTGATTGCATGGAGAGGGAATCACCAATTAAAATCCTTTTGGTAAGATGATGAACCAGAAGACCTTATTATTTGTTCTAGTATTGCACACAAGATTTATCATTACCCAGATTCCATGCAATTTACCATTTACCCTGATATTATGCCCTTCAGATTTGTGACTTTTCTTCCCAGTCTTTTCTCTGAACTACCAGTGTACTTAAAAATCATGAATTTTGCCCCTTTATCTATAAATGTACATCCTCATATGTGTTGATACTCATATCTATAAGCTCCTTGAGACTTTCTTTTCTATTTATATCCTCACTGCTTAGAATGGTATATAGTACATCAATTTGTAATCTTTCTTGGTATTCTTTGTAAAAAAGTAAATAACTAAACCTGAATATTTTGTATCTTATCACTTTTTTCTCTTGTCTTGAGAATCACTCCCACTTCCTATCACCATCCAATCTTACAAACCATAGATACGAATTATTATTTGTTTGTTTTTTGACTCTGTTACCTTTTATATTTGTGCTATGTATCAATCTTTAGGTTATTGTGATAAGATGCTGTAAGACGGGCATAGAACTATATTTTGTTAAACTGCTTTCCAATTTGTCCATTAGTTATTCTCAGACTGGGAGTCCTTAAACCAATATTTTCTTGGATTTATCAAATTTGGGGCTATGAACATTAATTGTTTGCATTTTTTTTGTTGGTTTTGTTCTCCTGTTCAATTTTTCTCTCCTCTGATCAATGCCAAATATCTGTGATGTTTACTACTTTATAATGTAGTTTGAAGATTGGACATATTAAGTCCTCTTGATCCAAAATTCTCCCCTCAACTATCTTTCTTGAGTCTATAGAGATTTTGTACCTTTGAACATTTCTTATAGTTTTATCTATCTCTATAAGGCACCTTATTGATAATTTGTTAATTTATACTAAATTGTGAAGTATTTTGTAAATTAAATTTGGAAATTAATTTAGTGTAATTGTTTTTATTATGATGAATTCCAACCATAGGTAAACAATATCACTATAATTTTTTTCTTTATTTCTGTAGAGAGTGTTTTCTAGTTGAGGTTTTATAAATTATATATAGACGGACTTTATGGAATCTCTGACTTCCAAGTAGTAAAGGTGACTCTGAGACACTGATACTGGCAGATGAAGAATTCCCTGTAGTTGGGCCCATTTTCTACCTTTACCAGCTGAAAGATTCTGAATTTTCTTTTCTGTTACTGACTTTTTGTAGTCTCTAAACTGAGCAAGGTGTCAGTCATGAAAGTGATTGAGGTACTGGTGCTTGCCCATTCTACCACCCTGGGCCTCAGGACCTCCTGCTGGTTTGCTAAGGTGGGGCTTGCCTCTGACTTGCTGGGGCTCCTCCCATCCTGTACTGGTTTCCTTCAGCAAGAGTAACCTTTCCTGTTAATCACTCTTGCTTCAGGAGCTAAAAAACACTGCTGCACCTGTTGGCTCTTCTGTTCCAGGATTTTTCCTGGGGTGGTATTTTCTGGGTTTTTCAAGGTCAGTAAGGGAGAGTGAGAGCAATTTACATTTTACTCCACCATTCTGGCTCCTGAAAGTCATAATGCAAGCTTTTAGAGAACTTCATGGAGACCATTTTATTTTTATCTTTGAAATTCCAGTGCCTGTCACAGTCTTTTGAAAATAAGGGGCATATAATAAATACTGGTAGAATTTAATTTTATTCAAAAGATAGCTACTGTTTCCTATAACCTGAAGAATGCAAAATTTGGGGACATTTCATGTTCCTAATTAAACATATAATTAGTTTGTTCTGCTTATGGTGAGTGCATTGAAGCATCACCTTTCATTTCAATAGCCTCTTCATGAAAGATTCAAGTTTTAAATAACTGGTTAGGTAATTTCACCAAATGGCACGTTTAAGATGTTAAGCTTTTCTTTGATTAAATTTAGCAAAGGATTCAAAATTACAAAAGGCCCCAGGTCCTTTAGCACTGAGGGCTTTGGACATGCCCATGAGCAGTCAGACAATAGATTTGCTCATGTAAATATGTTTTTTTTTAAACCTGTGTTTTTCCTCCCCATATACATAATAATTCCAAACTATTTGCTTTCTAGATAGGACAACTCAAATTGGAACTTTTAATTTACTTAACAAAGGTTAAGGTTAAATTTAATGCTTTTTTTTCTCTTCAGTTCTTAGTTGTCTACACTGTGTTTTAACATACCTATTGAAAGACAATAAACATATACACATTTGCATATATACACACATATTTACATGGACGCATAAAATGGGGAAAACTTCACCATTGTTAGTGTCATAGTAATGAAGCACTTGAACTAATCTAAATTTTACCAGGAGCCAATTTCTTCTTGACCAGGACTAATTACTTTCACAACCTAGGCTCATTTGTGATCTCAACAGCCCAGAAATTAAGCACTAAATCATATTCTCAGACCCAGAAATTAAGCAACAGTGATTTAATAAAAATCAGGATATAGGAATAAAATATATTTAGTACTCTATATTAAATATATATATATATATATAATTTACATATTAATAAAATATATTTTCTTTCTCTTTAATATATTTTTACATTATTTTTATTGTAATCTGTGGGTGTTTCTCAGGGCAGATATATGTGATGCAAATCTGTGATTTCATTATTGATGAGGTGCAGGCTCTGGGAACCTCCTTGAGCTCTCCTTGAATCCTTGGGGTGCAAGCTTTGGGAATCTCCTTGAGCTCTCCTTGGATCTTCCCACATAAGGTATTTGCATGAGGCCATAAGCCTTTCATTGTGGCTCTGACCAAACCTTTGTTACTAGCTTGGCCCTCCATTATCCAGATAGCCCCCACCCTTGATCCTCCCAAAATATCTATACCCAAACCAAGTATTCCACCCTTGCACCATTGTGGCTCCAGGTAGCCTCCAGCAACTTCCCACCCTTAATCACTCATTTACTAGAGTCTGACCTCTTCTGACTCTTCCTGAAGATCCTTCCCAAACTCCTCCTCTAGACCACCCCTAGATTCCTCCCATAACCTTTACCCCATCTTGCCTTCATGTGGTGTGAAAGCACCATAGAATTTTCTAGCACAGCCTTGCTCTGTGTCAGATGATTCTGGCCCACTTGCCCAATTCAAGCCTTACAGATACCAAGGCTCCTTAAGAGTCTACCCAATATGGCAAAATTTTAATAAACTTTGCTTTTCTTTGGCTGGGAGAAGACTTAAGTTGAATTCATTCAGCAGGACCTGGTGTGTTGGTATTTTGGGGTCTCGAGCACCCCTACCTAGCCTATACCTCATCATTTTATGGTAACTCTCATCAATTGTGGGGAACTCCGGGTATATTTTCTAGTGAGATAGATCAATAGGTAAGCCATGAATTACAATCTCAGATACTTGCCTAGAACACAGAGACATTAAGTGACTTGCCTTTGTTACACAGTATGTTTTAGAAGAGTAGCTTTAATCTTGGGAATCTGTGTAAGTGAAATTATTCTAAGAATAATTAGCCTCTTATTGGATAATTTTAGAAAAGTAAAAGGTGAACTTGTTACCAACAGAGAATGAAACATGACTAAGAAAGACCAGGACCAAAAGAAGTTGTCCATCCCTGATAGAATTGCTACAGCTCTAATTAGTTTAATTAAAAACAAAACAAAATCATTAAGTATGTGTAATGTAATGCCAAGCAAAGGCAACTTCCCAAGGTTCGGAATACCAGCATAGGTGCTCTCCATTTTATTCAGTGACAAATTAAGAACAGAGAAGATCAAAATATGACATCATTCAAAATACAGCATTTACTAAGTGTGATTAGATAATCTCCAAGTACTACCCCACCCCAGGACCTTACATTCATTCAATCAATTACAAAGTCCCTGTTTTAAATACTACTCCACCCCTAGGCTGTACCTTCATTTAGTCCATCACAAAACCCCTCTTCTCAAATGGAGATTAGTTTCCAAACATAAGTAAAGTACCTTCATTTGTTCAACTATAGAACACAAAAAGGTCAAAAGTTCCCCACCCCTGGATCACAATTGAATCTACCCCAGAGTTACATCAAGTTTAAGCGCAGCACTTAATACCCAAATGGAAGTCTTTTCTTCATCTTGACACAAGGCAAGTTCTCAGCAATCTTAGTTCCTGGGGAGACAAGGCTTAGCAAGGCCACAAGATACATTGCCAGTCTCTTCATTAATTCATCCTCTGTCTGCAGAACAGTCCTAGAACCCCTGAAAACATTAGCAAAAACCCTCTCCCAGGATTTCTGTAAACATACAACAAGAAAATCCTTCTTCAGGGCTTCTGAACCAACAGAAAGGTTCTCAGACCCCTGCAACAACAGCACTGTCCTTCACCAGTGGACAGTATTCACTCTCTGTCTGCAGGACAGTCTCAGTAGCTCTGAACCAACAGCCACGTTCCAGAACTTCTTCAACAACAGGACTGTCTTTCACCAGTGGACAAATCTGGCAAAAGAACATCAAAACAGACAGACAAAGTACCAGCAAAACAGCGATGTCTCCTTAGTCCTTGGCAGCTCTGGGGGCAGGTCTCAAAAGTCCAGGGCAATTCAAAGTGGCCCTCAGCAATCCTCTCAGTCTCTCTCTGCCTCCACGATGCTGCTTCCAAAAACTTCTTCTGCCTCTCTCTTGTCTCTCCAAATCTATGTCACCAGCTCCTCCCAGTTCATGTCACTCTTTTCAAGTCAACAAGTCCATCCCACAGGTGGGATTAACAAGCTCTGGGTTTTAACACAATCAAACCAAAAACCAAGCCAATACAGGGGAATTTTTATATTCCATTACTATCACAGTATGCTATTTTAGCTATGTTTATCTAGTAATAACTCACTTATGTAGAGGTCATTTATCTAGCGATCCTTTCCATAACACAGCTAAAAATGAAGAAGCAAAAAAAAAAATATGAAAAAAGCCTTAAAAACTTGTTGAATCATAGAAATCTATGATTAGAAGTCATATGACACAATTCCTTCATGTAGTACCTTGACCCATACCTTGTTGCCAGTGTATTGCAGGATCATTGAGTCTCACCTATACTGGTATTACTAATGTTCACGAGTCTTATTTCTATAGAGATCCCTTTTACTCTTTCTAGTATGCTTAGGGAGCAGTTATTAATGTGGACAATTCCTAAATTTGGGGACTTGAGGGAATAGTAGCAAAACTATTTGCAGCTAATATGAGAATAAAAAAAAGCTATCATTTGTAGGCTGCACTTGACCCATATTAGTATTTTTTCTTATTTCATTTATCTTGGTAGTTCTATTTCTACATTAAAAAGAAAAAGAATGTCAAAATTGGAAGCAAAATATTGTTTTGCTCTGAGATGCAAAACAAGGAGTTTAGAATAATAAACATTCTGTTCTCCCAGATGAAGACATTATTCCAATTCAAACTCTGCTGGTGATCTTCTTTTGTAGCTGTTCAGAATCTATGAAAATACACTTTTTATATTAATTAAACCATTGTCTAATGTTTATGAAATCTCTTTTTGGAGATGCCATATTTGTGACATTATTCCTTTCATTTTTATGTGCCCTTTTTAATTTAGAAGAGACAAATAAAAAAAATATGGCAAAATATAGAGTAACTGAAGTAGAGATTTTGTTTGCCTCTGGAATTGCATGGATCCATCAACTAAAAGGAGATCCAGATTATGAACAGGAACTATTTTTGCACCAAACCCAGGAAATTCTAAGCAATATTTCCAGCTTCCTTCAAGGTCATAAGGTTGCATTTTTCCAAACATTAGCTCTTGAAATCTCCAACATCATCCTCATCCACTTCTCTCTGTCTCTCTATCTATCTCCATTTGTCTCAGTCTGTCTCTGTCTCTATCTCTCTGTCTCTGTCTCTCTCTCCATCTCTGTCTCTTTGTCTTACCAAATTTCCTCTTGTCCACACTTTATTTTTTCTCAGACTCTGCCATATGCTTGCCTCTGTGAACATTCCCCTGAAAAAAAACAAACAAAATTGACCTTACTTGTTTTTGATGATGATCACTTCTATTGGTTTTCCTCTTATTTGTCAGGCAGTTTCCTCTCGTTCTCTTTTACTGGTTCATTAGCCTGTTCACCCTGCTTCAGTGTAGGCGCTGCCACAGTACTCTGTCCTGGGCCTTCTTTTTTCTTTTCACTTTCTCACATGGTGATTTCATAAGCTCTGATGGTTTCAATACAACCAATAAATGTTAAACACCTTCTATATTTAAGAAACTATAGTGGACCAACCAAGAAGTTAAAAACAAGCATTTATTAAATGCTTACTCTAGCCAAGCACTTTGATAGACACGTGGGGGAGACAGATAAAAGTGAAAAGAGTTTACTTCTTCTGGGGGTGAGGGAGGATGCAAAATGCACTCAAGTAAATAAATCCTAAGTATATGCAATGAAATTTCAGAAGAAAAAAATGCTTATGCCTGGAGGGATGAGGAAGGGTCTCATGTAGAAGAGGCACTTGAGCGGTTCTTTGAAGGAAACAAGGGATTTGATGAAGTGGAATTGTAGAGAGTGCATGATGGGGGTGATAGAATGTTGGATATAGGGAACAACTCACAGGTCAGGTTTCCTAGACTAGATTGTGCTTGAAAGAGAATGGGAAAATAAGTGGAACCAAATAGTGTGGAGTTTTACACAGCAGACTCAGGAGTTTGTATTTTATACCCAAAGCAATAAGAAGAAGTTGAAATTGTTTGAGTCAGAGCAATATGTTGGGAAATAATATGCGTTTCAAATTGAGCAAGATGGAATGGAGATAGGAGTTAGTAGAAATTGGAAGTCCAGTTTGAAGGCTATTATGATAGTCCAGGCAAGAGGTGATTTGTTCCCTCTAGAGGGCAACATAGATGAACATGTTTCACGCCCACTCCCATACCGGAAAACAAGGCGAATTGAATATGCCTGCGCACTCATCGAGGCTGGCTCAGAGCATGACATTCTCTTGAGGTGTTTTTTTTTCCTTTTTCACTCCTCTCTCCAGTGAATAGAAAAAACCCCAAAGATTCTTGGTGTAAAGCAGCTAGTCTTTCATGATAATGAGATTAATTCAAGAGGACAAAGTTCTACATGACTTATTTTTTCTGTACAACTTAAACACACAAATACACAGTAACAAACAAATAAAATTCCCCCAAATCTCTAAGCCTGAATGCTTTTGATTGCTTAACTAGAAGGGTAGTTTCTCTGCTGGTTGAATTTGATATGATTAATTATGTTCAGGTTTCCCTTCTTTCTCTCATATTTTTTATATCAAAAACACAGACTTAGGATGGAGTTAAAATTGTGTTATCTTTTTTTTAAATCATTGTTAAAAATGTAGGTAACTAGTTAGCAAAATTATAAAATAACAAAGAAATCAGTAGTAATGTACCAGCTACCTGTTGCATCTGGCAATGAAACAAAAAGGAGAAGCTCAGAATGGAGTAGATTCATCATTGGTCCAGTGGTTTCACTAAAAAAACAGAATTCATTCACTGCCTGCTGCATACTGTCAATAAGTAGAGTTTTGAACCAGGAATAGGAATATACTGTAGTTGTCTTAAGGCTTAAAGTCAATCTCCTGAGAAGATAGCTCTGCTTGGCATTGCCACTTATGCCCACTACTATGCTTCTCAAACTCACTCTCTTCTATTGTATTTCTTGAGAGAAGTTTTTTTTAAACTTCTCCTGTATTTTGAGAGTTTTTTTAAACTCTCTTCTCCAAGCGGTAAGGTGGCACAGTGAATAGAGCACCGGCCCTGGAGTCAGGAAGAGCTCAGTTCAAATCTAGCCTCACACACCTGACACACTTATTAGCCATGTGACTTTGGGCAAGTCCCTTAACCCCAATTGTCCTCCAAAAAGCAAAAACAAAACAAAAAAAAACCCCTGCTCCTGTAGAGACAAGCTCCTTTCTTTGGTTCCAATACTACAATAGAAAACTCTTTTCTCTAACTGAGAAGAAATACATCCCTTTTTAGCCCTTTTGAGGAGACTAGGCTAGTCTCCCTCATAAGGCACCCAGTCAAAGTGTGGCCAGAAGACAGTATAGAGACTGTATGAATGATGAGGGATACATGTAAGATTTTGTGTAGATAAAATTATCAAGGCTTGACAAATCATTGACTATGGGAGTTGAAGGAAAGGAAAGTGTCAAGGTTGATTCCAAAGTAATGAATCTGAAATGTTTTTATTATGAGAAAAAGAAATAGGTTAGTTTGGAGGAAAGATGGTAAAAAATATAATAACTTCTGTTTGAATGCGTTGAGCTTGAGATGTCCATGGGAAATCCAAGTATAGGGGTCTAGTAGACAGTTGGTAATATAGTACTTGAGTTCAGAAGAGATGTTAACCCTGGATATATAAATTTGTCATTTGTCTGTATGATTTCTACTCAGATGACTCCCCTCCTCAGTTGAAGCTCTCTGTGTGTCTATATATGTGTGTCTCATACATACATATACATATAAAAACACACATATATGCATATATAGATACAATCAGTCCTGTCTTATGTGAATACCAGTTTCATATTACCAACATATATGTGCTGTAAGTAATTCAACTTTAGTATAGCTGTTAAACTATGATAGAAAGGACTATATAGATACATGTATATGTGTATATATACATATATAGATACATGTATGTGTGTATATATACATATATACATGCATGTGTGTTTATGTTTAATTCTCATTTCAAAAGTTTTGCTGGTCTGCAAATATACATGAAGAGCTACAAATATATATGCTTTGAGTTTAAATGATGAAGCATAGAAAGGTACACTAAAAAGTCTACTGCAGATAATTTAGATGCCCACAAAACTTTAAGCGTATAAAACTTCAGCATAAATTCTGAAAACAAAAATGCTCATTTAAAACTCTCCACAGACCTTCAAATTATCTCCAAAGTTCTGTACCTATTTTTAGACTTTCAATTTTCCAAAGACCAAACTCACCTACAAAATATAAAGAATTTAAATTATAATTCACTGAAAGATAAAGCTGAATGCTTCCATGCAAATTGTAGCACAGGTCCTAATAACAATGCCTGTTGAGTTCTCACTGGATAAGGATATTTGTGATTTCATTTTGCCTTCCTACTAGAAAAGGTTGTTATCAATGTGCTTTTGGTTTACAATCTAATTTGTAGGAATGAAAATCCTCAGAGGGATGCTTTGTTATTAGGGATTGGAAATAATTGAGTTGCACAAATTTAGCACGTAGAAAAAAGAATTATTTAGAAAACTTTGAGATCCCTTCAATTTGATCTATAATAATTGATAGGCAGAGTTTTCAGATAAGCACTAGCTTCATATGTTCTCTGCTAACAACAAAAAAGGCACAATTCTTTAAAGATCCCTGTGTGCTTTTCCTCATTAAGAGGAAAAGCTCCATAACTTCAAAGTCAGAGACCCAAAGCCTGTGCTTACTCATGGTGACTTTTAGTTGGCAATGGTGTTAGTTTCACATTGAGGCTTTTCCATACCTTTCATAGTCAAACAGGGTCATGGAGTTGAAAATCAAAGACTGTATTTATGCAAAATAGCTTGTTCCTCTCATTTATTCTGTAGCAACTAATAATAAGATTCACAAAACTGAAAATTTCTACATCTCCATACTAGCAAAGTTTATTCTGAGTTTGACCATAAACACAAATTCCCATGAAAATATACTTTAGGAAAAAAAAATATGTTAGATACAATTGTCAATAGACTGCTGTTCAGATTTAATGTAGGTTAAATGTGATCTTTTGAACTCTGCCAATAAGCATCAGCATTGCTTTCTCTAGTATCTGTAACCAATCTTTATTTGACTTAATATTCATGAATGCTCAGTTAGAGCATAAGGTCAAAGGCCTAATGATGCATCTATTGTTAATTGAAGATTGTGAAAGGTGGTGATTCGATCCATATTCATCTATGTCTCATTAAGTGAGAGAGGACTTCAAAATCTCTTTCAATTTGGAGGTGGAGAGAGGAAAAACCACATGTAGCTCTATTGAAATTTACTCAAAAATGATTACTAGTCATTGATATCCTATACCATTATTCCCTAGCTGGAAATTTCCTTTCATATCAAGTGACTGAAAAGCTACCCGTCAGATCATTTTAAAGTGCATTATAGGGGCGTCCAGGTAGCACAGTGAATAAGAGCACCAGCCCCAGAGTCAGGATGACCTGGGATCGAATCCGGGTGCAGACACTTAGCACCCACCCAGAAACACCTGGCAATGTAATCTTGAGCAAGTTACTTAACCCCAATTGCTAAAAAAAAAAAAATAAAGTGCATTATAAATAGCCTATAACTATCTGCATCCAAGTACTGAAATGGAATAATCCTAGAGTATCACTGATATAGGGTGGATAACAGTAATGAAATCTAGAGTGATTTCAAGTTTACATGTCATTTTATAGACCTTGTGTCACTTTTTAAAAGTGTTTATTGTTTTTTAAAAAAGTATTAAGATGATCTCACACCCTTCCCTAAATGTCTTTGGTTACTTGTTATGCCAAAGCACTGGTTATTAAGTAAAAGATTCATTTAAATGTTTCAATTAATTTGCCTTTTCTTCTTAAGATTCACAGGAAAAAAGTGTCTTCTTGACTTCCCATACCTGACTTATAATCAACACAGCCTATAGAATAATATTAATATCTTATTAGGGTGCCATCCCATAGCTCCTTTTGTTTCACATGGACATTTCTAGTCTCAGTTAGCAAATTAGTAATGCACTGAGTTGTATTATTTCATTATAGGTCCTATAACACAATGTACATTATAGTATGCATTAAAAGAATAGACATTAAAGAGGAATGATGCATCTATTTTTTCCATTGTCCTCTTATGAATCCTTAATCACCAAATGGGTGCCGCCTTAGTCAAACTGAGACAACTGTTAAAGACACTAGCTTGAAAAGATCCATCCTGGGTCATCTCCCATTGTCCTAATCTCTATCTGGCCACTTGACCCATGTGACACTGGAGGAGAAAGTGAGGCTAGTGACTTTGCACCATCCTCCCTGACTTAAATCCAATTTACCTGCATGTCATGGCATTGCCTCCTTAAGTACAGATATCAACAATTAGTAAATTGAAGATGAATGGTACAATGGTTTAGGTGTTTCCTAGTGACTATTTTCAGTGACCCTAACATTAGCAAAGCTGTTCTCACTAATACAATTTTAATCACTTGTTCTTATTTTCAGACTTGCTAATCATATATTGCTAACATTTATTTAATGAACACTACCAAATTTGTTTTTACATGTAATTCAACTCAAAAATAAAAGATTTTTGAATTTGACTGTTTTACTAACATCTTTATTTTCTTCAAAGTAAAAAAAAGTGCTTTTCATTAGAAAATTAGTATGAGAAAGCAAATTTAAATATTACTTAGTTGAATTAGAAAGAAAGTATCAAATTAAAGCCTAACCTTTCCCTTATGCCAGTACAGATGTAATTGGGTTCCACTGAATAAAGGCCAAAGGCTTCTTCTAATTTAAATAAGTTCCAGTTTCAAGGCTTACTAATTATTATAAATATTTTTGGAGGAATTGTGTGAAACATTTCCCTTTTCCCATTTTAGTTTCAATTAATTCTCTCCCTTCCCTCATTCTCTTTCTCTTTCTCTCTGCCTTTTCCCCTCTACCTTTCCCCTTTTTCCTTTCCTCCTTTTCCCTCTCCTTCACACATTTTCTCACCCACTCCCACCTCTTTTTCTTAAAATGGCTATTTTAAGTGTATGGGGGCTAATAGTGTTTTTGTATTGAAAATATTTCCAAACAAAATTTTGAGAAGTCAAATGTATTCACATATAATCCCACTTTCCATTCATATGGATATTACCTGCATCATGTGATTCTGGAATAAAATGAAGATGACCAAAAATGATGAAATAATATTGACTGCTTGAAAAGTAAGCTTATAAGCAAAGTCAAGTGCATTTAACATTCAGCTTTGTGCTAAATCAATTGTCACAGGGGAAAAAATGCTATCATGAAGTGTGGAGTTAAGAGCCCTATAGACTTTATTCACAAAAGAATGAGTTGCAGATGTGGCCTAAACCAACAATATTGTTAAAGCTTCCTTTTTTAACCATATGATTACTCACATGAGTACCTAATTGGCATTTTTTCTCCCACCTTTTTGTCCAAGAGACAATTTCCTTTGAGTAGAGAAATTGAGACAAAAAAAAAAAAGAAAAATAAGGAATGAACTTCTTTGAAGATGCTTTCCATCCAGAAAGCTATGATCAGTGTACCTTACAAATATTCCATAAGATAGGTAATGCCTACCCTGGTTGTAAAGGCAAAGAGACACAAATTCCTAGCAAGAGTTAGAAGTAGAGCTAAAATCTGTTTAAACACATGGATTCACTTGAAAGTTCCTGCCAACATAAGGATGATTATCAAGGACTTCATTTCAAATATTTTAATATCATTCCAGATAATTGTACTTGCTATAATACTTCCCTTAATAAACTTAAATATCTATTTTCTCCTCTCTATTCTATTGCCTTTAAATATTTTATGGACAGCTGTAACATTTCCCCTGTATCTTTGTATGTTCTAACATGAGTTCTCAAAATTATATCCTTTAATGTCTCCCTATCAAACCTTTGAAAGTAGCAAGTTCAATTACATTTCTATATAAACTTTTAGGAATTGGTGCCATTTTTAAAACCAGCCCATAACCTAACATATTGCTTTCAGAAGGCTATATAAAGAGGAATTATCACCTTCTTTGTCCTACACAGTATGTCCCTATAAATGTTTTCCTCCCAGAGATGGCTATCTTTTTCTGTCCTTATACAGTGGTTTATGGACACATAGGCTCTTAAATGTACAGAGAAAAAGGACTTTAGGGGCCATGTGTCCTACTCACTCATTTTGCAAAGGAAGGAACAGAGCATCAGAGAGGCTCACGAGTAGAAAATTTTGTTCACAGTAATACTGAATAGCAGAGTCAGAATTTGAACCTGTGTTGTCTGTCTCTAGATTCAGTGTTCTTTTTGCTATACATCTTGCTCATTTCATTGCAGCAAAAATACTAAAAGGATAAACTTCACTACTGAAATAGTTATAAAGGCTAACTTCAGTTAGCACAGATAAATAAAAAGGAGAAAACATTTCTATTACAAGTCATTTCTTTCCATCTTTTGGTGAGAGGAGAAAACAGACAATGTGATTTTCCAAAATTAATGAAATTTCAGGGTAAAAAAGTGTCTTACTCATTATGCTTACATATTCTTGGTAATCTCCCTCTATTCTCTTAGCTACTTTTAAAAGACACATGAAGAGAGGGCAGAATCAAGATGGTGGAGTAGATACAGGACCTCCACAGGGCTCTGGCTCCCACCATCTCCAATCATGTAAAAGGGGACTCTGAAAAATCTTTGGAGCTCCAGAACCCCCAAAAAATGACACAGAGAAGCTAACCTCCCACTGAGGACAGCCCAGCAGGCTGGCAGGAATCAGCCAGCACAGGGCTCTGGGAGTTGAATACTGCCCCGTGCCAGCCAGAGGTTTTAGCTCCAGGGCAGTCCTGACCAACCACCAGCTGGAGGGACTCCAGATCACCAGCAATTGTGGTGGTTTCCAGAATTATCAACACATAGATGCTAAGGACAAAGTGAGAGGTCAGTGAAGTGTGGACTTTGGGAGCCGTAGTTGAGAGTGCATTGGCTTTTGCCCCCAGGGAGAGAAGCTGCTGAGGGCTGCAGCACAGCTGCCACCACATGGCAGCTTCAGCTGCTGGCCTGCTGAGTGCAGGGGGACCAAGCAACCAGTCTGAGGAGTAATTACTCTTGCTTTAACGTGCTTGGATCTGGATTAAGGTCTAGGGTGGAGGTCCTGGGGTGTGTGAACAGTCTGCCAGAGCATGTGGAGGCTTCAGAGAGGGCACCCAACTAATACCTCTGGCAGCTGAGAAAACCACAGCTTTTGGAACAAAGCTCCCCTGTCTGGTGGCAGAATGCTACTGTGGCAAAAAGACCAGGGGTCAGCTGACTGAGTGGCCACATGACTATGCAAAGGAAGAAAAGCAAACAGAAGAATCCAACATTAGACTCCTATTTTGGGGACAAAAGGGATCAAATCATGGAACAGGAGGAAGACAGTGAAGTCAGAACTCCTGCACCAAAAGGTTCCAAGAAAAATATGAGCTGTTTATAGGCCACAGAGGATGTTATGAAGAAGATAAGAAAAGTGGAAGAAAAATTGGGAAGAGAAATGAGAATGATGCAAGAAAATTATGAAATGAGAGTCAACAGCCTGACTGAGGAAAATAATACTTTAAAAAATAGACTAACTCAAATGGCAAAAGAGGCTCAAAAAGGCAACGAGGAGAAGAATGCTTTAAAAAGCCAAATTTGCCAGATGGAAAAAGTATCTCAAAAGCTCACTGAGGAGAATCATTCCTTCAGAATTATATTGGAGCAAATGGAAACTAGTGACTGTATGAGAAATCAAGATGCTGTTAAACAGATCCAAACAAATGAAAGAATAGAAGGCAATGTGAAATATCTCATTGGAAAAACACTGACCTGGAAAATAGATCCAGGAGAAATAACTTAAAAATTATTGCACTATTGTAATGGGAATGCAGATTTCAAGATCTTCCCTGCCCTTAGGCTAAAATGCACCTGGAGCCTGGGGTGGGAGGCTTGTTTTTCAGTTGATACTTTTGATTGGCCAGTGGGTCCAAAAGGTTGTTACATTCTCTGAGCCAGGAGAAGGCTATATAAGCCCTGATGTGTAGCTTTGTTTTGGGGCTCACTTTGAGAAGTGTTCTGTGATTTGATATGGATTCTGGGAAGCCGTTGTCCTGAGCCCCGCAGCTTTGAAAAAACCCAGATGTTGAAACCCAGATGTTGACTGGGTATGGATGTAATGGTTGGACAGTTTGAAATCTGTCTACTAGATCTGTTTCTGTCTTGATAATTCTGTCTGTATACTTTGAAGTTCGGGGTGCCGACCTTTTCCCCTGAACAAGGTAAACGATATATGTCTGACTGATTAAAGTAAGCTTGTTAACCCATTTTGAGTTGCTCTCCTTTATCAAAGCAGATCCAAGAACCTGTATTGGCAGCAAACCCTGAGGATGCTTGAGGTGCTTGCTGCTACAACTATCTGAAAGTCATGATCAAAGAAAGAACCTAGAAATCATCCTTCAAGAAATTCTCAAGGAAAACTGCTCTGATGTTTTAGAACCAGAGGGCAAAATGGAGGTTGAAAGAATCCACCGATCCCCTCCTGTAAAACATACCAAAAAAAACCTCCTAGGAATATTATAGCTAGGTTCCAGAATTCCCAGATCAAGGAGAGAATATTACAAGCAGCCAGGAAGAAATTATTTGAATATTGTGTAAACACAATGAGGATAACCCAGGATCTGGCAGCTTCTACACTGAGGGATCAAAAGGCTTGGAATATGATATTCCAGAGGCAAAGGAGCTGGGAATAAAACCAAGAATTACCTACCCAGCAAAGCTGAGTATCATGTTTCAGGGGAAAAATATGGTCATTCAGTGGAATAGAGGACTTTGAAGCATTCCTGATGAAAAAAAAATCAGAGTTGAATAGAAAATTTGACATTTAGATATAAGAAGCAAAAGAAGCATGAGAAGGTAAACAGGGAAAAGAAATCATAAGGAACTTAGCAAAGTTGAACTATTAACATTCCTACATGGAAAAATGATAATTGTCACTGATGAAACTTTTTCTCAGTATGAAAATAGTTGAAGGGAATATATATGCCCATGTCAGAGGGTATTTGGGCATATGAATACATATGTGAATATGTGTATATATGTTTATAGGTATACATAGATAGAGGGCACAGAACCAATTTAATTGGAAGGGATGATACTTAAAAGGAGAAATTAAAGAGGTAAAAGAGGAATATAATGAGAGAAGATGGGGAGAGACAGAATGGGGTAAACTATCTCAAATAGACGAGGCAAGAAAAAATGGTTACAATGGAGGGGAAGAATAAGAAGGCAAACGGGTAATGGGTCAAACTTATTATCATTGAATGTGGCTTGGGAAGGGAATGACATACACACTAAATAGGATATCTCACCCTACAGGAGAGTATGGGGGAAAGGGATGAGATGGGGGGATGATGGAAGGGAGGGCAGGTTGAGGGGGAGGGAAGTTGGAAGCACCTACATTTGAAAGGGATGGGATCAAATTAGAGAATAGAACAAGTGGGAGGTGGGATAGGAGGTAAGGAAATATAGTCAGTTTTTGACAATATATCTACTATGGTAATGTTTTGCATTAGCTAAACATGTACAACCTATACTGAATTGCTTATCTTCCCAGTAAGGGTGGGTGACAAGGCAGGAAGGGAATGTATCTGGAATTCAAAGTTTTAAAATCAAATGTTATATATATATATATATATATATATATATATATATATATATATATATATATATATATATAATTATTAGTATTATTATTATTGATACCATTTTACATGTAATTAGGAAATAAGATATACAGGCACTGGGGCATAGAGATCTACCATGCCTTACTGGAAAGGTCAAAGGGGGTATGGGAGAAGATATGGGAGAGAGCATATTAGAGGATGGAATATCCTGTGGTACTGCTTTTTTGGGGTTTGGGTAGGGAAAAAATGGGGAGAAAATTTGTAATTTAAAATCTGGTGAAAATGAATGATGTAAATCAGAATTAAGTTAATAAAAGCATTTGAAAAATGAAAAAAAAATAAGACAAGCATAAACACACACACACAAAACAACATAAAAGACACATGAAAATTCCAGAAATTCACTTGTGTATTCTAATAATATTAAGTTACTTTGTTGATTTAAAGGTACACTGTATATCTGATTTCAGACTTTCAATATCCATGTCTGCCAACTAAAGGACCTGGAATGTGAATGGGAAGTTAGCACAGACAGTGACAAGTCCTTGGGCTTGGCATGGTCTCTTAATTTTTCTATATTAATTTATCTACTTGAGTGAGACAAGAGAATTTAGTCTAAAAATGGGAGCCGTTAAACCATAAAAACTGTTTGATAATTGTTAGAAAAAAAATATCCATTACCTCATTCATAGTCTATGCTTCCAAGATTAAAAAAAAAAAATCCTGACCAAAGTGACCAAACCCTATGTCAGGAAGAGGAACATGAAGAAAAGACTAAGATTAAAGCCATTTACCAGTGGGAATTATTCTTCCCTTTGTTACAAAGAACTTGGCACCTAGTACTGAGAATTTTCTGCTATGGAAATGAAAGGTCTCACTAGAGGCAATTTTCATGTTTGTTTGTTTGGATTTTTTTTTTTTCATGAACTAACTAGAAAAAGTCTAAAGGTTTTGAACTAGCAGAATTTGGCAGCATCTACCTTGAGGATTTTTGCTAAGCTGTAAACTGGAGGTGGGGTAGTTCACAGATATCAGAAGTTGGCACGGGGACCATGGAACATTATCCTAGGAGAGCAGGTGGAACAAGATCCATCAGAGAATATGAGACCAATCATTTAGTCAATCCACTGGAATTTACTAAGTACATACTAAGTGCCAGATACTATGCTAACTCCAGGGATAAAAATAAAAACATAAAATAGCATTTGTTCTTGAAGAGTTCATAAACTAATGGAGGAGATCGAATGCAAATAACTGTATATAAATATGATATATCCAGGATAAATTATGAGTAGTCTCAGAGGGAAGGCACCAAAATTAAGGATCATAATATTTTTATCCAGAAGATGAGACTTTATCTGAGAACTGAAGAAAACCAGAAAAGCTAGAAGACAAAGATGAGGAGGAAGATCATTTTTGGAATGGGGACAGACAATGAAAATTATTTGAGTCAGGAGATGGTTTTCACATGCAAGGAATAACATAGAGGACTGATGTCACTAGATTTCAGCATTTTTGGAGTGGAGAAAAGCATAAGACTTGAAAGGTAAGAAGGGGCCAAGTTGAATAAAATCAAATAGTGAATTTTATATTTGATCATGGAGAAATAAGGAGGCACTTTTTTTTTTGGGGGGGGGGACCAATGTGGAGAAGCTACAGTAAGAGTAATAAATTATCCCCTTTGCTACATTCCTCTTCCAAAAAATGTGTGCTCCTGTAATGATGGTGGGATTTTATTTTGTTTTAATGGATAAGGAAGACTTATGTGTAGGTAGAAAAGAAGTTGATAGATAAGGAGAACTTGAAAATTAGAAATATATTGATGTTGATAGGTAGTATTATCTAGATCTGCTCTCTACAATGCCCAGATGTCAAAAATAATTTAACAACTTTATTTCATACTTGGTACTATGTACACTTGACAAAAGAGCCTGGAAATTTCTGTTCCTTACAATCTAGGTTTATGAGGGCTTCTCTTACTTCATTTATATATTTAAATTACTTTTCAAATTTATTTTATTAAAAAATTATTTTAAAATATATTTTATTATTTTTAAAAAATTTAGTACAAGTTTTTTCCATCCTTCCAGGCTCTTTACCTCCCATGAAGAAGGCAAACAATATATCACTTATACATGTTTCATATTTATATATCTATGATATATAATACATATCATATGTAGAATGCAAAACATGTTTCTATATTAGCAATAATGAAAAAAGCAAGCAAAATTAAGTGAAAAAATTATACTTAAATTTGTACCCAGAGTTCATCAGTTCTCCCTTTGGAGTTGGATAGTAATTTTCATTATGATTCCTTTGGAATTGTCTTGGATCACTGTATTGATCAAAGTAGTTAAGTCTTTCACAGTTGGTCATCATTACACTATTGCTATTACTGTATATAATTGAGTTCTGGTTTTACTCACTTCACTATGAATAATATCATATAGGCCTTTCCTTTTTTTTTTTCTGAAATCATCCCCCTCATCATTTCATACATTACAATCATAGATAAGCACAATCATATAACACAACTTGTTCAGTCATTCCTAATAGAGGGGCAGATCTTTTAATTATCAATTCTTTTTCACCCCATAATGAGCTGTTATAAATATTTTTGTACATACAGGTCTGGTTCACTTTTATCTCTGGGACACAGACCTAATTGTGGTGTTGCTGCATCAAAGGGTATACACAGTTTTATAGACCTTTGGGCATATTTCTAAATTGTTCTCCAAGATGCTTGGCTCAGTTTATAACTACACCAAGAATACATTATTGTCCCTATTTTTCCACATCCCCTCTAGCATTTATCATTGTCCTTTTTCTGTCATGTTAGCCAAATTGAAGAGTGTGAGGTGGTACCTCAGAGATGTTTCAATTTGTACTTCTCTAATTAATATTAATTTAGAGAATATTTATATGACTATAGATAGCTTTGATTTTCTTTTCTTAATACTGTTTGGTCATATATCCTTTGACCATTTATCAACTGGGAAATAGCTCTTATTAAAAAAATGTTTATTTTATTCGGAAGTTAAAAAATAGAACAAGCATATACACAACAATAGAATAGAAAAAATGATTATATATGAAACTGCAAATCTATTATGTACAACTTACTTTCCTTTTAAATATATAATAAAGCTATCATATAACTTTCTTTTGTTCCCTTTCCTTCTCCCATGCTCCTAGAGAGGGCTACCATTAGATACAAATATACATACACATACATATATTTATATATGTATGTGTGTATGTAAATCTATTCTATACATATTCTATTTATCAGTATTTGGCTCAGTCTCCTATGTTATTTGAGAAATTAGTTCTTTATCAGAGAAAATTGTTATATATTTTTATGACATTATTTCACGTTCTATGGTATCTTTTAACAAAATGTACTTTCCCTGATTATCTCTTTTAATTAGGCTGTTTTTTTATTTAACTTTTTCTGAGATCATTATTGCTATCAGTTTTTTTTAAACCTCAGCTGAATAATAGTAGATTCTATTCTAGCCCCTTATTTTAATTTGTTGTGTGTCTTTCTGTTTTATATCACTTATAAGCCACATGTTGTTCAATTTTGGTTACTAATTCATTCTGCTATCTATTTTCATTTTATGAGTGAGTTCATCCTATTTACATTTAGAGCTGTGATTATTAATTGTATTTCCCTCCATCCTATTTTCTTCTATTTACCCTTCTCTCACTCTCTGTGTCTCTCTCTGTC
The DNA here is from genome assembly GCF_028583685.1 of Petaurus breviceps papuanus. Taxonomy (NCBI): domain Eukaryota; kingdom Metazoa; phylum Chordata; class Mammalia; order Diprotodontia; family Petauridae; genus Petaurus; species Petaurus breviceps. The sequence continues at coordinate 28,580,949 of NW_027186523.1, forward strand.
TCTGTCTCTCTTGTCCCTTCTCAAAAATCTATTTTGCCTCTAATCATTGTTTCCATTAATCTGTCCTCCCTTTTATTGCTTCCCCCTTTCTCTTATACCCCACACCTCATACTTTCCTTTTGGGTAAGATAGATTTCTTTACCCAACTGAGTGTGTGTGTGTGTATACATATACATACATATATGTTCTTCCTTCTTTCAAACAAATCCTTCCAAGCCTCTTTTTGGTAAGATAAGTTTCACCGTTCTTGCTTTGATTTGAATACATGGCATCTGAATCCAAAACTAGCACTCTTTCTACTACATCATAATGCAAATAGAGATGTGCCACCAGAGTATGTGGAAGAGCTCACTTGTTAATTGATTTGAACCTCTAATAAATATAAATAATGCTAATGGAAAAACATTTTCTATTTTTTACTAATATGTTCAAATTTAAAATAAATAGCCTGACATGAACAGACTGGTGTATTAACTTCTAATTATTAACATCTTCTCTTTTCTATAGGAATCTAATACTCAATAAGAATTCCGTTTTTTTCTGGATTAAAATGACTTTAACATGAAAAGAACTACCAAAAATTTCTATAATTAGACTAAAAACACTCAGCTTTATCCTTTGCCCATGAAATCTTTTAAATTCTTAGTATCCTATATTTATCCAGATTATTTAGTCCTCAAAGGTGATTATAGTTTGGGAGTTCACTGTGAGGGAGGGGAGAGGAAAAATGTGTGTGTTTGTAATATCTCTTTCATCAAGTGATTGATCAGTGACAGACCTCTTTGTAGGGGATAGTTTTGATAGTTTTTGATAGTTATGATAATAGAGCTGGTTTTCTACATACACATTTGCCTAAGTGGTAATATGTGAAGGCCCTGAAAGATAACTTATTTCCTAAAATGTATGTTCACTGGGGCGACCAGGTAGCACAGCAAGTAAGAGCACCGGCTCCAGTGTTGAGAAGACCTGGAGATAGAATCCGGGGCTCAGACACTTAGCACCCACCCAGAAACACCTGGCCGTGTAACCTTGAGCAAGTTACTTAACCCCAATTGCTTAGGGGCGGCCAGGTGGCTCAGCGAGTAAGAGCACCAGTTCCAGTGCTGTGAATGACTTGGAGATCGAATCCCGGGCTCAGACATTCAGCACCACACCCAGAAATAACTGGCTGTGTAACTTTGAGCAAGTTACTTAACCCCAATTGCTTAAAAAAAAAAAAATGTATGTTCACTAACCTTATTGTCACAGTGACTACAATTCCATTATTATAATACCTTCCTTAAATATTGTTTGTTTGTTTTAATTCCCCCCCAAACACAGCTGATGAAATTACAGAAGGTATGGGACATGTAACAGAGATAATGAGGTGTTAAAGTCCTAAACAAAATACAAAAAAAAAAAAATCTATATCCTCTTACTCTTTTCATTATCAACTTTTGCATCAGAAATGATGGAATTAGAGAAATAGTTAACCATTGGCTGGCCAAAGTCATAGCTATACTCTTATTAAAGTTAGAGATACTGATAGGGGATCATAAGTTTTATTTTTGTCTTTGTTTAAATTGGTTTATCATAGTGATCCTCAAAGTAATTATTATTTTTTCCTAATATTAATGGTTCCAAGTAACATAAGTCTGGTTATACAAAGAGGGTTCGTTGAATATATGCGTTACACTGACTTCTTTCTATAACAATGACTACTATAATTGAAGGTCAATTATGTCACATTTCACTTCTCCATTAGGGTAAGTTTGGTCTCTGCCACTGGCTCAAACCTCCACTGATTGTATTCCTCCACTTTAATGGTTCCCTGTACCCCAGTTACATTTAACTACTTAATAGTCTTGGTAGCTTTAACAAAAGGATATTTACTTCAAAGTCATAGCAATAACAAATTCTCTAGAGGAAAAAGTGTGACCATGGGAAGAATGACCATATTTTTCAAACCAAAAATTGAAACATTTCTTCATTACCTTCTTTCCTTCCTTTCTTGTTTTCCTCCTTCCTTTCAGTAGTGAATGGGATAACATATTAAAAATTGGTACTGTCCTATAAAATACAGAAATAAATCTTATCCTACCCATGGCATGTCTAACAAATAAGGAAACAGAATAAAGGAAATATAAAATGAGTAAGCAAAGGAAATGATGAAATAGAATAAACCTGAAGGAAATAGTGACAAAATAGGGCTTGAAAAAGTAAATGAAACTTAGGAAATATCTGAGGATAATATAGTAGAAAGGACTCAAAAGATTCAATTGGGGATAAACTTCAGAGCACACTCACACACACACACACACACACACACACACACACACACACTCACACCCCAAAACAAAATAAGAGAGAGGGACAAAGGCAGAGACAGAGATAGAGACTGACTGGATTAGGTTATATAGAGAATTCTTAGTCTGTTGCCCAGAAGCCAACATACAGGTCAAATTGTCTTCAACTTTTTCACTTCCATTTTCAATTCAAGACATTTCTTATTCCTGCCTTTCATGTTTAATACCTGGATTGTTATGGTAAATGTTTCAACCTAGAGTGGGGTTTTAGGATTAAATATGTGTGGGATAAAAGAGTTCAGAGTCTGAGTCTGAGATCAGAAAAGGTCTTTATTCTTTCTCATGAGAAAGGGCCCTCTGCCCCTGTCGCTCAAATGGCATCTGCCAGGGAGAGAGCAACAGGTAGAAGCAAGCCCGTGGTTATATAACCTTCTAAGACAGAAACCCCCCAACTGGCCTTCACTCTCATTGGTAGGGAGGCTGGCCCACAACCTAAGTGGGGGAATCAGTCTTGGAGACGAAGGACACAGAAATATGTGGGTGTCCGATGCAAGTCTGGGAAAGCAGTTTTATCCTTTTTTGGCATATCTTGTGCTGAGGTGGCACTGGGGAGGGTCTCCATTATTCTAAGTCCCAGATGCCTATAAGATCAGGTGACCCCTAAACTTAGGATGCTTAAGCCACTCTATTTTGATTTTTCAGAATGGGGAAACTTCACTGTAAATTATCCCTCACAAAGATTATTTGTGTCCATACAGCTACTACTCTTATAGCTGTCCCAGGAAATGGAAGTCCTGGTTGGCTTTCTCCCCACAGATCTTGATTTACTCAGCTCACATTAGCCCCTAATCTTTGTATAAAATAGAGTTTGGAGCTGAGAGATCAGTAGGCTTCTAGGCCCCAGAGGGCATTATAGACACACTTACCTAGGTGATGCTGCATCTTGCAGTTATTTGGCAAGTATAAACTGGTGGCTGATGTATAGTATGGTGGAAAGTTCTGTGACTATAAACCCAGATTACCTCATTTCAAATCCTGTCTCTGATCCTTATTATCTGTGTGGCTTGGGGAAAAAAAAAAAAAAGATATCAACCCCAGAATCTGTAAGACAAATTTGAGCCCTCCAGAACCTTTTTAGTCAAACTCTGGCTTTATCATAGTGCTGTACTTTAACTGGAGGCTGCTTAGGGCAGCCAAAGGGTACTAGGATCCTGCAGGTTATGATACTCAAGGGAGGAAGAAGGGAAATAAAATTAGATATTAGGAATAGGAGGTGGCGATGTGGGAGTGCAGTGTTAAAGATGAATCCAACGTCCTTAACACTTGCCTAAGTACCTCATCTGACAGCACTCTTCAAAGTAACTTGTGCAGCAAGAATTCATAAAAGTACATATAATTTCAGCAGGCAGGAAGGGGAGAAAGAAGCAAGTTATTTAGGAACAAAGGACAACTTGTCTCTCTTTTTGAGGAAAGCATGATACTAGGGCCTTCTTAGACTCAAAGCAGAGGAGAGAGAGTTGATTATGATATGTTGTTTACTGAATGTTTTTTATTTTGGAATTTTATTCAGCTTTGGAGAAATTTTGCTGTCAGTGAGTAGATTAGCTAAAAATCTTGCTCCTCCCTATGTATCATTCATTTCCTTCCTCCCCTCCCCCAAGTCTCAAAGACCTATATGTTAGGTCAATATTCCTTTGGGAATTAAGTCAGTCTATAAAAAGCAGAAAGGGAGACCTTTACAAAGTACTAATTTTAGAACTGAATATATATATGTGTGTGTGTGTGTGTGTGTCTCTGTGTGTGCATGTGTGTGCACACGCATGCATGTGTGTGTTAGTGTGTGTGTATAATACTTAGACAACTAAATCATGAGGCACTCAGAGAATTCAAATTTAAAAATAAAAAGCGATTTCCTCAAGAATATTTTCAAAGCAGCAGCAGGAACATTGTCAGTCTGAATTAGATCACTTGCAGTTGTCATACAGCTTTCACCAATTTCCCTGAGCCACATCAAGAAGCCATGTCACCAGAGTAACAAGGAATATCATTAACTGTTACTAAGAACCACATATGGTCCTTGTAATATTTTCATAAGACCTTACTCTCTTCCCCTTAGACGTTCTACCTTTACAGATGAGGTCTGATTGACAGCTGAGGGGTGAAGATGGAGTCTGAGAGAAGTTTCATACTGAAGCCCAAACAAAAAATAGAACCCTTCTCTTCAGCAGCAGAATGGGGCCTTATGCTTAATAGTAAATCAATGTATATCTACTGGAAAGATTCTGCACGGCATTAATATTGACATTATTTCAATTGGCTGGACAATACTGAGAGGTCACTGTGCATTGTAGTCTTTTTGGATGAGTCAGTAGGTCAGGTCTCTATAAATTTCTGAGTACATCTCCCTCACTTCCCCCACCCCCACTGGTAAACAACAACAAAAATAAAACAAAGAAAAAACAGCAAAACCTATTCAGGCCTCAGTCTAACACAATTCAAGTGATTGGAAAGATGTCTTTTTCATTTTTGTTTTGTTTATTGCATAGCTATTTCCTTAAGAGTCACTTTGTGTCATAGAAATAAGGCTTTAAGGTATTAGGATTCAAACCTGGCTCTCCTTCTTAGATAAATTTATAAAAGATGAAGTGCTTCTCTGGAAACTGCTGTTTAGATTGAATTGTAGCTTGCCATATGCAGGGTCAGAATGGGTTATTCAGGATATTTACCCTGAAATTCTTTGGACCAATGAGGGAGAGATAGAAGCCTTTATTTTCTGGTAACAGTCTAGTGACTTGATAATAGCAGAATTTGCTCTTCCTTTTTTGAGGAGGTTATTCAGTTCTAACTTAAAATCAACGTAATCTCATTCCTTACTGGTTATTTATTTGTCCATTTTCTTGCCTAAATTCAGGTTAAATTTGTAGTGGGATGTTCTACAGTCAGACCTGGGTGCAAGTTCTTCATCATGAATTCTAGTGAGATCATAGAGAAGTCACTTACTTCTCAGTGACCTGAAAAGTTCTCTAGTGTTACCTATGACCAAGTATTTATCAAATGCTCACTATGTGCCAAGCACAAGAAGCCTCTTCATTTCTCATCAGCTCTTCTGCTTGGTTGAGATTCTGTGAAACACATGCCTCCCCTAAAATAGGCTATTCTCCTGAAATCTCATCTTCATGATGACTGACTCACATTAGACCCCTCCTTAGCAATTCTGTTGCCTTTCTCCTCTGATTAGAATTTGAAACAATAAACTTCCTTAAACATCCCTTTATACAGACAGGGCTCAGAATTTTCCAGCTAACTCTTCATTTATCATCAGCTGCTCTACTAAGTTCTTATTCCATAAGGTGTGGCACCCAGCCCCCTTTCAACATTCTTTTGTGTATCATCTTCCTCATTAGATTATAATCTCCTTGAGGGCAGAAATTGTCTTTTTTTTTTCCCTTTCTTATCTTTGTCCCCAGTGTTTAACACAAAGGCTGGCACATAACAATAGGTGCTTAAAAAATGTTTATTGATTAACTGAGAAAGCCGAGTAGCATAGTGGGTAGAGAATTGGCTAGGGAATGGGGAATGGTAGGGTCAGGACTATTCCTCCAATACATGATAGGTCATGCTAGGCAAGTCAATGAACTTTTCAGAAGAAGTGCCACCTGTCCGACATTGGTAGAGAGAATTTCCTGACCTGGGATCTCTTTATACTATACCACTATATCACAGATCAAGTTTCTATCCCCTATGTACCATGAAGTATGCTAGGTTCTGGGGCTACAAAAAGAAAAATGAAATAGTTCCCATCCTTAAGAATGGGAGAAATTTGACCATGGGAGGAAACAGGTACATGCATATGTGTACACACACACACATTATTGCTGTTTGTCCTTTGTATTGGAAGTGGACTGATGACATCACAATGTTGGGGTTAAGGTAAAATGTGTTCAACTGTGGCTGATCAGTCCAATGTGAGCTCAGAAGGTTCTACCACAGGTCAGGCACAAAAGTCCATTTGAACATTTGGCATGGAGATTTTTCTAGATTTATGGATCACATTTCCTTTGTGCTACTGTGATTCTACTTGGCTCCTAGAGCACAGTGCCTTTAATGCAGGCATATCATGCTGAGCAGTCCGGTGCCTTGAGAATGTCCTTGAAACATACACATATATACATATTCATATACACATAGTGCATAAAAATCTATCGAAGTCATTTCACAGGGAAAGGCAGGGCTCACATAGCAGGTAGCATTTGGATTGAGGTTTAAAGGAATTGATGGATTCTGAGAGTTAGAAATATTCTAGTAACAGGATTTAGGCATATACTTCCACCCATGAAAAGGCATGGAGGCTAGAGATGATTTGTCTGCAAGGAACAGAAGAAAGGTCCATTCAGATAGACTGCAATATGCATGATGAAAGACACTACATAAAATGCCTAGAAAAAGAGGTTGGAGCAAAGTTGAGAAGGGCCTTAAAATTAAAACTGTAAGTCGATTCCTCCTGTTCTTTATCTTATAAATTGTGTTTATTTTGAGCTTCCTCTAATCCAAGTCTTAATAGTACAACAAGGGCCAAATTCATCAGAGTTCTTGTGAAGACACGTCACAATGGTTAGTCCTGAAATATGAAAAATGTGGAAACTAGTTTGTTTAGGGCATCATTTTTCCCTGTGGTTTAATTAAAGGCCAGTAATTAGGATTATGATGTGTTGAGGTTTATCTTGAATTCTGATCACTAGACTGTGTTCCCAGGTTGCCTTTTTTGATCTTCCCTTTTTTTACTCTGAGCAATATTAACAGTTAGAGTCTGGAAAAGGGGGGGAAAGACCTTTGTAAAGTAATTTACAATACTAATGTGCTATAGGAATACATGAAGAATATTAACAAATTTTTAAAAGTGGGCATTTCCTGATAAAGGTATTATTTTGGAAATGGTAGCAAATCTAAATTAATTCTTCTTATCTGCTTAACTCTTGTTTTAAAACATAATTAATGCAAATTCATTATAGAATGGCTATTATCCTTTATCATAATCTTCTGCGCAGACTGAAATATGGAAATGGCCTATGCCCTTCACAGTCACAATTTTCCATAAATGATTTTGTTTTTACAATTATCCTAGAGTTAGGAGAGCATATCCTTTCCTTTAGGAATCTAGCTGGAGTAATCATTCCTCTGGGGCAGAGCAATTGTCAGAAATAGAGAAGCCCTCTTTCCTCCTGTCAAAGTTTCCTTATTCTTTTTATCCCAAGGACTGCTAACGCTCTGGTGAAATGATATGCTGTGAATTTCAATTCCTGGATTTAAATGTTTGGTATCCCAGCAGAGAAAAGAAAATTTTGCTTCAGGTCCTTTGGGAAATGAGAAGGTAGGAACTGGAGACATTTGGTATAGTCACGTGCAAACTCTGAATGAGATGAGACCAGGGAATCCTTCACTTGTTTCAACCTTATAATAAATTCATGACTACTATACGAATCCAAGCCTCTGAGCTTTATTAACCCAACTGTGGTACCAGGGAACTCAGAAGGGAACAATCTAAGGTTCTCAGTTTATTTTTCTTTTCTTGAGGCACAAAAGCCCAATCTGATTCAACTCCTTTTTTTTCCCCAGTTTCTTGTGTGCTCCTGCTAATGAGAAACGATTTGTAAGCTTCACCCTTACCAAAATAATGTGATATTGGCCTCAGTTAATTTACTGTTTCATTTCAATAAAAGGGTAAAAGTAGAGAATTTAAAGACTCATAAGAAATGAGATTTTTTTTTTTTACCATCAGAGGGGAAATGGTTTAAAAAATTAATCAGATTAGATACAATTTCTGTTTTTAATGATTGCCACTTAATTTTCATTTTTAAACTCTTTTAATTGTGGCTTTTAGGTAATCAATTTAATCAAATTTCATAGTCCTTTTTCCTCTTAAAAGCTTAAAGATGGTAGGTTTTTACAAATCCTGAAATTCCTCAATTCATCAGTCTTAATGAATCTAGCTTCATTTAAAATAGTAGCATCAATGCCAGACCCAATTCCTCTCATCATACCCTGTAGGCGTCTGCATTGATTGTCTCCTGGGTTTACTCTGTACCAAATTACTGCAAGTCAGTATGTCAGTAGGAACTAAATTATCCTCCAAGATTTCTCCTTGTCTCCCTTTTCTTTCTTTTCTTCTCTCCCTCTTCCTTCTTTTTTCCTTTCCTTTATTCCTCAAATCCTTCTTTCACTCTCTTTCTTTCTTATTTCCATGTGCCAGTGTGTTAAAAGCTGGATATATTAAAAGGGGATTATGACTTTGAACAAGTCACTTTACCCCTTGAGCCTCAGTTAACTCATCTGTAAAATGGGAATTATAATAGTACCTATCTCAAAAGGTGTTGTGAGGATAGAAAGAGATTAACAACTATAAAGTACTTTGCAAATCTTAACATGCTATATAAATGTTTAGCTGCTATGTAACCATCTTCATAAATAAGGTCCTTAATGTTCTCTTTTAGATATGTTTTCCAGTGGCAAACCCTTTAAAATATTTCATAATCATTCAATCCATACATATTTAGTACATATTTAGCTAGTACAGTATATAGAGTGCTGAGCCTAGAGTTAAGAAGATTCATGTCCCTGAGTACAAATCTTATCTCTTATTAGCTGTGTGACCCTGGGCAAGTCACTTCACCCTGTTTGCATTAGTTTCCTCATCTCTAAAATTAACTGGAGAATAAAATGGCAAGCTACTTCAGTTGGATATGATTGAAAAACTACTGAACAACAAAATATGCCAGTTACTGTGTTATAAAAAGACACAAATGAAATAGTTATTTCCCTTAAGGAGCATGCATTCCATTCAGGGGAAGCAACATAGAAATGAATGTCATATACAAGATACATTCAAGATAAATTCAAGATAATTTGGAGAATAAAAGCATTAGACCTTGGGACCATTAAGAAAGTCCTCCTCTAGAAGGTAGTCCTCATGGTAAGGTTTAAAAAAAATAGGGATTTCACAGAATAGAAGAGAAGGGAATATGCATTTGTATAGCACCTGCTATGCGCCAGGTACTGTGCTAAGTGTTTTCTAAATATTGCCTCATTTGATCCTCACAACACTGAGAGGGAGGTGCTGTTATTGTCCCCATTTTACCACTGAGGAAAGTAAAGTAGACAGAAGTCAGACCCGAGGTCTGACCAGGGAGCAGGACAGCACAGCCATCACTGCTTTTGCTTCCCCCACCTGACTATCTTAACACAGTCTTAAATAGCAATAACATATTTTTGATTGTCATTTCACACCATGACTCCTATTGAGCTTGTAGTTCATTCATGGATCCAGATTCTTCTCATGGAAAACATTTTATAGCCATCCCAATCCTGTACTCATGAAAAAGTTTGTTTGTTTTTTAACCCAAGTGAAGAACTCATTGGAGTCAACATAGGACAGAGAGTAGACTTGGTCTTAGAGTCAGGATGAACTACAAAATTCTACTCATCTACCTATCTAATTACATCTCTCTGTCTCTCTGTCTTTCTCTCTAGAAATAAAGATAAATAGATATATAGATAAATAGACATAAAAATATGGATAAAGATATGCAATGTAGATATAGAAATACAGATGTAAATAGACACACATATAGATAGATACAAAACTATTACACATACATATTTTCAGTCGTTTTTCAGTTATATCCAACTCTTTGTGATCCCATTTGGATTTTTTTTTTTTTTGCAATCAGTTACCCTGTTCAAATAAGGAAATAAAGCTGAAATAGTGTGGTTTCCTTTGCTTTCCTTCCTCTCTGATATGCCCCCTGTGAACTCTTGGGCACATCACATACCTTCTCTATGGCTCAGTTTTCTCACCTGCAAAATAAGGATGTTGGACTAGATCAGAGATGTTTGACTTCAGATCTGTGATCTTATTTTTTGTTTGTTTAGCTTTGATAAGTATATTTTAATGTAAGTTTTCTTTGTTATTCTATGCAATTTATTTTGTGCTTTAAACATAATGTTCTCAGAAGGGGTTAATAGGCTTCATCAGGCTGTCAAAGTGTTCCATGACTTAAAAAAGGAAAGAAAAGAAAAGAAAAGGTTAAGAACTCCTGAATTAGAAGATATTTAAACCCACATTTCAATTCTAAGCTTATGATCTTATGATACTTTAATAATGTTCTCTAGAACAGGGCAGGGCTTGGGAGGGCAGGGCAGGGTTCCAAGCTAAGTAGGTTAACTCACCTCTTGAGCTGATTTCTACTGAAGAATATTAGATCATCAGATCCTACCTTTCCTTTTACTGAACACTTTGAAGATCTGAGATATTTGTCAAACTATTTTCTCTCTTGACTTCCAGGCATTTCTTGCCTAGATATCCTGTCATTTCTATTTTAGCAAAAAAGCCTTCATTAAAAAAAAAAAACATTTATGATTAATAATACTATTACTAGTAATAATAAATTGTTCAATAAATGTTTAAATGAAATAAATTGACTGATTAATTATGACTTATTATGAATATTAGATTATAAGTTGGTAAGTGATTCCATTCAGGGGAAAAATTGTCATAAAACTAAGAGGAGAAAATAGTTTCCTCCCAGGGCCAACTTCCCTATCAGAAATGACTGACTTCCAGTGTCTGAATTCCCCACTTGATGCTTAGTCCTGCTCCAGACTCCAACATTCATTTAATCCCTCGACTAGGCCTGGACAAACCTGAAAAGCTTGGCATCATATCACCCTTTTGCTGGTTTTCTTTAACTTTGAAACCCCAGGACTAGCAACTGAGTTCTTAATTCTCTCTGTCAAGTCCCAGTACTTGACCCCAGTCTTGTTCTTCTCATTCCATATCCCTCTCTCAATATCCAATTAAATTTTTTCTGCAATTAGGGCCAAGCATTCTTCTTGTCAAACTCCCAAGAATTAACATTCTGCCCCACACCTCCACAAACCAGATCTTCTGTCTATATCCCAGATAGGCTGTTCTGATGCTTCTCTGTCTTTGCAAAGATAGTTCAATAATGCAGTGCTTTGAGGTTTTTAAAACACTTTCCTCCTAACTCTGGGAGTCAGGCACAAGAAGTTGCTCATAATACAAATGAACCTACATAAATGGAGAGGTGAAGTGAGTTTCCCGTAGTCATACAAATTATAAATGGTAATGCCTGGGCCTCCTGATTCAGAGATTACATTCTTTGCTACTGACAGTTAATTTCTTTTTCTTTCATTTCTTGTTTGTTTTCTGAACTTGACAAAGACTATGTAAAATGAACATTTCCATATACTTTGGAGAATATTTTACATGAAATCATGAATTGCCATTATGTAGAGCTCAATTTTCTTTTAAAGTCTGTAATAAATTAAACATATGATTTTCCAAACTGTCTTACTTGTCTGTGATTCTTTTTGGTTTTCATCTATTCTCTTCTCTCCCTTTTTTGGAGGGCTATAGGGATGGGGGTAGGAATTCTCTATCTTACACCTCTCATAATGAAATAAAAGAAAGAAACAAAATTCTTGTTTTGTATGGCAATTAGGTAATCGACCAAAGCAATTCCTTACATTGGCTACACCCAAAAATGCATGTCCCATCACCTCTCTGTCACCAGGCAGGGTACTTTGTCACCTTTCTGCTGGTGTTCTGGTTGATCGTTGTCTTTAAAAAGTTGTTTGTCTTGGGGTAAAGTCAAGATGGTGGAGTAAAAGTAGGAACTTGCTTGAGCTCGTCCACCAATTACTTCCAATACCTGTAAAAATTACTCTAAACAAATTTTAGAGGTACAGAACTCACAAAATGGAAGGGCAAAACAAATCTCCCACTGAAGGCAGCCTGGCAGGCCCACAGGAAGGGTCTATTTTACTGGTCTGGGAGGGGAATGCAGTCCCACATTGACCACGCCAGCACAGACTGAGCTGGAGCAGACTTCAGGGACTGAATCATTGGCATCTGTAGTGGTTTCCAGATTTCTCAATGCACAAAGGCCAAAGAGAAAATAAAAGGTCAATGGGGAAACTCTGTTGGACCTGGGTGAGAGAAGAGAGTGGTTCCAGCCCTACCCTTGGTGAGTTGGAGGTGGCAGCAGCAGCAGCAGTGACAGCAACAGCAGCTACTTGCAGAGTAGGTTGCAAACTTATGATGAGAATTTTGGAGTATCATTTGACCCTGATCTGTATTTCCTGATATCCAGATGCCATTATTTCTGAGTGCTAAGTGCTTTGTTCCTATGACTCAAGGCCAGGAATGTTCAAACGTCTACTGTTCTCTAAGTGGTCTAATCTAGGGCAAGGTCTTCTTGCTGCTTTTCTCATTTGAGCTTTGCAGTCTGACAACATTACATTGTTTCTATGGGATATCATAGCATTCCTGGTCGGAGTTCTGGTAGCTGGCCTCAGTACCACTTAGATATCTGGTAGGCTTTGCAGGTTCAAAGTAACATAATTGCAAGTCTACGCCTGTTAAATGTTCCCTGGCCTAGTTACTCAGTGGCAAGTTCAAGCCTAGATTTGTGGTCTGAATTCAGGCCACTATTCCAGGGATTCTGATGCAGCTGATAGTTTACCCCTTTTCTGTGTTTCCTGTCAGCTCACCCCATTTCATTCTCCATAGCTAGAGGCATCAGCATATGTTACTTACTGGAAGACTCTATAATGATCCATCCTGTCAGGACCCACTGTGACTGGCACTCTGTATAAATGTGGAAAACTAGAAAACTAACCTAGTATGTCTTCTTTTTGGATTTACTAATTGCCACTTAGGCAGGTACTCTCCTTAGACAGTTTTTGAATAGTTATTAGAAAAAATTAGTCTGTATTGCTTCTTTGTACTTCTCCGTCATTGTTAGTCTTCACTATGAATTCAAACGGCTCTTGTTCACAATTAGATCCAAAAAATAATTTACTCTTCCGGTTTCTTCCACCTTTTCAAAGATGGAGCTCTTAATAAGCCAAGTTCTGTTTTGTTGCTAAGTGCCCTAGAATCAATGCTTTTAAATTGTGGTGCTGGAGAAGACTTTTGAGAGTCCCTTGGACAGTAAGGAGACCAAATCAGTTAATACTTAATTTAATTCAAGCTCTTCACTGGAAGTTCAAATATTAAAGCTGAAGCTTAAATACTTTGACTACATATTGAAAAGACAGGACTCATTGGAAAAGACCCTCATGTTGGGAAAAATTAAAGGCAGAAGAAAAGGGAACAGCAAAGGATGAGATGGATAGATAGTGTCATGGAAACAATAAACATGAATTTGTACAGACTTCAAAAGATAGTGGAGGGTAGAAGGGCCTGATGTTCTATGGTCTTTGGGGGTCATGAAGAATAGGACATGACTGAGTGACTGAACAACAATAGCAACATTTTTTTCTATAGTTGTATGGCATAGCATGGTTATGGCTTTGTGTATAGAGTGTTAAGGGAGGACTGGCACCTCTGGTATGAGAGCTTACCGAGTACTCTTCACGGCTGCTCATCCACTGTTAGTGTCCAACTGGTCACCCAACTCTCACCTGTGCTGCAAGACAGCACCCCAGTAAAACTATCCCAGAAGACAAGCTAAGCCATATTATGATTAACTGACAGGCCTCAGAACCATAGCTAAGGGGATGTCTAGCATAAGTATGTGAAGACTTCCCCTTCAGGAAGAATGGGCTGATGAGAATAATTTGTTCCAGACACCATGAAGACAGATGAAGCAGGCGCTGGGGAGTGCTTAGCTATTGACAAGACATCAAAAGATGGCAAGGCCATCCACTGACTCCTGAGCCATTTCTAGTCATGCTGACTTTGGTTTTGCCATGGACTTTGATGACTCTGGAAGAGAGTGTGGCTGATGACTTTGTGCAAGTCTGCCTCACTTGAATCCAATTCATGCAGGAGTCAAGATCTCACCCTATGATGTCATCGGCTCTCTTCAAAAATGAAGGACAAATAACAGCTTTGCAGAAAACAATTTCTAGATGAATAATTTTAGTCATGTTGAAAGTCTGCTTATTTAAACCAAAATGTGCCTGGCCCTTAATTATCCATCTATTGTTTCTTGAAATATTAAAATCAAACATTATTTCATGTATCTGGCTTCAATAGGGAATTGAGTATTTGGCACAGGAGAATTTTGCAGATAACTCAACTAAGGATTTAAAGTACTATGTTTTCCTTGGACATTAACTACTTTTGTTTCAGATCTTTTTTCATCAGCTCTTCTGTTTATTTTCTTTTTTTGTTTCATTTTTTTGGTTTGGTTTTTTTTTTAGGTAGTTGAGATTAAGTGATTTGCCCAGGGTCACACCACTAATAAGTTCCTGAGGCCAAATTTGAATTCAGGTTCTGCTGATTCCAGGGATGGTGGTCTGTCCATTGTACTGCCTAGCTGCACCTTTCCCCCTCATTTCAAAGTTTGTTGTTTGTTCATTTTTTAGGGGTCTGGGGGTTGTGCATGTGGCCTTTTGAAGGCAGTTGGGTTGTTCTGCTTACTTTCTACCCCACTAACAACATGATCCATGCAGGATAAACTCATTACCTGAAATATCTTCATCATGGAGATTGATACTCAGCACCTTCTCAATATCTTCAGTTTTATCTCCTCTGATCAGAGGACTGGTGGGCAGAGCAGTAAACTCCTAAAGCTTTCCTTTGTATAGGGCTCAGAGTTTTCCAGCTAAACTTCATTCCTTCAGCTGCTCTGCTTGGTTTTGATTCCACAAACACCCTGCTCCCATGGTGGGTACCCTCTCTTAGCTTTGTTTATCATTTCCAAAGTCTTTTCTGGTATCTAGTCTTTGAATTAGTAAACAGCATATATTAAATACATTCTGTGCCAGGTAGTGTGCTGAGACTTGGGGATATAAAGGAAAGCGAAAAATAATCTTGCTTACAAGGCACTCATGATCTAATTGGGAAGTCAGCATGCAAGCAGCTATGTGTAAATAAGACAGACTAAGTTGGAGATAATTGACTGAGGGAAGGCATTAGGACTAAGGGTGATTGGTATAGACTTCATGTAGAAAATAGGATTTTATCTGGAACTTGAAGGAATCCAGGGAACATAAATAAGCCAAGAGGTAAAGAGCAGGTAAAAAATTCTAGGCTTGAGGGACAACCAGCAAAAATGCTTGTTAGTTGAGGGAGTGAATATTTTTGCAAAGCATATCAAGGAAACCATTGTAATTGGATTTCAGACATTGTGAAGGAGAGCAAAGTATAAGACAATTGTAAAAGTAGGAAGTCATTAGGTCACGAAGTACCTTGGAAGTCACACAGATTATTATATATATGGTTATAGAAGTGATAGGGATTCTGGAGTTGATTGAATGGTGGCATTACTTTTTTTGGGGGGTTTAAGGAGGACATGAGAGAAGATTGCAAGATAGATTGGAGTGGAGAGAAACTTAAGGTAAGGAGCCAAACAAGAAGCTTATTGAATTAATCAAGGCACGAGGTGATGAAATTCTACAGCAGAGTACTGGCAGTGTCTGAGGAGAGAAAGAAGTAATATACAGAACTGACTGGGAAATTCATTGTGCCCTCAAAAGGTACAGGAAAGATAGGATAAGGGGAAAAGACTTAACCAGAGGTTATAAGGAGTTCAGTTTTAGACATGTTGAACTTAAGATGTTGGTGGGAAATTCAGTTCAAGATGTCAAATAGGCAATGAGATATGTGATTCTGAAGATTAGGAAAAAGTTTGCTGGATAAGTGGATCTGGGAATCATAAGAACAGAGATGATAATTGAATCCCCATGGGAGTAAAACATCATAGGCGGAATAGAGGAGGCCCAAGGAGGGAGCTTTGAGGGATACTCCATGGTCATAAACCAGATGAAGACCTAGCAAAGCAGACTAAGGAGGGGTTTCCATAAACTCCGCCTACTGGTACTCTCACCTCAGTTGCTTAACACTCTAAGAGAATACTACCTGGATCTAGCAGTGCCAGAACTAAAATGTAATACTGCTGTATTATAAAGCAGAAGTCATCACAATTATTTGGTGCTGGTCAAGAAATAAGAGTGGTGAATCAGTGGAAAAGGTTAGGTACAAAAGACACAATAGTCATTGACTATAGTAATCTACTATTTGATAAAGCAAAAGACTAGCTTCTGGGATAAGAACTCACCATTTGACAAGCCTACTGGGAAAACTAGAAAATAATATGACAGAAACTAGGCATAGACAAACATCTTACACCATATACCAGATACCATGTCAAAAATCATGATACCATAAGCAAATTGGGAGAGCAAGTAATAGTTTACCTGTCAGTTTTATGGAGAGGGAAAGGATTTCTGAACAAATAGGAAATAGAAAACATTATGAAATGGAATGTGAATAATTTTGGTTTCATTAAATTAAGAAGTGTTTGCACAGACAGAGCCAATGCAACGAAAATTAGAAAGGTCACAATTTTTTTTTTTAAAGCAATCGGGGTCAAGTAACTTGCTCAAGGTTACACGGCCGATTATTTCTGGGTGTGGTGCTAAGTATCTGAACCTGGATTTGATCCCCAGGTCATCCCGACAATGGGGGCAGTGCTCTTACTTGCTGAGCCACCTGCCCACCCCTAAGCAATTGGGGTTAAGTAACTTGCTCAAGGTTACACGGCCAGGTATTTCTGGGTGGGTGCTAAGTGTCTGAGCCCGTTCGGATTCAATCCCCAGGTCATCCTGACACTGGAGCTGGTGCTCTTACTCTCTGTGCTACCTGGCCTCTCCAGGGACACAAATTTTAGACCCAGTATCTCTGATAAAGGCCTCATTTCTGAGAACTGAGTCAAATTTGTGAGAATATAAGTCATTCCCCAATTGATAAATGGTCAAAGGATATGAACAGGCTGCTTTCAGATGAAGAAATTAAACCTATTTATAGTCATATGAAAAAAATGCTCTAAATCATTCTTGATTAGAGAAATGCATATTAAAACAGCTCTGAGCTACCACCTAGCACCTCTCAGATTGGCTAATATGACAGAAAAAGTAAATGATAAATTTTGGAGAAGATGTGGGAAAATGGAACACTAATGCGGTAATTGGTGGAGTTGTGAACTGATCTAGTCATTCCGGAGAGTAATGTGAAACTATGATCAAAGGGCTACCAAACTCTGCATATCTTTTGAACCAGCAATACCACTACTAGATCTTGGCTCCAGAGAGATCATAAAAAATGGAAAAGGATCTACATGTGCGAAAATATTTATAGCAGCTATTTTTGTGGTGGTCAAAAATTGGAAATTGAGGGGATATCTATCAGTTGGGGAATGACTGAACAAGTTGTGGCATATGATAATGGAATAGTATTATGCAATAAGAAATGATGAACAGGCAGATTTCAGAAGAACCTGGAAAGACTTACATGAACTGATGCTGAGTGAAATGAGCAGAACCAGAAGAACATTGTACACAGTAACAGCAACACTGTAATAACCCACTCTGATAGCCTTAACTCTTCTCAGCAATACAATGATCTAAGACAATTTCGAGAGTCAAGATTTAATTTGCTATTCCACATCCAGAGAAAGAGCTATGAAATCTGAATGCAGATCAAAGCACACCATTTTATCTTTTTTTTCTTTCTTGTGGTTTTTCCCTTTTGTTCTTATTCTTCTTTCACAACATGACTAATGTGGAACTATGTTTATTATGATTGTAGATTTATGGACTATAGCAGATTGCATGCTCTTTTGGGGAAGGGGAAAGGGAGAGGGAGAAAAAAATGGAACTCAAAATCTTATAAACGTGAAGACTGAAACCTAAAAAAAAAAAATAAAATTTTAAAAATAGAAAATAGCTCCTAGAGACTGAACCCCCAATGATGTTAATAACTATCTTGAACTCATTTCTCAATAATTAACAAACTCCTATCTGGCCATACCCTTCCCATCCCAGTGATCCTGAAAGTTTGGCTATCATTATACAAAGCTCCCCTATATCTCCACTGCTTACTCCTTTATTTCTTCTCCCTCAACCAACCTTTGTTCCCCAGTGTTGCCTTCTAAAGCTTCCCAGTCCTTCCACTGTGCTCCATAGAGGACAAATTTGCTTTGAACAAACACACGCACACATTTTTTCATTTGTTTATTTATTTATTCTAATTTCCTCTAATACTTTAACTTCGCAGATCCTCAATTTACTCATTTCTCAGAATGTGCTCTTATATTCCACTTCAGGACACACAGAGGTGGTCATGATATTGATCTTTCCATAACTCACACACATTTAATTTCCATATTTATTAACTGAAAAATTCCTTCATTTTCTCACAATCTATTGTGATATTCCACCTTTCTCTGCAGCATCAGAAATTAAAAGCTGGAACTTTTATTCCATATCTAAAGCTCTTTCCTTTGTACCACACATTATCTTCTTATATACTCTTGTCACTTGAGGCCAATGGCTATCATGTTATAAAGAATTATATGCAGAAAAATGTATTTTCAGCAATCTCTAGTGAAAGATTACAGGTTTTGGTAGTCATGGGAACCTAACCCCCTGGTTCCCATACAGAATGTATCAATATGTGTGTGTGTTTTTTACTTCCCACGCCATTTTATAGGAAGATTACCTCTGTAAAAATTGAGGAGTGTGTGTGTGTGTGTGTGTGTGTGTGTGTGAGAGAGAGAGAGAGAGAGAGAGAGAGAGAGAGAGAGAGAGAGAGAGAGAGAGAGAGAGAGAGAGAGAGAGAGACAGACAGAAAGAGAGAGAGAGAGAGAGAGAGAGAGAGAGAGAGAGAGAGAGAGAGAGAGAGAACAGGTTTTACTGAAACCTTGCTCTTTGTCATATGATGTATCATAATAATATTCCATCACAATCAAATACCAGACATTCTTCAACCATTCTTCAATTGAGAAGTAACCCTTTAATTTCTACCAAAAACACTTTTCCACTGCAAAAATCCTGTTGTAAATACTTTTGTACATATAGGTTCTTTCTATTTTTCTTTGATTTCTTTAGAGTATAGGCTTAGTAGTGGTACTGCAGGATGAAAAGATTTGTACAATTTTATAGCCCTCTGAACAAAGTTTCAAATTGTTCTCCAGGATGGTTCAACCAGTTTTAACTCCACCAAGAATTCACTACTGTTCCTAATTTTGCACATCCCCTACAGTGTTTGGCATTTCTTTTTCTGTCATGCTACTCCATCTGATAGGTGTGGGATAGTACCTCAGAGCTTTTTATTTGCATTTTAATCAATAATGATTTAAATTTGATATAAATATTGATAGCCTTGCCTTCTTCTGAAAATGTCTGTTCTTATCCTTTGACCAATTACCAACTGGTGAATGGCTTCTATTTTTATCAGTTTGGTTCAGTTGTCTATGTATCTGAGAAATAAAGCCTTTATCAGAGAAACTTATAAAAATTCTTTCATAGATTCTTACTTTCCTTTTAACTTTGGCTATAATGGCTTTGTTTGCACAAAGCATTTATAATTACATTTATTCCTAAGTATCCATTATGCTTCCTGTGATCTCTTGTCTTTTGTTTCGTCATAAACTCTTCTCTTATCCATAGATCTGATAGATGTATTTTTCCATACTGCCCTGATTAGCTTATGACATAACCCTTTGTGTTTAAATGACATAAACATTTTGCTCTTATCTTGGTGTATAGTGGGAGATGGTGGTTTGTGCCTAGTTTCCAGTTTTCCCAAGAATTTTTGTCAAATAGTGAGTTCTTGCCCCCAAAGCTAGGATCTCTGGAGTTTATCAAACACTAAATTACTATGGTCATTTACTACTGTGTACTGTTTACCTAATCAACTGCAGACATTTACCATTCTGTTTCTTAGCCAGTGTTAGATTGTTTTGATGATTACTACTTTGAAAATTACTAGTTTGTAATATAGTTTGAAATCTTGTACTGATAGGCAAACTTCCTTCACATTTTTCATCAATTCCCTTGATATTCTTTTTTTTAATTCAGAATTTATTTATTTTTTTAGTTTTCAACATTCATTTCAGTGTTTGAGTTTCAAATTTTCTCCCTATCTCTCTCCTAACCCCCACCCCAAGATGGCAAGCATACTGATTACTCCTTCCCCCAGTCTGCCCTCTCATATATCCCTCCTCCATCCTTCCACTTAACCCCTTCCCCCTTACTTTCTTGTAGGGCAAGATGGATTTATATACCCCATTGATTATATATCTTATTTCCTGGTTGCATATAACAACAATTTTTTTAACATTTGTTTTTAAAACATTGAGCTCTGGATTCTCTCCCTTCTTCCCTCCTCACCCACCTCAACTGGGAAGACAAGCAATTCAATATAGGTTATATATGTGTAGTTATGCAAAACATTTTCATAGTAGTAATGTTGTGAAAAACTAACTATATTTCCCTCCATCTTATCCCACCCCCACTTGTTCTTTTTTCTCCTTGGACCCTATTCCTTTACAAAAGTGTTTGCTTCTGACGACCCCTTCCCCAAGTCTGCCCTGCCTTCTATCATTCACCTCTCTTATTCCATTACCCCCTACTTTCCTGTAGGGTAAGATACCCAATTGAGTGTGTATGTTATTCCCTCCTTAAGCCAAATCCAATGAGAGTACAATTGACTCATTCCCTTTCACCTCCCTGCTCTTCCCCTCCATTGTAATAGCTTTCTCTTGCCTCTTTTATGTGAGATAATTTACCCTATTCTATCTCTCCCTTTCTCCTACTCCCAATATATTCCTTTCTTTCCTCTTAGGTTTATTTTTTTAGATATCATTCCTTCATATTTAACTCATCTTGTGCCCTCTGTGTTTACACATACACATATATGCACACATACTACATATGACACATATATGTCTGTCTGTATATACACATATACAGTCACCTATACATACATATATATGTTGTATCAATATGCTTATTATACATACATATATATTCCCTTCAATTATCCTCATACTGAGAAAAGTCTCATGAGTTACAAATACTGTCTTTCCACGTAATAATGTAAACAGTTCAACTTTAATAAGTTCCTCATGATTTCTCTTTCTTTCTTACTTTTCATGCTTATCTTGCTTCTTGTTTTGAAAGTCAAATTTTCTGTTCAGTTCTGGTCTTTTCATCAAGAATGCTTGAAAGTCCTCTATTTTATTGAACGCCATATTTTCCCCTAAAGTATTATTTTCAGTTTTGCTGGTTAGGTGATTCTTTATTTTAATTATTTATTTAGTTTTTTATTTTAATCCTAGCTCCTTTAACCTCTGGAATGTCATCTATTCGATACCTTAATATAGAAGCTGCTAGAACTTATATTATCCTGATTGCGTTTCCATAATACTCATATTATTTCTTCCTAATTGCTTGTAATATTTTCTCCTTGACCTAGGAACTCTGGAATATGGCCATAATATTCCTAGGAGTTTTCTTTTTGGGATCTTTTTCAAGAGGTGAAGAGTAAAAACATGGTTAGATGCCACAGAGTAGGTGGCAAAACCTTAACCATATATGTGTTGTAAAGGCCACTAGGACCTCTTCAATCCTTATAAAGGGATTTGCAAACCTTCTCTTCTTTCATACAACATCCCTTGATATTCTTGATCTTTGTTCTTCCAGGTGAATTTTGTTACCATTTTTTCCCAGCTATGTAAAATGATTTTTAGTTGTTTGATTGGTATGGCACTTAATAAACCAATTAATCTAGGTAGAATTGTCACATGTATTATATCAGCTTGGCCTATCCATGAGCAAGTAATATTTCTTCAATTAAAACATTTTTTATTTTGTGTAAAGTGTTTTGTGATTTTGTTTGTATATTTCCTTTGTATGTCTTGGTGGTTAGACTCCCAAGCATTTTATGCTATCTCTATTTTAAATGGAATTTTTCTTTCTATCTCTTGTTGTTGGGTGTTCTTGGTCATATAAAGAAATACTGATAATTAATGTGGGTTTACTTTATATCCTTCAACATTGGTAAAATTGCTGAAGGTTTAAATTTTCTTTAGTTGATTCTCTAGGATTCTCCAAGTATATAAAAATATCATATGCAAAGAATTATAGATTTGCCTACTCATTACCTATTTTTCCTTCAACTTCTTTTTTTTTTCTTATCTTATTGCTATAACTAGCATGTCTAGTACAATATTGAATAATATTTATGATAATGTACATCCTTTTTTCCATCCTGTATCTTATTGGTAAGTCTTCTAGTTTATCTCTATTATAGATATTGCTCATGGTTTTACCTAGTTACTAATTGTCATTTTAAGAAAGATCCCATTTATTGCTATGCATTTTAGTGTTTTTGATAGGAATAAGTTTTCTATTTTGCCAAAAGCTCTTTTTTACATCTATTGGCATAATCATATTATTTTTATTGTTTTTTGTTACTGACATAGTCAGTTTTGCTTATAATTTTCTGATAGTGAACTAACCTCAAACTCCTGGTGAAAATCCCCCCTGGTCATCATATATATGATGTTTTGTAATATATTTCTATAAATTCCTTGCTAGCATTTTATTTAAGGAATTAAAAATCCTTTAGACAAAACGATCTATAGTTTTCTTTCTTTGTTTTTAATCTCCCTGGTTTAAATGTCAAAACCTTATTTGTGGCATTGAAGGAATTTGGTAGAACTCCTTTATTACCTAATTTTCCATATAATTTATATGTATTAGAATAAATTCTTCCTCAAATATTTGATAGATTTACTTTTAAATCTGTCATGTCCTGAGGATTTTTTTCTTAGGGAGCTCATAAAGGGATTATTCCTTTTCTTTTTTTTTTTAAGATAAAGTTATTTAGGTATTCTATTTATTTTTCTGCTAATTAAAGTAATTTATATTTTTGTAATATTTGTTATCCATTTTATTTATATTTTCAATTTTATTGGCATTTAATGCAGCAAAATAACTACTAATAATTGATTTGATTTGATTTTAATTGGTGGTGTATTCACCCTTTTCATTTTTGATACTGGCAATTTATTCTTACTAGTTCTAGCTCCAAAGGCACTGTATACAGCTAAAACTCAGAACTATAGAAAGCTCCTATTTCTTGCTATTGGTTTGCCTGCCTTTTTGGCCAGAATTACATAGTATAAACCTGCATAATTTTAATAGCCATACATGATACTTCTTTTTCACAACATTTTCTACTTTTCAAGCACTTTGAGACTGCACTTTTTTTATCATATTAATTAGTTTACATGCTTTATTTCCTTCTACTATATTTTAAGTTTCTTTTATTCAGGGATCTATATTATAGTCTTCTTTATGTGCATGTAGGTGGCATTGTAGATAGATCACTAAGATTAGAGTCAGAGAGAACTGAATTTAATCTGGCTTCAAACTCTTACTAGCTGAGTGACCCTGGGTAAGCTACTTAACTATTGTTTGCCTCACTTTCCTCAACTGTAGAACAGGGATAGCCTTGCAAGGTTGTTGTGAAGGGCAAGTGAAATAATATTTATAGTTATTTAGCACAGTGTCTGGCACATAATAGTTATGATATAAATATTTATTCCCTTCTAGCTTCTTTCTATATGCCTATAAATTCCCAGAATAGTGCCATGTAGCTAATAGGCTCTTAATAACAGTTCTTGAATTGTTTGTTCAGTTTTGTGGCCCAAATGCTGATCTTGGTGAACTTGATGAATTAATTCAATGTGAAATGTCTAGTTGTAAAAAATAGTAAAGAATTTTGAAGTTAACTTTGTACCAGAGACACTAACATAGTTTCCCTGTGATGGCACTAAAGAGAATCTCTTTGTGATTTTATATACATCTGAGCCTAACTAGCCAATCTTTAGACAGATTTCAAACTGTTAAGTGTCTACTTCATGACATGTAACAAAACACTTAAAAATGCCTGTTGATTGAATTAATTTCTACTCTGTTATATCTAGCATAATGTTTCACTTTACTCATAAAATACTTGTGGATATTTAGAGAATGTAATGACATCCCTTTCTGTGACAGGATAAAGGCTGGAGTTCTGATTTCATTGGTATAAGAAGCTCCCCATGAAGAACTACTTCTACTGATGTGGGTCAATACCTACTCTTAAACTTTCAATCTTGAATTGGGCACTGAAAAGTTAAGTGACTTGACACACAGCCAGTATGTTTCTGAAGTTGTTCCTCAACCCAGGCCATACTTGCTCCAAGATTAGTCTTCTATCGCCATGTGGAAATCCAAAGGAATAGATAGATTAGAGACTGTTTTGATGATCATAAATATTAGGAAGGGTGCCTACAGTATTTTATTTCATTAGTACTGCCAGCATTAATACAATAAATAGATTGGGGGTACAAAAGGGAAATCTTAGAATTATACTTCCTTGAGGCATATGCTCATTGAGTTATTGAGTAAAATGGTAGGTATCACTTATACTATTACATTTTGGCAGTTTAAAAACCATATCCTGACCAACTGACTTAACCAGCCACATGACTAGAAAAACAACAAGAAGAAGAACATTTTCTCTATTACCCATTTTTTGTGCACTAGGAACTTTCCTTTGGAAAGCTAAATTACTTGTTTGCAGCCAGAAGTGAGATACCTGACAGAATTATTTCAGCATAAAAATTATGCATGGATAAAAACCAACAACAACAAAATCTAAGTTTTCATGTATATGTTTTCAGCATGTTAAACTAATTTTCCATGTTTCAGACATAGTAAACATGCCAGACCTTTTATTTCAGAGATTCTTTCTGCTAATTTTCAATTCTAAGCATAGCACAGGAAAATTCTGATCCATCTGTTTCAACTTCAATTACATTTTTCACTCATCAAAATGTGTGTTGGTTATAGCACATGAGACTTCCAGTAAGGCTGACAAAACTCTCTAATAAGACTGTTTAAAGCATTTTTGTTTGACTCAAGAAATCATATTTGTCTAAGAATAAATCAGCTGAAGCCTCAATTTGATCAGACTCTGAAGAGTTCAAAATACATCTGTGAAGATCAAATTTGTTTAGGACTATGTGAGAGTATCTGAGAAACATACTGAAGAATTATATTGATTATAATGATGATGGTTGGTATTTATATAGAGTGGCCAAAAAGTCTTATTGTGATGTTAAATTTATTTAATGTTGAGTAAGCGTAAAATTGTACTAAGACTTTTTGGGACACCCTGTTTAGTCCTTTAAGGTAGTGTATCACTTTTTTGTCTGTGTTCTCTTATTTGTCCCTCACAACACAACCCTGTAAGGTAGGGCAAAAAAGAGATTTTTTCTAATTCGTAGATGAGGAAATAGGCTCAGAGAGAGAGAGAGAGTAAGTAACTTTAATATGCTTTCATAACAATTAAGTTTTAGAGGATAAACCTCAATCTCTACTGACTCTAAGTCTAGTCTCACTTACAAAGCCTTGGTCACTACGTTTTAACTTGGTAGCAACTACTCTAAGAGTTTCAAACATAATGTTTACATTAAATACTCAGTCTCTATAAAGTTGAACTTGATAAATATAATAGTGTCCAGTTGGTATCTGTTTTTGTGTAAAAATGAAGGTATATACTATTTGTGCTATATTCTGTTTACAAATATAAACAAATCATGAGGCTGAAATCATTAATGCCAAGGCTATGATCTTTGCCAATTCTAGATTCATATCTTCTGCTGTGACTATGTTATATTGCTTCTAGTTTAGCAGAGGCAGAAAAATTTTAGCTAATCAATCAGATTCAAT
Source organism: Petaurus breviceps papuanus (assembly GCF_028583685.1). Lineage (NCBI taxonomy): Eukaryota > Metazoa > Chordata > Mammalia > Diprotodontia > Petauridae > Petaurus > Petaurus breviceps. The sequence goes on from NW_027186523.1 coordinate 28,606,832, forward strand.
TAGAGATCTTGGGTCTTGCTGTTGGCAAAATGCCCAGAGTACCTACAAAATTTGTTAAATTAATTTGTTAATTTCCATACTACAGTATTAATTTATACATTATCTTTCATATAAGATCTCAAACATTTCATTTGTCTCCACCCTGGGCTTAATGGCACCTTACCATCTTAAAGTACATCAGCCTAAGTAAGCACCAAAAGTCAACACTCATACACATTGTACATAACCTGAACCAGAAACATCTTTTTTTTTTAGGACACTGACTACTGAATTGAAAACAAACAAACTTGGAAAAACATGTGTCATACAGGAATCTTTTGTCAAAAAAATATGCTACATACATTAATGAAAACAATTATAATCTGTGCTGTCATGTGGAATATAGGGAAAGGGGAAAGAAAACAGGGATCTCTTAAGCACCTTCTCTGTGCCTGGCACTGTAGTAAACACTTTATTATTTCATTTGATCCTCACACATCCTTAGAAGGTAGGTGCTATTATAATCCTCAGTTTTACAGTTGAGGTAACTATGGCAGATGAGTTAACTTTTCAGTAATTGTAAAGTGCTTCACAAACCTAAAAACTCTATATAATATTACTGATGATGATGATGATGACGATGATGATTTCATCTGAGGCTGACAATAACTCCTTAAGGAAAATATTACATGTTAAAATTATTGTACTAGGGGTGACTAGGTGGCACAATGAATAGAGTACCAGCCCTGGAGTCAGGAGGACCTGAGTTCAAATATGGCCTCAGACACTTAACACAAAAAATTAACCATGTGACCTTGGGCAAGTCACTTAACCCCAATTGCCCTACCTTTCCCCTACCAAAAAAAAAATTATTGTAATAGAAAGTAGACAGGATGATGAGGAATAAGAGAATTCCAGTGGTGGTGAATAACCAATGATAATACAGTCAGAAGATAAAATATCTTCTTTGAGAAACCACAAAGAGACCAATGTGACTGTACCTTAGAGTATGTGTTTGTCTGGGGGAAGGGTTTGTCATAGGAAAGAATGACATTTGAACCTATTTTGAAGACTCTGGAAAGGAAAAGTAGAAATAATCCTTCTTGACATTTTGCAGCTGACCTTGAATCCCCTTACCAACTCTTGGGTTGTGTGGACCCTGGCCTTAGAAATCTTACAAGTTGCTGCTCCTAATGATGGTCACAAGGACCTGAAGAGCAACCTCTCCCTACTGGGAATTGATAGGAATTTCAAACAGCCTTGAACAGAAGATCACAGAGCTTAGTTATTCTCAATTCCCATTAGTTGTTCCCTCTCTATGCTTCTACTGACCCATCCCTGTTCTGGTTACTTTGAAGTCTTGAGTATCGGAGATTCCTGCTCTGGCCTTTATACTTCCATCTCAGGACTCTGAACTTTCAGTTTTGCAGTTAACCCAGTATAGTGAGAGAAATCTCATAACGGTATTTGTGAGTAGTGCTTTAGTTCCTGGTCTACCCCAAATGTGTGTGACCTTGGGACAGGTTCTTTAATTTAGAATCATAACATGACACATTTAGAGTTGCAAGAGACCTCGGAATCTTTCTAATATAGTCCCATTCATTTTGCATGTGAGGAAATGGAGTCCTTAACTAACAGAAAGCTTAACTGACTTAGTAAAGATCACACAGGTACTAAGTATCAAAAGTGATATTTGAACCCAGGTCTTTCACTGTAAATTATGGGACAAAATTAATTCTTGTTATTCACTGGAAAGTCAAACATTGAAGCTGAAGCTTAAATACTTTAACCATATAATGAGAAGATCAGACTCATTGGAAAAGCCCTGATGTCAGGAAGGATTTAAGGAGGAAGAAAAAGGGGATGGCCCAGGATGAGATAGATAGAGGGAGTCATGGAAACTACAAACATGGGCTTGGACAGACTTTGGGCAATGATGGTAGAGCATAGAAGGGCCCATGCACTAATGTCACAGAGTCAAACACAATGAATTACTGAACAACTTTTGCTTCAGAGCTTGTGCTCTTTCCATAAAATGATGAATTTTATGGTTTCTTTTTTTTCTGTCTATAAAGTGTGATGTTGAGGGGTGATGCTGAAAAAAAAAAAGGGGAGGAGATAATCATGTAAGCTACTGTAAGCTGTGCAGTTTAAAGCAGATCAAAGAAATTCTTTGGCTATCACTATTCCCCCGAATGAGATTCTTTTATTGCTCTCCACTCCTCTCTGCTTATCTCATCTGTCCTTCAAGGTCCAATTCTGATCCTAACTACTGCAACACATAAAACTTCCTTGACACCTCTAGCCAGAAGTGCTTTCTCCTTCCTCTGAAAGTCTTATGGCTTTCATGTATCACCCATTTGAATCATAATCCTATATAAATTGACATTATCTTTTAATCTTTCACTTCTCTCACCTGACCAAGAAGGTTTTTACCTTTTTCTAGGGTACTGATCACCATTTATTCCCCATTTAATATGTCATATTACCAGTCAGATATTAGGGGTTGTGTAGCTATTTGTGAAATGCATGACTGATAGTTTCCTTCTTTTTTTTCTTTATTGTTTTAGTCTTCTCTAATTTTCTTATGAGAGTATGTTTTTACTGCAAAACATTGTTTCCTGTAGCTTTAAAACCATGTGAATTTTTAAAACACATGAGCATACATTGTGATATACATAAATATTTTACAATCAACTTTGCTATTTTTTTCTGAAATCTGAGAGGTTGTGTAGGGGTAATGGATAGTCTTAGACCCAGAGCCAGGGAAACTTGAAGTCCCATCTCTGGCACATCCTGGCTGCATGATTCTGGGCAAGTCACTTAACTTTACAGTATACTAGACAACTCTTTATGGGGGAAAGGGAGGGAGCAAACCTTTATTACACACCTACAATGTGTAAGATACTGTGTTAAGCACTTAACCAATATTGTTTTATTTTAATCTAACAACATATCTGGGAAGTAAATGCTATTATTAACTTCATTTTACAGTTGAGGAAACTGAGAAAAAGTGAGTGTAAGTGACTTGTCCAGCATTTCACAGCTAGTTTAGTGTCTGAACTGGATTTGAATTCAGGTTTTCCTGACTATAGGCCCAGCACTCACCTAGCTGCCTTTTTAAAGCTGTATGTTGAAAAGGTAACAATCTACATTGGTAGATGGAGCTGCCTCATCTGGGAATTCTGTATCAGGGAAATCATAGGCCTGATCCTTATCTTTTATCTCACATCTGGGCAAAAGCATTGGTAGCTATGACAATACAAATGATTGCTGAAAGGCAAATCATAATTCCTTAAGAGAATGATTATTACATTTTTTCTTTGGGATAACTTATTTTGATTTTACCCATGCTTTTAGCCCTTAGGAAATAACACGGCCACAAGGCAGTTAATGATTTAAAGTACATTCCGTAACCCTTAGTCAAGCCTGAAGAGGGATAGTCTAAATACACTAAGTTCTTTTTTGTTTGTTGTTGTTTTTGGTGAATATTCTAAATAAATTATTTTCAAAAGAAAGGGGATAGCTGGGGTGTCCAGGTAGCACAGTGAGTAAGAGCACCGGCTCCTGTGTCAGGATCACCTGGGGATAGAATCCGGGTTCAGACACTTAGCACCCGCCCAGAAACACCTGGCCATGTAACCTCGAGCAAGTTACTTAACCCCAATTGCTTAGGGGTAGCCAGGTGGCTCAGAGAGTAAGAGCACCAGCTCCAGTGTCAGGATGACCTGGGGATCAAATCCGGCCTTGGATACTTAGCACCACACCCAGAAATAACTGGCTGTGTAACCTTGAGCAAGTTACTTAACCCTGATTGCTTTAAAAAAAAGGAGGGGGGGTGGGAATAGCTCTTCAGCTCTCATGGATTTTTATTCCCCTGAAAGCTGAATTAGATATCTACCTCAGTATGGTGGAAAGAGGCATCTGTCAATGTACAACCTTGCTGAGTAATTGGTTTTTTTTTTTTTTTTTTTTTTTGAAAAAAAACTTTTTTTTTTTTTTTTTCCCTTACCTACCTCTCTGAATTAACTTCTTCAAATCTTGATCTCCCTCTTGGAGCCAGCTCATACTTGAAAATATTTGGTATAATCACAATAGGGAATATTATATCAAAACAATAACCTTCCCCAATGTTCCATTAAATGTTCTAAAGGATTAAAAAAATCCCCTTTTTAGTCCTCATAGTCTATGAAACTAAAAACAGAAAAATTTTAAAAACTCTAATTGTTCAATTTAGCTATTATGAGTCAGTTGTTTCTAATGGCACCACATAATTTGGACCATAGTCCTTCCCCTATCTCGTCCTTTAAAAAAAAAATCTTCGGAGTTATAAAAAGAGAATATATTAAATAATCACTGTTAATTAGTTATCCTTAAGAGCTATACTTTTATCAGTCTTTCCTTCAGGGAAGAAATGCAAGGTACAAATAGAATGGGTCAAAACCTTGATCCATTTTGTATTTTGGGGATTATTTAAGTCACCATTTCACTATTTTATGGCACTTAGTCATAAGACATCAGTTAACCACATACTAAAATTTTAATAATATTTCTACTCAGGAAGACTCTCCCTTGTGAGGAAACAAATCCTCATGTGCCTATATACTGGTTGATTCTGCCTCAAATATCTGTTTGTTGTAATAGAGACAACAGCTGTTACCACTGGAAAAAGCCCTAAAATTACTTTGATTTCATTGAATTATTTGTTATATAGAAATACTTCTAAAATGATATCCTTGTTCTAATCAAATCTGAATTTAAATAATTTAATCTAGTCCTCTCACACAGCAATAACTGTGCGATTCTTCATCATTTTCTGCTGCAAAAACATGCTTAAGTTCAATGGGGTCTATAAAAGGTATCTCATTTCCTCCTTCTACAGAATAAGATGCATGTAATTTAGTACTATTATCACCCCAGATTCATAAAGTATATTCCATTAATCTTAGAATAAGTCTTTGAGGTCTTCAGATGAAAGACACACCAAATGTAACCATAATAATTTGGAGCCTTTAAACATAAAAAGTAATAGGACACTTGTTTAAATTTTAAATTACTCTGTGTTATTCCTCTTGGTAATTTATCTAGTTTTGATATCTGTGAAGTGTTATCGAATGGAAATTATATTGTCAATAAGTCCCTATATTCAAGAGAAATGGGAACAACATAGAGCACTAAATATTTTTATTCCTACATAGATTGGTCAAATGAAATTAAATATGCATTATGTTCCAGGCAAAAGCAGCATGGAATAATGAATAGAAAGCTAGCCTAACAGTCAGGAAGAATTGAGTTCAAGTATTACCTCTAATTCTTACTGACTTTTTGACCCTCAGCAAGTCACTTATCATTTCAGTGACTCAGGTGATACTTAAAGTCCATAAGTTACAGAGCATTTGCTGATCTGTATTATTCATCACATGAATTAAATCATAGGTTGTAACGCCAGTGTGATACCCATAGCAGCTGCTATGAATATGCATGCATATTTCCAGGGTATATTCCCAAAATATAATAAACTTTCTTCCTCAAAGTCACAACCAAAATATTTACTTTGGGTCATCATTAGAATACCAGGAGGTAAGATTTAACAGGGTACAAATCACTACTCCAGGGAATGCTGACATCTTAAACCTTTTTTTCTGTTAGGCCTCCCCACAAAAACAAATTCCCCTAGGCAAATTCCTCCCACCTCCCACTCACAACTAGCTTCTCTCTGCTCTCTGCTCCTCCTGGCTCTCACTCTCTGCCCTTGCTCTATCTCTCTCCTCCTTGGTCAAGCTCCTCCCACACTGAGCTCCATGTGACCCAGGCTCCATGTGTTAGGTCTATTAATGGGTGGGGATGATCTTCCTATTATATTACCATTACATAGGTCTAGACCAGAAGTTCCTAAACCTATTTGGCCTATTGCCCACTTTTCAAAAATAAAAAAAATTCCTCAGTGCCCCCTTGGAAATCTACTTTCTTTAACACTTTAACCTTTTAAAAAAAATTGCATCATATATGTGTGTCTGTGTGTGTACATACATATATATATATATATATATATATATATATATATATATTTTTTTTTTTTTTTTAAATGACACATCTTAAATTTAGCAATTCATTGGGAATTTGTGTTTTTTCCGGCACTGGATTTTTGATGATGCAATATTGTGTCATGTGACCATATAGTAGCATAGTGTAAACAAGTCATTACACACATATTCCTGCCAATGCATGCTAGACTTTCCTACAATACACAATGTTCTTACCTGTCAAAACTTGCTTGTTAAGAACTATTGGTGGAATAACTTGCATTTTGTGTGTTTATTTGAAAAATGTAATCAGTATGACTTTAACTCTATTATACAACAAATGAAATATAGGTTTTTCAAAATTTTCTTCTCCTCTTTCCTTATGCATCTACTACCCCCCTTATTTTTATTTAACCTTCCCCAATTACTACTGCCTCTCTGTATTGCTTCAGTGCCTCCCAGGGGACAGTATCGCCTACTTTGGGAACCTATTTAGACCCAAACAAATATGCTGGGAGAATATAAAAGCAAACAGGAGACAAGATCTTCCCTATAGCACTTTAATTGAAGGAAGAAACCAAACCACCCTACCATAATATCATTCTCATCATCATTATACGTTTATTAAGCACCTACTACATTCAGATACTCCTCGAAGTGCTGACAATAACAACAATAATAAATATTTATCACTTTAAGGGTTGCCATGTAGTATACTTGTGTTATCTTATTTGATGCTCACAACAACCTTAGGAGGTAGCTGCTATCAGTGTTGCCATTTTACAAATGAGGATACTGAAGCAAAGAGCAGATTAAGGACTTGCCCAGGGTCATATATAATTGAGTGTCTGAGGTAAGATTCTCTCAGATATTCCTGACTTGAAGTCGAGCTTTATATACAGTACCACTTAGTACATAGTATTTACAAAGTAAATACAAAGTTTTAGGGCCAGGGAAGGTCTAGTAGCTAGAGGGAGGTGACCTGACCTGACCTTTTTGTAAAATTGTCTTTTTAAGCATGTCCTTCTTTCCCCCCCAAAAAAAATTTTATATTTCAAATTAATCTTTTCCTCCAGTAACCCCCTCACCCTCTGAGCAAATAAGACCAAAAAAAAAAAGGAAAAATAAAAACAAAATATATCAATCCATATTCAGATCTGCACTGCATATTTCCAATGGAATAGAAACAGTTACCATATTTTACTTAATTAAAACTTCAGATAGTGTGAATTTGAATGCATGCATCTACTTCCTCTGATTGGTTATTTACACTAATTCAGAGCTATCTATAGTCTTGCAAAATAAATTCCCACATTAGCCATGTCTGAAAATGTCCCTCTTGCATTTGAAGCTCATTATTTCTCTATTAGGAAGTGAATGGTGTATTTCATCTTCATTCTTTTGGACCAGTGGTCTACCATTGCTTGAATTAGAGTTCTATAATCTTTTAAAATTGTTTCTCCTCTATAATGTTGTTGTCATTTTCTACATTTTTCTAGTTCTGCTCATTTTTTTCTATATCAATTCATAAAAGTCTTCTCAGTTTCCTCTGGAATTGACCATTATTTCTTACGGCACACAGGTTTTCTATCAGTCATATATCATGATTTGTCTAACTATTTCTTAATGGGGGAATGGCCCCTTAGCTTTCAATTTGTGGCTACATGAAAAGAGCTACTATAAATACTTTTTTTAACATATATATAATTTTTCTTTGATTTCTTTGGAGTACAGGCCTAGTAGTTGTATGTTGAGCTGAGCTTTGAAGAAAGCTACAAATTCTAAGAGGCAGAAGTAAGGAGAATACATTCCAAGAAATTGCCTGTACAAAAGCATGGAGTCATGTGAGGAATAGCAAGTAGTCCTGTATCATAGAGGTTATGACAAGGAATGCTGCATAATAAGTTTGGAAAATTAGGCTAGATCCTAAAGTAATTTAATTCACAGATATGTGTCTTCATTTGTCCTAGAATAGGGAACTATAAGGAAAGAAAACTATTATTTGCTAAAAATCTTGATCGTCATGATGGAATAAATAATAGTATTCCTTAGCTCTAGTATGTTGTGATGAATGAAACTTAGCAGTAGAAACTGTTTATTTAAATCTAACAAATAGCCAGAGAAATAAGCTGATTTTGTTGTTCAGTTATTTTCAGTTGTGTCTGACTCTTTGTGAGCCCATTTTGGTGTTTTCTTGGCAGAGATACTGGAGTGGTTTGCCATTTCTTTCTCCAGCTCATTTTACAAATGGGTAAACTGAGGCAAATTGGATTAAGTGACATGTCCAGTGTCACACAGCTAGTCAGATTTGAACTCAGGGTGATGAGTCTTCTGGATTCTAGGCCTGGTTCTCTATGCACTGTGCCACCTAGCTTCCTCCCAAATAAACTGATAAACTACATAAATAAGGGAATCATGATTTTATAAAATTGTTGAGCTAGACCAAGGCAAAATGAGGCACATTTAATAATAAAATGGAAAAGAAGAAAAGTGTGCCTAAGGAACTAGAGAAAACATGGATCTCAAAGCCAGAATACTTACATTTTGATTCTGTTTTATTATTAACTCTGTGTATCTGAAGTCACTAAGCTCTCTATACTCTGTTTTTTTTAATCTGTCAAAGGAGGTAGCTGAACTGTGTAATCAGTCTATTGAGGTTTAGGAGTGTGTAATGATAAGGGAATTTGAAGATCTTCCCTGCCCCTTAATGGGTCTCACTTGGAGTCCAACAAGAGAAGCTTGTTTAGGGTAGGTCCACACCTTTTCTTACTTTGTAATTAGGCAGTGGATCACAAAGGTTGTGATGCCCTCTGACCCTGGAGAAGGCTATATATCCTCTGAGGTGAGGTTTTGCTTTGGGGCTTACTCAGGGGAAGAGTTGTGTGATTTGGCCAGATAAAACTCTGGATAGCCGTTGAGCCCTTAGCTTTGAAACCACAAATGTTGATGCTTCTCTCTTTGATAACTAACTATATATGTATGTAATGGTCAGACAGAACCCTGTTGGTCTGTTATTTTCTCTGTCTGTATTTTTTGTCGGCTTGTATTTTGTCAGAAGTTCGGGTTGCTGACTTTTTCCCTCTGAACTAAGTAAGTGATATATATGTTTGATTAAAGTAAGATTGTTAACCCTTTTTGAGTTGCTTTCCTTTCGAAAAGCAGATCCAAGAACCTGTGCTAGCAGCCATCCTGAGTATGCTAGGATACTTGCTGTTCCAGGGTGCTGGGACCATGGAATAGTGAACCATTGGATCCTGCCAAAATGAATTTGACCAAACCCTTCTTCCAGCAAAAGAAAACAAAGTTTATTAAAGATCTGCCATATTGGGTACACTCTTAAGGAATGTGAACATTTGTGAAGCTTGTATTGACAAGTAGGCCGGAAGGAATCTGAACCTTTTGATGGGCCAGATTAAATCTGAGCACCTTCATGAAGATAAGATGAATCTTACATACAGAAAGACTGTGGAAGGGATCTAGGGGTGGCCTTGATGTCTTGATGGAATCCTAATAAAACTTCCCCCAAGCCCAGTATTCTAACTTCATTATAGGCATGGCCCCATTGAACAGCAGGCCCACTGTACTTACCTAACCCTTTCCCCCTCCACCCCCCGCAATGTCCTAACTTCTTTGTATATGCCTCACTGCTACTGGAACAACAGGTGTGTCCCTGAACTCTTAGTTCCCATAGAACCAGCAGGTGTGTCCATGTGATGGGAACCCAGCTACTGTCTCTACCTTTTCACTGCCCTCAGACCTATTCCCACAGAAACAGGTGTATTATTGTATTCAATCACAATCACATCGTCCATCATCTAGCCCAAGATAGGACCACAATACCTAACTATCTGTCTTAACCAAACAGGACCACAATAGCTAGCCAGTTGGAGGGCAGAATGACCAGAACGTTTAACTACACATGGGACCCCTCCTCCATTACCTAATCCCTTAACAAACTCCTGTCTTTTTAATATTAGTGGTATTCCTCTATTCTATGTAAATTTCTATTATGTAATTGGATCTTTACCCTATAAAATCCATTTTGCTTTCTCTAAAGTTGCTGCTTCCTCTTGGAATTTAGCCTGCTTCATGAGAGGCATCAATCTCAATAAATGCCTATACTTGGATTAGAGGTGATCTGACACTGAATTCTTTGAGATGGTTCTACCACAACACATCATGAAACCACAACAGTTTTTGAGTGGGCAGAGCCCCCACCTCAACAGTTTTTGGCAACCCTGGGTTTAAACTCCAACAGTCTGGGATGATGGGAGGAGGGGTCCAGGGAGGATCTTGAGAAGGAGTCTAGGGAGGATCTTGATGGGACTGGCATGACTAGAAGTCCATTTCAGGAACTAATGGAATGGGATTTAGGGTGGGAAATAGCTGAAGGATACCTGGAGATAACAGACAATGGAGGGCTAGGCTAGGTTAAGGATAACAGAGATTTGAGCATAGAGATAATGGGAGCCATATGGCCTCAGGGGACCACTAGAAGTAGGAAAATCCAAGAAGAGTTCAAGGGGGTTCCCAAAGCCTATACCCCATCAACTCTTCTTTTAGGGAAGGGTTTTGTTGTCTTCCTCACTGCCTTCATCCATCTCACCCCTCCTCTGTTGCATCCTTAGACTGCTCTCCCATTGTTTCCTCTCCACTATGGTCCTTAGACTCTGGAGCCAATCCCAGGTCCCTCTGTAAACAAGCATTCCTTATATCCAGTCTCAACTCTTCCCATAAACAATAACCAAAGGACCCTTTAAATTTCTATGAAATGGAAAGGTACTCACTAAATCATGACCCTTTAACATAATTCTTGGACCCATGGTAAAATTAGTTCAATTGACTGTTAAATTACTCATTTTATAACCAAAATTGTCAAAGTTCTTATTCACCCTTTATGTCTCTATTATATTCTTTTATGAATGAATAAAAAAAGCATTTATCACATGCTTACTGTGTGCCAACCACTGTCTAAAGGACAGGGTATATAAAAAAGAAGACAGTTCTTGCCCTGAAGAAGCTCACACTGAGAAGCAACATATGTTGTACAGTCTAGCTGCATAAGCTAAGACAGATGGAAAGTCCCAGAGATCCCAAAGGCAGAAGTATAGGGTGCATTGAAAGGCCTGGGAGTCCTTAGTATGCATTGGAGTGTCTTCCCCATAGGGAATCACCATTAAATAGGAGGAGGACTGGGTCAGAAGGTCACATTAGTTAAAAAGATTCTGGCTCTCTCCCATAATGGTTCTTATGGGAGGCTGGGGTGTCAGTGTCTTGCTGTGTTGAGAAAACTGAAAGTTGGAATTGGCAGGAAGATTGTGTGTGTGCTATAAGACAAAGAAAGGAAAAGGTCCTCCAGGATTTCCCGGGTCAGGAGCTCCTGCAAGAGTTCTGCGGTGGCCTTGGGGAGCAGAATTGAAATCTTATGGGTTCCACTTCTGGCTGTGACACTCTAGGTGTCTTTAATAGGATCTGGGGGAGTAGTGAAAGTCAGATTCTGTTTGGAGCCAACAAATTGTAAGAAGACATGTTATACCATGAGAAAAAATGATTATATAGCACCAATACTTATGAATGGCCAAGTTAATATGCTGTCTTATGTGTTTCTTCCTTTTCATATAGATAAACCACATTTTAAAAACTGGACACTTTTTTGAAAAAAAAAAAAAAGCCAGGTCTTTTTTTTTTCTGATAATTTTAAAAATCACGAGTGGGAAAAAACTTTTTTTTTTAATCTGCTTTAAAGTCATACTCTTCCCCCCCCCCACCCCTCAACCTAGCACAGTTAAAAGAGGAGTCTCAGGATCCAATTCAAATTCCAACTTAACTTCCCCAAACTTCTTCTGTAAAACTCAGGAAAATGTGAGAAAATGGATAGAAATCCTATCTTGCAATGAGGAAGTTCTCAATTCTACATTTTTGACCCCAGACAAGTCATTCAAGATTTCAGTACTTCTTTTTCTTTATTCTCCCCAAGGTAACTTTATTTCATTTCCCTGCTTTCAAGTCATATAATCTCCCCACCCCACCCCCACCAGTTTTCCCTTTAATTTAATATTTTTTTCCAAATTACAACTAAAAACAATTTAACATTCTTTTTTTTCTAATTTTTTTTCTAAATTATCTCACTCTTTCCTTTCCCTCCCTCCCTCCAACGAGGAGTCAAACAATTTAACATAGGTTATAGATGTATAGTCATATAAAATATATTTCCATGCCAATCATGGTATAAAGGAAAACTGACAGAAAAAAATAAAACAAGAAAACTATAGAAAGTAAAGAAAAAGTATCTTAGAACTTCATTCAGGCTCCACCAATTCTTTCTCTGGAGATGAATAGCACCTTTCATCATAAATCTTTCAGAATTGCCTTGGATCATTATATTGCAGAGAAGAGATAAGTTATTTACAGTAGATCAAAATTTGCCAACTGATGGACTTTCCCTCTATTTCCAGTTCTTTGCAGTTATTATAAAGGCTGCTATAAATATTTTTGCACATATTTTTGTTTTTTATCTCTTTGGGATACATAGTAGTGGTATTTCTTGTTTAAAGAGTATTCATGGTTTTATATCCCTTTGCGTATAGTTCCAAATTGTTCTCCAAAATATTTGAATCAGTATACAACCGCACTAACAGTACATTAATTTATTATCCCACATCCCCTCTATTTGTCATTTTCCTTTTCTGTTATGTTAACCAATCTGAAAGGTGTGTGGTGGTAGCTCAGAGTTGTTTAAATCTGTAAATTTTCTTTTTATCAATGATTACCAACCGTGTATCCCCTTCTTCCCCCCCCGCCTGCACCCGTGCCACCCCATTTATTCTGTCTCTCATTTCACTGTCCATTCTTGAAAGTGTTTTGCTTCTGACTCTTACCTCCCCCACTCTGCCCTGCTTTCTGTCAGCAGCACCCTTCCCCTCCCTTGTCCCGTTCCAATCCTACTTTCCTATATGGTAAGATAGATTTCTACCCCCAACCTGAGTGTGTATGTTATTATTTCTTTGAGCCAATTCAGATGGGAGAAAATTTCACTCACTTCCTCTTCCATCTCCCTCTTCACTATAAAATCACATTCAGCCCACTTTTATATTAGATAATTTATCCCATTCTACCTCTCTCTTTCCCCTTCTCCCAGTACAATCTTCTTTCTTATGTCTTAATTTTACATTTTTTTTAGATAATTATACCAGCATGTTAAATTCACACCTGTGCTTTCTACCTATGTATACTTTTAACTTGCCCTAATAATGAGAAAGTTTTAGGTGTTGCAAGTATCATTTTCCCATGTAGGAATGTAAACAGTTTAACCTATTGAATCTTATATGATTTCTCTTTCCTGTTTAACTTTTTATGCTTCTTTTGAGTCTTATATTTAAAAGTCAGATTTTCTATTCAGCTTTGGTCTTTTCATCAGGAATGCTTCAAAGTCCTTTATTTCAATCAATATTCATTTTATACTCAGTTTTGTTGGGTAGCTTATTCTTGGTTATAATTCTAGTTTCTTTGCCCTCCAGAATATCATATTCCAATCCTCTGATCCTTAAATGTATAAACTGCTAAATCTTGTGCTATCCTGACTGTGACTCTACAATACTTGAATTGTTTCTTTTTGACTGCTTATGATATTTTTTCCTTGACACGGGAGCTCTGGAATTTGGCTATAATATTTCTGGGAGTTTTCATTTTGGAATCTCTTTCAGGAGGTGATTGAGGGAGTCTTTCAATTTCCATTTTACCCTCTGGTTCTAGAATAGTAGGGCAGTTTTCCTGGATAATTTCCTGAAAGATAATGTCCAGGCTCTTTCCTTCATTATGGTCTTCAGGCAGTTCAACAATTCCTAAATTATCTCTTCTGAATTTTTTTTTTCCAGGTCAGTTGCTTTTCCAGTGAGATAGTTCATATTTTCTTCCACTATTTCATCTTTTGATTTGATTTGATTGTTTCTTGATTTCTCACAAAGTCATTAGCTTCCACTTGCTTAATTCTAATTTTTAAGGAATTATTTTCTTCAGTGAGCTTCTGTCCCTCCTTTTCCATTTGGCCAATTCTACTTTTTAAGGAGTTCTTTTCTTCACTTTATTTTTATATATCTTTTCCATTTGGCTAAATCTATTTTTTAAGGAGTTCTCATCATTGGATTATTTATTTATCTATCTATCTATTTATTTATTTATTTGTTTGTTTGTTTGTTTATTTATTTATTTATTGCTTTTTAGAGGGCAATTGGGATTAAGTGATTTGTCCAAGGTCACACAGCTAGTTTTTGTGTTCAGTGTCTAAGGCCAGATTTGAAATCAGGTCCTCCTGACTCTAGAGCCTGTGCTCTATTCACTGCACTACCTAGCTGCCCCATCATCATTGGATTTTTGTGCCTTTTTTAATCATTTGGCCCATACTATTTTTAAAGTTGTTTTCTTCAGTATTTTTTGTGCCTCCTTTACCAAACTACTGAGTTTTTTTCCTAATGTTTTTCTTGTATCACGTTCATTTGTCTTCCCATTTTTTCCTTTATATCTCTTATTTGATTTTTAAAATACTTTTTAAGCTCTTCCCTAGCCTGGGGTCAATTCCTATTTTATTTTGAGGCTTCAGATGTAGGGATTTTCACTTTATTGTCTTCTCTTAAGTTTGTGTCTCGATCTTCCCTGTCACCATGATAACCCTCTAGAGTCAGGATCTTTTTCTGTTGTTTGCTTGTTTTCTAGCCTTTTTCTTTACTTTTAAGTCTGTGCTGAAGCAGGGCTCTTCCTACAGAGTGGAGGGGGCATGTACCATCCTAAGTTTCAGGCTATTGTGCAGGTGTTTTCAGAAGTAATTCTAGGGATCTGTAAGTTCTTGGTTCTTCCAAGGTGGTATGATCTAGGGAGAGGTGTATTTACTACTCTCCTGTACTGTATACTGGTCTGTGAGTGACCACAAACACTCTTTTTCACCCTGGAACTTTGAATAGGGTCCCTGCTCCTCTGCAGCAGCAAGCTCTGGTGTATTAGTGCTTCTCTTTGACCTAGGTCTGAGAACCAGAACTGAGACCCAGATCCAAGTATTGGCAATGCAACAGAGTCCTATCCCTTCGGATGGCAAATCTTCTAACAATCTGTCCAAGCTCACTACACTGTCAGTGGACTGAGAGGTCCAGAAACTGCCACTACTACCACTTATTCAGTTGCCCCAAGGCTTGTTCCTGGCCTATTGGGACCCTGTCTATACAGGTGTGGTCTGCACTGGAATGCACTCAACTCTCACTCCTGTTCAACAGGCCTGTCCTGCTGACTTTCCAGTTTGCCCTGGCCTGGAAAACTGCTTCACTCTGTCCTTCTGGGGGCTCTGCTGCTCCAGAATTTGCCCTGAGGCATCATTCATAGCTATTTGGAGAGTTCTGGGAGAGCCCAGGAGAATCCCTTTCCTCTCTCGGCCATTTTGGCTCCCCAAGTCCAACATCTCAGCTTCCCCGTAGCTCTCAAAGATGACAAATTGGAGAGGAACAAGAAGTGCTTTGTTTTTCTGCGCCTATTTGAGAATAGATATCTCCTACACACGCATGCACGCCTACATACATGCCTACATACATGCACGCCTACATACATGCATACATACATGCACACACACATATGACCCTCACAACTATTTTCAAAGTAATAAATTGCAGAGAAGGTAGGGAAGGGAGAGAGGAAGTAAACATTTATATAAAACACGTATGCCTATCAGCCACCATCCTAAGTGTTCTATAAATATTTTATACTCACACAAGCCCTGCAAGAGAGGCACTACTGCTACTTCTGCTCCTACTTCTACTATTATAAATTTCAGAGAAGGTACCAATTTGCATGGTGTGAATGTGTGGGGGTAAGCAGGTAGTGAATAAGCATTTATATAGTACCTACTATGTGACAGGCACTATACTATATGCTTTCTTAAAAAATTGCAAACATACACACACACACACATATATATATTTACTTTTTGTAGGGTGAGGGAGACAGGGCGATTGGGGCTAAGTGACTTGTCCAAGGTCACATGACTAGTTTTTGTGTTAAGTGTCTGAGATTGGATTTGAACTCAGGTCCTCCTGACTCCAGGGCTGGTGCTCTATTCACTGTGCCACCTAGCTGCCCCAAAAATTACAAATATTTTATTATTTGATCCTCACAAAAGCCTTGTGAGGTAGATGCTATATTATACCCATATTACAGTTGAGGAAACTGAGGCAAAGAGGTTAAGTGACTTGCCTAGGGTTTCTCCTAGCTAGTAAATGTATAAGGCTAGATTCAGACTCAGGTCTTTGCTTCAGGCCCAGCTGTGTCCACTGAAGCTCTAGCTTCCTTTTACTGATTCTTAACATGAAGTTTTTAACTGGCACATGAAGTTCTTCACTGAAATCTGCATATGTGTGATAGTAATGGCAATTAAAGATTCCCCTGTATTGACTTGGTTTTCAAATTGATTGTGTTAAAACCCAGAGTTTGTTAATCCCACCTGTGGGATGGACTTGTTGATGTGAAAAGAAAGTCCTGAACTGGGAGGAGCTGGTGACATAGATTTGGAGAGACAAGAGAGAGGCAGAACTTTTTTTTTGGAAGCAGCACCCACGTGGAGAGAGAGAGAGAGACTAAGAGAATTGCTGGTGGCCGCTTTGAATTGCCCTGGACTTTTGAGACCTGCCCCCTGAGCTGCCAAGGACTGAGGAGACATGGCTGTTTTGCTGGTACTTTGTCTGTCTGTTTTGATGTTCTTTTGCCAGATTTGTCCACTGGTGAAAGACAGTCCTGTTGTTGAAGAAGTCCTGGAACCTGGCTTTTGGTTAAGAAGCCCTGAGACTGTCCTGCAGACAAAGAGTGAATACTGTCCACTGGTGAAGGACAGTGCTGTTGTTGCAGGGGTCTGGGAACCTTTCTGTTGGTTCAGAAGCCCTGAAGAAGGATTTTCTTGTTGTATGTTTACAGAAATCCTGGGAGAGGGTTTTGTTAATGTTTTCAGGGGTTCTAGGACTGTTCTACAGACAGAGGATGAATTAATGAAGGGACTGGCAATTTATCTTGTGGCCCTGCTAAGCCTTGTCTCCCCAGGAACTAAGATTGCTGAGAACTTGCCTCTTGTCAAGATGAAGAAAAGACCTCCATTTGGGTATTAAGTGCTGTGCTTGGACTTGATGTAACTCTGGGGTAGATTCAATTGTGATCCAGGGGTGGGGAACTTTTGACCTTTTTGTGCTCTGTGATTGACAAATGAAGTTACTTTACTTATGTTTGGAAACTAATCTCCATTTGAGAAGAGGGGCTTTGTGGTGGACTAAATGAAGATATAGCCTAGGGGTGGAGAAGTATTTAGACCAGGGACTTTGTAATTGATTGAATGAATGGAAGGTCCTGGGGTGGGGTAGTGCTTGGAGATTATTTAATCACACTTAGTCAATGCTGTATTTTGAATGATGTCATGTTTTGATCTTCTCTGTTCTTGGTTGGTCACTGAATAAAATGGAGAGCACCTATGCTGGTATTCTGAACCTTGGGAAGTTGCCTTTCCTTGGCATTATATTACAATATGCCAAGGAAATTATGGGTCATACAAAAATTTAAGAGAATTTCCCAACCCCTCTTAATTACAGTACCTTTCTTTTGTTGTTTATTTCCTATTGATTCTCTATATTACTTTTTATGTATTTGTTTGCCTGCAGTCTCATTCATTAGACTGTAAGTTCCCTGACAGAAGGACCTGTCTTTTTCATCTTTCTGTATCCCCAGTGCCTAGCACAGTATCTGGCTCATAATAGACCCTTAATGAATGAGTAAATGCCATCTGAGGAAACTTCCACATATAGATCTAAGATCACAATATTTATAAGAGATTTATCTGTTTATATAGTAAAGCTATAATGAAGCACTATAATAAGCCTTTCAATAAGTTACTCCGATGAGGTCAAGTACCTAGGAAGAAGTAAACTCAGAAGTGCTGGTGGTCCATCCCCCTCTTTAGAGACATGGTCTCAGTTTGTTCTGCCTTAGACAAAGGTTTGCATATTGTATTGGAGCATGACTAAATGCTTTCAGTAGCTCTGCTAATGCAATAGTAAACTTCACTAGGAATTTGGGAGTTCAGTCTATGAAATTTAGGCAACCTAAAGCTGTCTGAGCCCTTGAGTTCATGAGATCTGAGATGAGTAGGACTAAAGACAAAGACAGCAATTTATATGGAACTAACATAGTGAACCCTTAGAATGGGTAGGGGTTGACCCAATTCAAAAGGAGCAGGTCAAAGTTGCCAAGTGGATCAAAAGTGGAATTGGGCCTGTGACTGTCCCACTTCTGGCCTGGGTGAGATTTGGGAAATGAGTCTCCAAAAATAAAAATAAAAATGGAAAGAGGGAATTTCAAAGACCAACTTCCCAATGGAAAGTATGGAAAAATTCACAAACCTTCAGGGATGCTACTATTCAAAATTTATAGTCTTAGGAGGTAATCTCTCTGGTCTCAATGTTAGCATGTTAGATAAATTCAGCCAGCTATAGTGACTGAATAGGTGGAAAGGACCACCAGGTAATGGGCTTCTTGAGTAATTGTTGAATAGGAAGATGCTGTTCAATGAGGCTCTGCTGGTAGAGGAAAGTACAACATGGCAATGCTTTCTCTGTGGAGTTTTTACCAATAGCTGCTCCCTTGTGGCTGGACAAGGTGAAAATATGCAGAAATGGCTGAATATTCATCTGTTCAACAGTGGTCCAGTGCTTGAGGTGCTGATAATTGGCCTTGTAAACTAAAAGAAGTAAAATGATGGCAAACATCATTGCCTACTTAACAAATATGCCCTAGTTAAGTCACTGAACATGACTGGAAAGATGATTTATTTATAATATACTGCAATGGCTATTTTTTTGAAATAATTTTTCTACTCCAAGAAATACTTATGTCATTTAATGATTAATAAGCTAACGAATCTAAAGATATCTGAAAACCTACAATGCTAAAGGAAAATTGCCAAGTATTCTAAGCAATCTGACTTTGACCTGTGGTTCCAGACAGACATAATACTAAAGGTTTCCAAATTCTTCTTGATTCTGCTGTATTGGTTACAGGTCCCATGGAGAGGATTGTATATCCTAGCTTTCATATCCCACCCTCTTACTGTCAACTACCATTTTCTTTTTTAGTGCATTTGGATCTATCTCTCATGAATCTCAATGCTGTGCTTGTCTACTCTGATTCTTCTGATCCTGACAGTGCTTTAAGGATGTGTCACAAATAAGTATATTTTCTTGTTCAAGAATCCTATTAACATTATTGCAGGGAAATCTGCATACTATAAATGGCTGCATTAAAAAAAAAAAACTCCAGAAGGATATTGAAATCAACGTCATATATAATAGATTCTTTATCTTTGCACTTCAGTGGGGAAATATTTTTCTATATAATGGGACCAGGCCACAAGTTTAGCCTTTTGAATAATTATTGTTAAGTGGATTTGGAAGCAGCTTTATGTTGTATGGAAATGTATGTATGTATGTATATGCATGTACACACGTTTGTGTATGAAAGGAGCACAGAAATAGGAGTTATGTGTATACATGTGCATATAAATATATGAGTGTATATACATATGTATGCATGCACATGTATATATATATATACATATATATATATATATATATATATTGATATTTATTTTCAACAGTTGCTGCCCCAGCAGCCAATGAAATAATTTCAGAGATTACTTTGTTGTTTCTTATACGGGTTATGTTTAGTTCTCAGAATTTTTCTTTGTTTTTTTTTTTTTTGGTTTGAAGGTGGCAGAAGGAAGGGAGAAAGGTGACATATACATATGTTGTGTTCACATATTCACATTTTAATTAATACTATTGTCTTATTTTCTCTGATCGAAATTTTAGTTCTTCTGGCCCCTGAAAGACCATAGCATTTCTTCATTGTATTTTGGAATTTTATTCTGTTTAATCATATCTCTTGTAATAGTTCCTATATTGGAACTTTTCCCACAGCCAGCCATTGAACCCAGTCCTGGATAAAATGGGCAAAACTCACTTGTTTCTGTTCTTGCTACATTCATAGTGTCTGTGCTACGGCTATAATACAATTCTAGGTGAGAGAGAGGTTCTTAGTTCCTATTCTTGCCATTTTCAGAAGTCCTGGAGTGAGACAGGAATTTATGTTCCAGGATGGGACTAAGCTGCAAGCTCTGTCTTCTGCCTCTATTTAATTGTGCCTTTATATGGATGCTGATCCGTGCTCTGTCTCCATGTCCTTTACATTACGCAATACCCATTCAAGAGTTGGTACTGTTCCTACTGAATCCCTAACTCCCAACCAAATAATGTCTATTAATCTGGGTTCAGGCCTCCTGGAAGATCATAGGTAATTGTGCCTTATCTTTGTCTCATAGATTTCCTAGTGTGATCTCCAAATTTTGAGGACTGAATTAATTTCTTTTTTTTTTAAAGCTTTTATATAGAATTTTATTTTTCTTCAGTTATATGCAAAAGTAATTTTGAATACTTGTTTTTAGAACTTTGAGTTACAAATTCTCTCTCTTTCTCCCTCCCCCCTGTTCCCCATCCCACCCGCCATTGAGAAAGCAATCAGTTCAAAATATGTTACACATGTGTAGTAATGGGGAAAAAATATCCATAATAGTCATGCTGTGAAAGAAAACATAGACAAGACAAAAACTGAATAAAAATAAAGTTTAAAAAAAAGTATGTTTCCATCTGTATTCCCATGCTATCAATTCTTTGGGGATGGATAACATTTTTCATCATAAGTCCTTCAGAGTTGTCTTGGATCATTGCATTGCTGAGAATAGCTAAGTCATTCACAGCTGATCATCTTACAATATTGCTGTTACTTTGTTCACAGTACATTTCACTTTGTATCAGCTCATGCAAGTCTTTCCAGGTTTTCTGAGAGCATCCTACTCATCATTTCTTATAGCACAATTGTATTGCATTATAATCACATACCAACAACCTGTTCAACCATTCCCCAATGGATTGGCATTCCCTCAACTTCCAAATCTTTACCTCCCCAAAATTGCTGCTATAAATATTCTTTTACAAATTGATCCTTTTTCTTTTTTTTAATCTCTTTTGGGATTTAGACATGGTAGTGGTATTGCTAGGTCAAAGGGTATGAATGGTTTTATAGCCTTTTGAGCATATTTCCAAACTACTCTACTGAATGGTTGAATCAGTTCACAACACCAACAATGCAATAAAATCTCATTTTTCTCACCTGTTCTCCTACATGGATCATTTGCCTTTTCTATCCCATTATCCAATCTAATAAGTATAAGGTAGTACCTCAGAATTTTTAAATTTGCAACTCTCCAATCAGTAGTGAGTTAGAACATTTTTACATATAGCTATAGATAGCTTTGATTACTTCATCTAAAAATTGGTCATATCTTTTGTCTTTTATCAATTGGGGCATGACTCTTATTTTTACAAATTTGACTCAGTTCTCTATATGTTTGAGAAATTACCTTTATTAGAGAAACTTGCTTCAAAATATTTTCTACAATTACTATAGTTAACTGTATTTGTCCCCATCCTATTCCCCTACATTTATTCTATTTTATCTTTCCTTTTACCATGTGCCTCCTCAAGTGTTTTGCTTCTGAATATACCCTCTCCAAAACTGCCCTACTTTCTATCACTTCCTCCCTTTTTTATTTTATTATCCTCCTTTCCTGTACAGTAAGATAGATTTCTATGCCCAATTGAACATGTATGTTATTCCCTCTTTGAGCTGATTCATATGAGAGTAAGGTTCACTCACTTCCCCTCACCTCCCCCCTTCCACTTCACTGTAAAATGTTTGTCTTGCCTCTTTTATGTGAGATAATTTGCCCCATTCTATCTCTCCCTTTCTCTTTTTCCTAGTACATTCATTTCTAACCCTTTGATTTTATTTTTTAGATATCATTCCTTCATATTCAACTCATAACTTTGTCCTCTGTCTATGTATACTCCTTTTACCTACCCTAATAAGAAAGGTCTTATGAGTTACAAGTATCATATTCCCATGTAGGAATGTGAACAATTTAAACTTATTAAGTCCCTTATGATTTTCTTTTCCTGTTTGCCTTTTTCTGCTTCTCTTGAGTCTTATATTTTAAAGTCAAGTGTTCTGTTCAGCTCTGGTCTTTTCATCAAGAATACTTGAAAGTCCGCCATCTCATCAAATATCTATTTTCTGCCCTGAAGGATTATACTCAGTTGTGCTGGGTAGGTGATTCTTTATTTGACCTCTAGAATATCATATTCTAAACCCTCTTATTCTTTAATGTAGAAACTGCTAGATCTTGTGACTGTGGCTCCATGATATTTGAATTGTGTCTTTCTGGCTGCTTGCAATTTCACCTTGATATGTGTAATGGTAATGGGATTTGAAGATCTTCCATGCCCCTTGTATTGGCAGTCAAAAAGGTATTTAGCACCTTGTTTCAAGTTCATGATTGTATCAAGTATTAAGATCCAGAACTTGTGAATCCCACAGTGGGAGGAAGTTGCTGATGTAACAGGAAGGGGCAGAACAAGGAGGAGCTAATACCATATATAAGGAAAAGCCCAATCTAGGGAGCCAGAACATGGAACAAGATTACACAGGATCAAAACATGGAACCAAAGGAAGACAATGAAGAAAAACTCTTGCATCAAAAGCTTCTAAGGAAAATATGAATTGGTTACAAGCCATGAAGGAGCTCAAGAAGGATTTTGAAAATCAAGTGAGAGAAATGGAGGAAAAATTGGGAAGAGAAATGACAATGATGTAAGAAAATCATAAAAATAGAGTCAACAGCCTGACTGAAGAAGATAACATCTTAAAAAACAGAAAAAGTAAGACCTGGAGATCGAATCCCGGGCTCAGACACTTAGCACCCACCCAGAAACACCTGGCCGTGTAACCTTGAGCAAGTTACTTAACCCCAATTGCTTAGGGGCGGCCAGGTGGCTCAGTGAGTAAGAGCACCGGCTCCAGTGTTGGGAAGACCTGGAGATCGAATCCTGGGCTCAGACACTCAGCACCACACCCAGAAATAACTGGCCGTGTAACCTTGAGCAAGTTACTTAACCCTGATTGCTTAAAAAAAAAAAAAAAAGGCAAAGTCAAATGTCAAAAGAGGCCCAAAAAGGCAATAAGGAGAAGAATGTCTTAAAAAATCAAATTAGATAGATGGAAAAGGAATTTCAAAAATTGACTGAAGAGAATAATTTCTTCAGAATCAGATTAGAACAAATGGAAGGTAATGACTTTATGAGAAATCAAGATTTATCTATAAAACAGATCAAAACAAATGAAAAAATAAAAGGCAATTTGAAATATCTCATTGGAAAAGCCACTATCCTGGAAAATAGATACAGGAGAGATCATTTAAAAATTAGTGGACTATCTGAAAGCTATGATCAAAAAAAGAGCCTAGAAATCATCCTTCAAGAAATTATCAAGCACAATTATCCTGATATTCTAGAACCAGAGGGTAAACTAGAAATTGAAAGAATTCACCAATTACCTCTTAAAAAGATCCCAAAAAGAAAACTCCTAGGAATATTATAGCCAAATTCCAGAATTCCCAGGTCAGGGAGAAAATATTACAAGTATCCAGGAAGAAACAATTTGAATATTGTGGAAACACAATCAGGATAACACAAGACCTAGCAGCTTCTACATTAAGGGATAGAAGGGCTTGGAATATGATATTCTGGAGTTCAAAGGAGCTAGGATTAAAACCAAGAATCACCTACTGAGCAAAACTGAATATAATGCTTCAGGGGAAAATATGGTTATTCAATGAAATAGAAGACTTTCAGGCATTCTTGATGAAAAAACCAGAGCTGAACAGAAAATTTGACTTTAAAATACAAGAAGCAAGAGAAGCATGAGAAGGTAAACAGGAAAAAGAAATCATAAGGCACTTATTAAAGTTGACCTATTTACCTTCCTACATGGAAAAACAATCATTGTAACTCATGAGACTTTTTTCAGTATGAAGATAGTTGAAGGAAATATATGTGTATATATGTATACATACATATATATGTATGTGTAGGAGGATGTATGTGTGTATAAATACATATGTAAGTGTGAGCATATGTGTATACATGTATATATAGACAGAGGGCACAGGATCAGTTGAATAGGGAGGAATGATATCTAAAAAAGGGGGTGAGAATATATTGGGAGAAGGAGAAAGGGAGATACAGAATAGAGTAAGTTATCTCCTATAAAAGAGGCAAGAGAAAACTGTAACAATGGAGTGGAAGAGCAGGAAGGTGAAAGAGAATGGATCAAACTTACTCATTGAATTTGGCTCGAGGAGGGAATAACACTCAATTTAGTATCTTAACATACAGGAAAGTAGGGGGGAAGGGGATAAGAGGGCAGATGATAGAAGGGAGATCAGATAGGGGACAGGGTAGTTAGAAGCAAACATTTTTGAAAAGGGACAGGGTCAAAGTAGGAAGTAGAATAAGTAGGGGGTGGTATAGGATGCAGGGAAACATAGTTAGTCTTTCACAATTTAACTGCTATGGAAATGTTTTGCATAACTACACATGTCCAACCTATATTGAAATGCTTGCTTCCCAGTGGGAGTGGGTGAGGAGGGAAGAATGGAAAGAATCTTGAAATCAAAGTTTTAAAAACAAATGTTAAAAAAAAATTGTTTCTTTTACATGCAAGTGGGAAATGTCATACAGGCACTGGGGTATAGAAATCCATCCTGCCCTACTAGAAAGTCGTGTGTATGTGTGTGTGTGTGGGGGGGGGGGGATGGTGAAGGATTTGGTAGGCTTGCTATCTTGGGGTGGGGGGGTAGGGGAAAGTCAGGGAGAAAATTTGTAACTCAATATCTTGTGTAAATGAATGTTGAAAACTAAAAAATAAATAAATTATGAAAAATTGTATACATATATATGTATACACACATATACACACATATATATTTACCTAATCATTTAATCAATCCTCTTAAATATGGATAGTCCATTTACTGGGGTACTTATTCTAATTGTAAAATATAACTATATGTTTTTTGTTAGCCAGGATATTCTCAGCATTATTTTTTAATTGATTAATTACCTAAATATTAAGGGAAGTATTGAAAAGCATGCAGTATCCTATTTCCTGCTATATCTGTGTATGTACATTTATTGGGCATCTATTTTTTTCACAGTGCTGTATTGATCACTAAGGGGAGAATCTCAAAGACACTTGTCAGTAAGATAACTGAATACCCTATACAAAACACTGACATAAAAATGAGAAATTAGTTTTTGAACATTTTACTGATTTAGTCATCTGGGTTTTTTAAATTTCAAGACATGCTGTGAAGACTTTTTAAAGTTTTAATTTACATAATTTAACTGAAATTTTCCATGTTCTTTTGTGTTTTTTTCAACTTGACATTTATATACACAGTTTTGTCTATTCACTATTACATAACATCTCACATGTTTTGATCATTTAGAATCATGCATATGCTCAATTTACTGACAGTAGTGAATGATGCTACTGAATCTTTTTTTGATAAATGTTTTACTTATGTGAGCAGAAAAATCTCTTTTTGGCCTGACAATGAATTTTTCCATTTTTTCCTTGCTACAAGGGATTAGTTTAGATTTGTGCCACATAAAGATGATTTTATTTATTTGACATCAGTAGGATTAATATTTTCATTTTGTTTTAATTCAATAAACACTTACAAAACACTTCCTATGTTATAGATAACGTGTAAAATGCCAGAGACATAAAGATGATAAATATGGCACAGTTCCTATGTTCAAGGAGCTAACATTCTAGTAGGGGTAATGTGACATATAAAAATAAAGAGATCACAAGCTCAGTTTTGCTTAATGCATAGGGACAGTTATAGAAACAGATTTAGAATGAGAAGGAAAAAAAAGATAAGTCTATTCCAGGCATAGGAGAAAAGGTGTGGAATTGATAAAAAGTTGGACAACATCAAGACAGAAGTAGCAATTTAGTTTGTCAGGATTATAGCGAAGTATGTATCTATCTACTTTATTATTAATATAGGATGGTGTAGTGTAGTATATAGTGTTTTATAGTGCAGTACAGTAAAATGTAGTAAAGTTTAATATACACAATTAGATGGTATCTGGTTAGGGAGATCAAGGAAAACCTAGCAACTGAAGTGAGCATTGAAGGAAAATATATTTTAAGGGGGAAAATGGACTGGGGCAGAAAGAGTCTATTCCACTTTTTAGGAGACTGAATGAAACATATCTTGAAAATAGCAGAGTGTCAGTAAATAGTCCAGTAATATTTTGGTTGGGACATAGAGTATACAATTAGAAGTAGATAAAGCAAGGAAGGTGAGTTTGAGAATGACTGTAGAGGATCTTGAATGTCAGTGTTTTGGTGAAATTCTTTTTTTTCTGAAACATGCTAATCTCTGGAAATTTGTTCATAATGTCTTTGATTCAAATCCTTATGAAAGCCCTATATCAAAAAAATTTCATAAGATATTAAGATTGGTGGGGATTGTATAAAAAAGCAAATAGAAGGACTAGGTAATAGTTTACATCCACATTGCTCTTTTAAATATTACAATGTTTAAAATGGGACAGTTAGGTCTCATTTTATGCACCATGCATAGAAGGATGGACCTACAGTTAGGAAGACCTGCATTCAAATCCCACCTCAGACACTAGCTATGTGACCCTCTGCTAGTCACTTATCCTCTGTCTGCCTTCATTTCCATATTTGTAAAATGGGGATATTAATAGCATCTACTCCATAGACAAATGACATAATATTTGTAAAGCACTTAGCATTGTTCCTGGCATATAGTAGGTGCTTAATAAATGCTTATCCCCTTCCCTTCCTTCCAGTAGTATGTAATTCTTTGTTAATTCTTGTCAAACAAATTAAAGATTCATATTTAAGTATTATTACTCAGAAATTAATCCCAAATCAATAACTAGTCATTTCCTTGACTCTTAGGTAATAGTATTTTGTGTGTGTCATTTAATGCTTGCCATGCTCATTGCCTCCCTATTATATTTTTGGAATAAAAAAAAAGGAAGGGAAAAAATGATTCCTGACCCATGGGTATGAGGTCAGAAAAAGGCTAGTCTCCTTTACAATCATGAATATATAATTTTACACATCCAGAGAAATTCACTGATGAAACTTTTGCATGGATAGAATTTGGCAACAGCAAATTGGATGTGAAGCATAAGAGAAATGAAAGACTATAGAATCTTTAAAAATCATAAATTGAGGGCCACAAAGGACCTCAGATGTCAACTAGTCCATCCCACTCATTTTGCAGATTAGGAAATTGAGTCCCAGAGATGTGAAATGACCTCAAAGTCTATAAATAGGAAAGTTGGGATTTGAAATCAATTTTTCTGACATCAAAGGCAGGTGCTTTTTCCACTCTTCTGTTTCATAGTTTTCAAGTCAAAGAAAGTTTAATATCAAGTAGACCAAAAAAAGCCTATATCCTTTGATTTTAGCCAAAAATCCTTTGATTTAAAGTCATACACTTCCCCTTTGAATAACACACATTTTGAATGTTTGGATTTGATACAAAGGAGGCAATCAGGAATTTTGATTCAAGGAGGCATTTCATACCCTCAGTAAAAGTATTGTAGTAATAACAAGACAATTAACACAAAAATTGTGATTTTTCATCTTACATTCCTGCTGAGGAATTTTCAAATATAGATCCTACTGCTGGGAGGCTTAGTGATCAGGACACTGGCTTTAGAATCTGAAAGACCTGAGTTCAAATACTGTCTCAGATATCAGTTCTAGGACCTTGGACAAGTAAAGACTTGTGTGTCAGAACCTGACTGTTTCTTGACTTGTAAAACGAGGAAAGGTAGGGACTCAATTAGTTCTAATATCCCTTCAAGCTCTAAAATACCCCATATTTCACTAAGATAACAAAGTTACCAAGAGAAAGGCTAAACCACACAGTAAAATCTGAAGGGATCCTGCATCCTATATTATCTCTTGCTCCAGCAATAAGTGAAAATTTGACTATTGGGGGATACAATAGCACAAACAAAAACAAGTCATTGATATGTTTCTGGATTTTCAGGACAAAGGATATAAAAATGGCAATTATCACTACTGTCACCTTCTCTAAGCCAACTAAGACCTGCCTAGAGATTTAGAACAAGTACATCTTGTAATCATTACAAAAACAAAACAGCAAAATAAAAGCATGTTTGGTAGGAACCAGGGACTGGTAAGTACTAGGGTCAGTAAGTACTAGGCAAGCAAAGAATTCATTACCTCATCATACCTCCCTACCATTCTCTGAAGGACACATCCTTGACTTTTCCTATCCTACATTACCTTTATTCTAGGTAACTCTAAGATTAGAAGCCTAGGTGCCTTAGAAGAATGATAGTGTCATGAAAAAGAAATAGGGAAGTTAAGTGGAGAGGTTAGTTTTTGGGGAGAAGACAAGTTCATCATTTTAGGATTTAGAGTGGGAAGAACATAGAGTCTAACCCCTTTCAAGTAAGAAACAGAGGTCTGAAGGGATTTTATGGTTTGGACAAACTCATTAAGTTTTAGACATACTGTGTATGGACTGGGTGTAAGACCTCGAGACATTCAGCAGGTAGTGAGACAAGAGGAAATTAGACTCCAGAGAATGGTCTAATTATGTCATTTTAATTGTTTTCTGGTATCTCTGATAGTTCTCTGGTTCTGTTTACCCTCTCTCATCATTAGCATTATCTTCAAGGGTGTGCATTTGAAAGGAGGCTTATTTGCCCAGGTTTGAGTGCAAGAATATTCAGCTATAGCAGAAGACAACTTCCTGACCCTTACAAAACCACCATCTATGTCCTTGAACTCATTGACACAGTCTCTAATCCCATGAACTAATAATATATAGAGACCTAATGGGCAATAATTAATAATGAAAGGGCTACTGAAAGATAGGTTATTATATTGCTATTATATTACACTGCTATTAGAGTTGTGAATAAATAATCATCACAATTGGTGTTTATATAACACTTGCCATGTCCTAAGTACTGAGTTAAGTGCTTTATAAATATAAACTCATTTGATCCTCAAAAAAAATCCTTTGAGAGAGGTACTATTATAAATACTGATTTTATAGTTGATGAAAACGAGGCAAAGAAATATTGATGTGCCATTGGTTCCACACTATTATCTGTCAGAGGGTGGATTTGAATTCAGGTCTTTAAGACCCTAGGTCTAACGTTGTTTCTACTGTACCACTTAGCTGTTTCAATTAATTAGCCATTCTGGAAAAAAAATTTGGAATTCTTTAAGAATGATAACTAAATAGTTTTTATTCTTTAACCCCACAATCCCATTATTGAGCATATGCTCAAAGGAGGTCAAATACAAGAAGAAAATCTCTTATATGCCAAAATATTGGGAGCATTACTTGTGGTCACACAAAACAACTAGAAATAAAGTGAGTATACCCATAATTTGAGGGATGACTACACAAATTATGTTATGTGAATGTAAAAGAATATTGTTGTATCATGAGAAATAACAAATATGAAGAATTTTGAAGAACATGAATGGTCTTGTATGAACTGCTGCAGAGAAGAACCTGAGTATAAGTCATGTTGAACATAATGGAAATTAACTTAAACACATTACAAGATAGCTGAATTTAATCAGTTGTATTGAATAGTCATTATCTTGTTGAAAAAAAAAATCATAAAAGAAACTTCCATTCTCCTGGAATTGAGATGAGAAACTATGAGTAGAGAATGGTGTTTATATTCCAAATTCCAGGAACTTGGTAGTTGTTTTGTTTAACTGTTTTCCTTTCTTTTCTTTTTTTTTTCTAAACAAGAGAGTTTAATTGGGGAACAGGGAAATAACTTGTGTTACAGCTAAAAGCTTTTCATCACAAAAATGTAATATTTTGAAAGATAAAATGAGTAAATGAAGATATTGCTACTGTGCATATTTATGCTTCTAGCAAGTCTTGTAACTACTGCAGATTTCTGAGACACTTTCTGAACAATGAGGCTGTAAAGATTTTTGTAAGCCAAATGGAGGGAGTAACACTAGAATGTGTCAGCAGTCATCAACCAAATTAACATAATGTTCCCCATTTGTTCAAATCTGCTTTTTGGGTAAATCAAGAAGATAAGCCTGTTTATGTAAATTTGAAATTAAAATAATTTGTACACAGCTCTATACAGCCCTGCATCTCAAGGCTAATTCTCTGTTGGAGTGTTGTATTCTCTGACCTGATACCTCCAGATACCTGCAGCAAGAAGTGTGTACTTGAAGCAATTACCTATAGAATATGGAGGGAATAAGGAAAACATTATTATTATCTGCATAATTCAAACAAACACATCCCCATACTTTTGGCTTACTTAGCTAGATATGCTTTTAGCCAAATTTGTTCTTTTATATGAGCTATCTGGATAATTGCCTCAGTTATATACTTCATTTTTTTTTAAGCAATCGGGGTTAAGTAACTTGCTCAAGGTTACATGGCCAGTTATTTCTGGGTGTGGTGCTAAGTATCAGAGCCCAGATTCAATCCCAGGTCATCCCAAATCTGGGGCCTGTGCTCTTACTCACTGTGCCACCTGGCCACCCCCATATACTTCATTTTTGCTTTTGTAGATTTAGCTTCAATAAAACTTGGAACAAAAGTCATGTTGTTTTTGATTTTACCAGAATCTTCCAAAAGATTTTTTTTTTATTATTCTGTAGCTATGTCTTATTCATAATGTAGATATTAAATGTTTTATATAAACCTGATCATCAGTTTAAATGAAATGGCAGGTGTCAAATACAAGTTTTTAATTTATAAATAATTTTATAGTTCATATTCCACAAAGTTGTACTCGGTTGGCTCATCATGACATGAAGATGATACCAGGATCTCAAAGGTTAGGTCATTGGAGTGCAAGGTCCCAGAGGCTCTAGCAAGCTAGAAAGACTTTGAATTTCAATCTAATCCTAAGTCATATGTTGTCAGAGGGAAGGGGAAGAGAAGAAAAAAGGAAAAGAAAGAGAATAAACATTTACATAGCTCCTACTGTGTGCCTGGGACTGTGTTAATCATTTAAAAAATTATCTCATTTAATCTTCATAACAACCCTGTGGGGTTTTTGTCATTATTGTCCCCATTTCACAGTTGAGGAAACTGAGGTAAGCAGACCTTCCCAGAGTCACATAGGTAGTGTCTGAGTCTGTATTTAAACTGGGATATTCCCAACACCAGTGTTCTCTCCACTGCAGCACCTGCTACATGTAGAAGACCTACATAATATTGATGATTGGTTTACTAGGCATTTTGTTTTATCTTTGTGACCCATGAAATATATTTAGATTAAGAAAACCCAGTCCTATGTAAACTCTGCATCAATACTGTTGTATTGATAGTGACTTGGAGGCTTAAGGGAAGCGGGGAGATTGAGAATGTAAGGGAAGACTAAGTACAATTCATTGTTTTATTAGTATAAATTTTCTAACAGCCATTGAGATGATGTGCTACTATAGAAAGTGAACCACATTCCTATTAATATTCTTACTACCATGAATACATAACAAAATATAATCTGAATTTGAAGGAAAGACCACACAATATCCTTAGAGAAATAAAGGAGTCGGCAGAGTTGATCTCATTATGTGCTGAAAAATAATGAGAAGCATGGCTGGGTTTTTTCTTTCTTTTTTTAGTGTTAATTTAATGATCTACATTCTTTTCTGAATTCAGTAAACATTTATTAGCACCTACTGTGCTTTGGAGCACTATGCTGGAAACTGGTAGATTGACAAAATTTAACTAAGTCAAAATTCTTGACCTCATAGAATATGCTGAGCTTTTGGAAACATTTGGAAAAGATGCCCTTAGAGCTACCAGAAGCTATTGGGAGATCTTGATTTTTAGAAAGAAGTCTATAATGGAGATGGAGAATTAGGAAGAGACTAACATGAGAAAGTATAGAGAGAAAAAAAAGAAAAGGGTCAAGAATAGTTCTGTGAATAAATGACTAAATATGTTTGCTATGCTTTTCAAAATAGTGTAATACATTTTACAAAGATTTAAAAGAGTCATGTAGAAGATGAAAAAGAAGTGAAGAAGTCAAAGGAAGAGTTTTCAGAGAAAAGAGGAAAATGAGAACATATATATATATATATATATATATATATATATATATATATATTTTAAAAGTTATTTTGGATAAAGTGGGGAATAGTTGAGGTAATTTACACTAGGGCTTGTTTTATCTATGAAATGGAGAGCTAGGTCCTTTGCTTTATGTGAAAGGAAAAATGAAGGTAAGGAGAAAAGAAAAAGTTTTAAACAGGTGCTATGCAAAATGAGAACCTCAGTCTAAAGTGGAAGGCTTATGGAACAGGGTCCAGCTAAAAGTATGCAACTAACATCAAAGGTGTCCTTGATGAAATCCTGAAAAAAGAAAAAAGAGGTTTCCCAAATGGCTTCCTACAACAATTCTCATAGTCATACAATCTCCTGAGAGGTATGGAAGAATATAGGACATGATTATGTTAATTATTTGTTAGCTATAAAAACAAATACACACAAAAATCACTTCCTTCAGGATAACAAAATTCAGCCTTTCCCTCAAAAGGGTATTCCCCATGCATGTTATTCTATCGGACATCATTATCACATCCTTGATAGATGCTACAAAGATAAAACTTTTTCAGCAATCCTCTTGTATTAATATATAGCTCAGAAAGAATGAGATACATTCTCAACAAAATTGTTTGATGTCCTGGAAGATGTTCTGAACAAAGTCCAAGTGAAAAAAAGAGGCATTCTCTATTGATGGGGAGTCACTCTAGATGTTCCTGTTTGTGGATAACATTGTACTGATTGCATTGATCCCCAGAATATAGCATAATCTCTATAAAAATATACATGATCAATCAAAAGAAATTCACCTAGCAGTTCAGTAATGGAAAAAAAAAATGAATAAATAAGGCACATTGCCCAGATTACGACTATGATGGCTAGCTTGTTGAGTATGTATATGTGTATTTCTGTTTGTATACACATACAGGTACATATGTTTACCATATTTCTAATGCCCTTATGTAATATCATTCAATGTGTGTGTGTTTGTGTGTCTACTTTGTGTGTATGAGTGTTTCTGTGTCTCAGAGAGGCACTGCAGAGGGACAATTAGGAGGAAAACAAGCTGGATTACGTTTGGAAACTTCAAAGTGATTTTCAGTGATCCTAAGCCACCCCTTCCCACAAAAATCTATTTTTTTTAACAGAAATATACTCTTATTGAGATGATATGCCTGCAAATCATGATGTATCACAATTTCAGAAGACACAGAATTGTAATTAGATGACATGTTGAATATAAAGACTATTTTAGCATATTTTTCTTACTTCAAAACAAAACAAAATACCCTTCAAAGCTGGAAAGTCTCATAAACAGGTCCCTGTAAAGCTTTACCCACTTAGTACAATGCCCTATTATATTATTTTTAAATTTTTATTGTTTCCTATTACTATAGTAACAACCTTCTCTGTAGTCTTTTTGTAAGCACTCTACTGGCAGACCATCAGTTTTCTCTATTTGCTAATGTCATCATGCATCCCTCTTCTGGCTCATTCCCTTTGATTTTCTTTTTCCTTGTAAACTGCTTTGTGCTAGGAAGCCAGAAAAATAAGTGTGTTAGAATAAGGTGTAAAAAGTAGAGTGAAAGGTCTCTGAGTGAGGATCCAATATGGCTCTCCTTTGTATTAATGAATGGACTTTATAAAAAGCAGATAAATTAAACTAAACAGTGGTACAACCTTGGACTGTTTAGGACAAAGTCAAATATTCCTGCATGTGAATATTCCTGCCTGTGAATAGCTTCTAATCGCATGCCTGATTGAATGTCTGGATTCATAGTTTTAAAGATTTAGATCTTGAAGGGGAGCTCAAGATTACCCAGTCAACCCTCCTCCCTGTTTTAAAGATGAAGAAACTGACGCTAGAATGATTAAGTGACATGCCTAACATAACATAGAAATGAAGCAGTAGAGCTCAGGTCCTCTGAGACTCCCAACTCCTAAACCTATACTCATTCACAATGTAGCATACTGTGATTCCAGTAATATATGTGCATAATCTATACTCAAGGAAAGATTAAAATTATGTTCAGTATATTGTTTTAGAAGAATGCAACACATTTTAGAAAGTTTTCAAGCCCAATGGATTTCAAATAAGATAGATTTATGGCTTAAAGCTAAGTTATGTGGAAAATTCACTTCTATAGACTCAAGCCAATAATATCACTTGTCTGTTCTCTCCTTCCATCATCCCCAACCCCACCACAAAAAAGTATTAGCTATTGGAAGAATGAGAAGGTTAAAAAAAGGAACATGATGAGTTGAAAGGGGAAAAGAAACTAGGACCTAATTTATCTATCTTAGAACTTTAGAAAAGCCCCAAAGCCAATATATTCATTTGGATCTTCACTGTTCTAAAATATTCAGCTCTTCTCTGTTACTTTCATCTGTGTTTCTGGGTGTCTTCAAGTTGAAAGTTGTGTCCTTTGGGATGTCTGAGTGCTGATAAAATAAATGTGAAAGTGCAATCCTGGAGTTTAGCAGAAGACAGATGAGTCCCAGATTGCATGTTTCATAAACTGCCAACTCAGTTCCATTTTGTCTTCAGGACAAATCATCAAGGAAGTCAGCCTGACTGCAAATCTTGACTTCATGTTCTTCATTGTATTTGGAGCCATAAAAAATAAGAATAAAGAAGCAAGTGAGAAATATAACAGAACTCTATTTTTGTATGCTGAATGTGCAATATGTACTTGATATCTCTGGAATTCTATTCTCTCCTAGTACCAGAAAAACTCATTGATATTCACAGATGCACGTATTAGTTCAGGTAGCATAACCAAAGTGGGTTTGATGGGATTGGGGAAGGGTTGTAGGTAGATTACTTTAAATGATCTGAAAGTATTCAATAGCATTATTTTAAAAGGTTTTTTTTTTTTTTAACACACTTTGAAACCAAAAGGCTTAGGTACAGCCACTTACTACATTAATTAAGTAATCTCAAGTCCACTTCAAATTTCTGATATTTCAACAGACTAAATGTCACTTAACTCAGAATTCCCAACACATCATTTCACTCCACTGGTGCACTGGCCAATTTTATTTCCAATCACACATGCCTTCTGGCCAATTGGAATGAGGTAGCCAGTATAAATTATTTGAGAGATTTAAAGTAAAATGTGTCTTGCACAAGGTTTCTGGGCATAAAAGCAGAGATGTTAAGTTTCCACTCACTAATAATCACAATAATTGTCAATTGAAAAATAACTCTATTGACAACAGAGTATATGCCAAGTCACAGAAAACTGATACCAGGTTAGCCAAATGCTATAAAGGTCCCAAAGATTAATAAACTAAAGACCTTTAAATCCATCCAAAAGGAAATTGCATCAACAAATGAATTACACATATCTATTCCTTCTTCAGGGAAACAAGATATCTCCAGGCAAGTTATAGATGTAACCAAATTGTATAACCTCCTACAGGTAAAGCTTGCCTAAAGGGGAAAGAACTGAAGGTGATAAGTATCCAGTCATCTTCTTGGACTTGTCCAGTCCACATAAATCATAGTTGTAACAAAGGGCAAGACCCAGGTTTGTTTTTTTTCATCATGACTCACTTTCTGCTCCCTAGTACTAGGTCTAGCTTGGTTCTGGAACTCTCTTACTTGATGTAGGAGGTAGCTTTGTCCAGGAACTCCTCCTCTCTGCTCCAAAATGTGTGGTTCAGGAATTCAGTGTTGTCTAGGAATCCCTCCTTCTTCTTCCACATTTTTCCCAAATGCTACCATTTCAGAGATGCTAACTCTTGTACCAGGTGTCTTTCCCTACATGTATTCCTTTGCTGCTCTGCCAGCTCCTCCCCACTTCTTTGGTTTCTGATATTGAATGGCTCCCTGGGGAACAGCTGCTCTCCTCACCCCAAGGACACAAAGCTGTTTCCTGGGTGTAGTCCCTGACCTATCTATATCACTCGTTTACTGTTTCATTACTCCCTTTAGGTCTGGATATATTCCCTTTAAAACGCAAAGTTCAAGGTTATAACAGAGAACTGTATCAGTCATGACTTAGTCATCCCCAATTGTTATTACCCATTCTGTCATCCTCCATGTGACTGATAGCAATGTGTACTCTTGATATGAAGATATTTTCAAATCCAGAATAAAAGGCCTAATTCTTCAACTGTTAATTTGAACAGGTTTTTCTTGATTATACTTTCTTCATGTCACGTAGAATTCCAAAGAAATATGAAACAACTTATTTTTTTTTATTTATCCTATAGGTGAAATATAACATGCAGTACTGGATAGAGCATTGATGATTAAGTCAGGATAACCTGAGTTCAAGATTTTTCTATGATATATGCTGACTACATTGCCCTGGACAAGTCTAAAAACCTTTTTATAATCTTTACAACTTGCAAAGACTATAAACTGCAGAAAAGGTGACATCCTGTATTGGTTGAGATCATTAGGCCAATGAATCACAAGTCTGTTCCCTATACCTAATCTTATCAGTACACTGTACATGATACCTCTTCCCTTAAAAAAGCACATATAGATCTTTATTCAAGAATGAGAATTTTCATTCCTCAAAAATTAGAATACATGTTAATGTTCTCTATACTTTTCTTTATGTTTTTTAATAACATTAATAGAAAAGTTTTTGAAATGCCATAATATTAGTATGATATGAGGATAGTAGTGGTGGTGGTGGTGGTAGTAGTAGTAATATGGAATGACTGCTGATAATTTTTATCTCTTTTAGTAATGAGACCTTTGCTCTAACCCTAATTTAGTTCATAGCTAGTGCAAATATCTTAGATTTGGTCCTTAAAAGAAAAGAGAGACAGAAAAACTCAAAGAGTAGTTTAGCATGCACACTGAACTGATTATCAGTGAAACAAAGTTATGTCTTGAAGCATTGACAGTGAATGGAAATAACATCTCTAAGAGCTAATGAGGGCATCCTCAATCTCCAAATATTTTAGGACCCAATGCCAGAGAGTCAACCCAAAGACATCAGCCCAGTTCCCTGGAGTGAGAAATGGTTGTTCACATGGCCCTCCAAAGAAATATATTCATCATGGAATGTTGCCAGATGGAGATACAGAGGAAGCAAGGATAAGAGACCTTCTCCTGATGAGGAGAAGCCGTAATTTTCCTTGTTGAGGGAAGAGACAAAGAAAGAAGAAACCATCACCAGATGGAAATGAAGAAGAGAAAAAAGCATGCATTTCATAAAGTGAAAATGCGATAGTGTTCTGTTTCTTCACTGATACGCAGTTACATGGAAAAATGATAGGATTCAGGTAGAAATAACTTCTCTGAATATTAGTTTCTTAAGATGAAAAAAAATGAGGGTAACTAAAGTGTATACTTGGACAGCCTGTGTGTGTGTGTGTGTAAGTGCTTTTATCCATAAAATACAATGTAAGTAATAAGCTAAAGTTATCATAAAGACAAGTCTATTAACAACAATAATCTATTGCTACTACTACTACTGCTACTACTACAACTACTACTACTACTGCAACTACTACTATTGTTACTATTGCTACTACTACTAATAACTGGCATTTGCATAGCATTTTAAAATTTGCAAAACATTATCTCATTTTCCCCCTCATAACAACCCTGGGAGGGAGGTACTATTATACTATTATTATCTTCATTTTACATATGAGGAACCAGAAGTAAATATAGTGACTTAACAGGGGTCATAGAACTAGTAAATGTCAGAGATTGGATATGATTTCAATCTGTGAACCTAGTGCTCAGTCTACTATATCACCTACCTGACTTTTAAGTAATATCAGTAGACGTGAGATTTGACTGGAGAGAAGCAATATTTTAACAGCAAAAACACTGTAACAAAGTAATGTTAATATCATGTACAACATTTCAAGGTTAACAAGGTCTGATCCTTATAATATACCTTTGTGAGCAAGATCTTGTGATTAATATTCCTTATATTCTACATATGTGAAAAGCAAGGAAAAGGGAGCTTCAATTTAGATTATTTGCCCTCATTAACACAGACAATAAATGTGAGAGAGCCAGATTTCAAAAACTAGTCTTGCCAGACTCTGAAGTCAAATGCTCTTTCCTTTATGCTAATTATAACTTCTATTCTAAGTCACCAAACCTAGAATACATCCATAAATAATAACCTATTCAAATATAATTTTCCATATTAAATAAAATGTTTCTAATCTCTTAAGGGCATGCATTACTTTTAAAATGAAAGTCAAATTATAAACATGTGATAATTTGTCACTGAAATGCTGATACGCACAGAAGCATCAAATGTTAAAGTATATTAATGTAAAGATCTTGGTACATCCTCTAACAGTGATGAGAAATACCTAGGAAAAGTAATCAGAGTCAGTGTAAAAAGCTCCCAGAGGGTTATTAAACCTGTGG
The DNA here is from genome assembly GCF_028583685.1 of Petaurus breviceps papuanus. Classification (NCBI taxonomy): domain Eukaryota; kingdom Metazoa; phylum Chordata; class Mammalia; order Diprotodontia; family Petauridae; genus Petaurus; species Petaurus breviceps. The sequence continues at coordinate 28,645,314 of NW_027186523.1, forward strand.
TGTGGGTAATACCAGTTGTTAAACATTCTTGGAAAGCCTGATAGAACTTATTCTTATTGAAGTAAAACTTTTCCATGGATATTATAAGAAGAGGTTAAAAACAACATCTTCAGTCAGTAATGGGGTATAGATTATATTTGCTGACTGGAAGAACTAGTAACTGTATCAGTGAGAATCTAACACTATACAGTAAATGATAGAACTTTATTCTAATGAGAATCAGAATACTTGTTTGAGAATTGAGTCCTCACTTAAAACTTCTGCATAGCCACATTTTATCTTCTCTTTATTCAGTTGCCTTGGGTCTTTTGAGATGCAAATATATCTCATCATTTTCAAAATGCAATGATCCCTTCAGACTTTAGAAAACTTATGCACTTTCTATTTTCTACCTCTGGGCCCAAGTAGAGCCTAAAGTCAGTTCCATGTTTTCAATGAAGTCTTCATATTTAAATGTTCTCTTAAACTCAGTGTGATCTTTACTTTGGTGCTTATCTTACTATGTGAAAATAAAATAAATGATCAATTTTAAGTAATCCAGGAAAGTTGTCAAAAAGTTAATTTTGCAGCCATTTATTAATATTACTTGTATTTTTACTTACAATTTATACCATTGAAATTATATTTTTAAAATAAGATATCAAGCTTTCTTTTAAATTTAGTCTTACATAATTTTTCAAATTTAAGATACTTTTAACATGGTGAAATAGTTTAAGAATGCTTTTCCAAAGAACAAATATAGTATGATCTTTCACAAATCACTTAATGTCTTACAGTCTACTTCACCATGTTAAAAGTATCTTAAATTTGAAAAATTATGTAAGACTAAATTTAAAGGAAAGCTTGATATCTTATTTCCATTTAAAGTAACTGTAGAGGGGTGGCCAGGTAGCACAGCGAGTAAGAGCACCGGCCCCAGTGTGGGGATGACCTGGGGATCAAATCTGGGCTCAGACACTTAGCACCCACACAGAAACACCTGGCCATGCAATCTTGAGCAAGTTACTTAGCCCCAATTGCTTAGGGGCAGCCAGGTAGCACAGTGAGTAAGAGCACTGGCTCCAGTGTTAGGATGACCTGGGGATTGAATCCGGGCTCAGACACTTAGCACCCACCCAGAAAGACCTGGTTGTGTAACCTTGAGCAAGTTACTTAACCCCAATTGCTTAGGGGTGGCCAGGTGGCTTAGCAAGTAAGAGCACAGGCTCCAGTGTTGGGATGACCTGGGGATCAAATCCGCACTCAGATACTCAGCACCACACCCAGAAATAACTGGCCTTGTAACCTTGAGCAAGTTACTTAACCCTGATTGCTTAAAAAAAAATGAAATAGTTATATAAAAGGGATTCCCAGTTCCCTTCCAGTTCTAATTCTATAACTTGATAATTCTATGATCTAATGATCCTCAGCTTTTAGAAATATTTCCATTATTAGATAATCTTTTCCTGTGGCATTGTTTTTTTTAACCTAATGATCTATATCTTTCCATTAGGGCAGTGATATCTTTAATAATCAAACCCAGGAAGGATAGAGTCAAGATGGCAGGGAAAGGTGACTTGCCTGATCATTTCCCTCCAAAAATTTAAAATAAACACCTCAAAATGAATTCTGGAATGGGAGAATCAACAAAAGGATGGAATAAAACAATTTTCCAGGCAAAACAACTTAGAAGGTCAGCAAGAAAGGTCTAAACAACTGGGAGAGGGAGGAAGGGAGGCAGAGTAGAGTACAGTCAAGTGTAGACTAAACCTAAGAAAACCAGCAGTAGATCTTAGTGGTGACAGCTACTTTAGGAACTCTCAGTCTTTATTCAGTAATGGGATCAGACAACTTGTCAGAAAATGATTACAGGGATCCCTTTTTGGCACTGGATATAGGACTCTGTTGCATTGTCCAAACATGGGTCCATGTTGTAGTTCTGATTGGCAGTCCCAAGGCAAGGAGGAGTACAAACACACCAGAGCTTGGAGTTTTAGGAGATCACGGACCTTGCTCTCAATTCCAATATGGAAAAGAGTCCTTGTGGCTTCTTACAGACCAGAACACAGGACAGAAGAGCACAGAATAAGAAAACACAGTAAGGAATGCTCCATTTCAAAGCAACAAAGAAGCATGTGAGTAAGTCTTAAGCCCAAAAAAGAATTTATGGAAGAGCTCAGAAAATAATTTTTAAAAATCAAATTAGAGAGGTAGAGGGAAAAGTGGAAAAAAGAAATGAGAGTGATATAAGAAAAAAACATGGAAAAAAGTCAATAGCTTGGTAAAGGAGACATAAAAATTTCTGAAGAAAATAAAACCCTAAGAATAAGAAAACATCAAATGGTAAAAAGATGCATAAAAATAAAATGAAGATAAGAACTCCTTAAAAAGTAGTCAGTGGAGAAGGAGGCACAAAAGCTCACTGAAAAAAAATATAATTCCCTAAATAATAGAATTAGGCAAGTGGAAGCAAATGATTCCATGAGATATTAAGAAACAAAAATTAAGATACAAAATCACTGAAAAATAAAAGAAAATTTAAAATATCTTATTAGAAAAACAAGTTATATGGAAAACTTATCCAGGAGAGCTAACTTATAAATTGCTTGACTGTCTGAAAGCCATGATAAAAAACAAACAAACAAACAAAGAAAAACTACATATCATCTTTCAAGAAATTATCAAAGAAAACTTCCGTGATATTCTAGAACCAAGAAAGTAAAATAGGGATTAAAAGAATCTATTGATCATCTTTGAAAAGATCCCAAAATAAAACCTTCCAGGAATACTATAACCAAATTTCAGAGTCCCCCAGGTCAAGGAAAAAATATTTGAAGCAACCAGAAAAAAAAATTGTAAAGCCACAGTCAGGATAATACAAGATTTAACTGTTTCTACATTTAAGCGTTAGAGGATTTAGAATGTGATATTCCAGAGGGCAAAGGAGGTGGAATTAAAACCGAAAATCACCAATGCAGAGAAACTGAGTATAATCCTTTAGGGAAAGAAATAGATATTTAGTGAAATAGAGAACTTTCAAGTATTCCTGAAAATACTTGAGCTAAATAGAAAATTTGACTATTGAATATAAAACTCAAGAGAAACATAAAAAGATAAACAAGAAAGAGAAATCATAAGGGATTAAATAAGGTTAAAATGTGTCTACATTCTCACTTAGGAAGATCATATTTATTACTCCTAAGTACCTCTTTATTATTAGGGCAGTTACAAGGAGTATACATAGACAGAAGAAATGGTTATGAGCTGAATATTATGGGATGATATCTACAAAGTAAAATAAAATTAAGGAGTGAGAAAGAGTATTGCAGTGGGAGAAGAGGGAAGGCAGAGGTAGAAGGGAGAGGTAGGTGATAAATTATCTCACATAAAAAAGGCATAAAGGGGAGGGGGGAAGTTGTTGGCAGTGGGGTGGGGGAGCATTTGAATCTTCCTGCTATCAGAATTGGTAAAAAGAGGCAATAACATATACAGTTGAATATAGAAATCTATATTGCTGCACAGAAAGGAGGGAAAAGGGGTATGGATTGTGTGAAGCAGTAGTCAGAAACAAAATATTTTTGAGGATGGACATGATGAAATGAGAGAGATAGTAGGAAAAACAGGGGAGAAATGAGATAGAAGGAAATATACAGTAATCATAACTGTGAAAAAATTACAATAAGGGTCTCTGTTAAAGGGTATATATATATATATATGTGTGTGTGTGTATGTATGTACATACATATGTAGACATATATACACACATATCCATACATATACATGCACACCCCCCCACATGTATGTGGAGTGTGCGTGTGTGTATGTGTATTTAAATTGAGTCAAATTTACAAAAATATGATACTTTCCCCAATTGATAAATGGGCAAAGGATATGAATGGGAAGTTTTCAGATAACATAATCAAAGCTATCTATAGCTGTACAAAAATTTCTCAAAATCACTATTTTTTAGAGAAATGCAACTTAAACAATTCTAAAGTTGTTTAAAATCTATCAGATTGACTAATGTGACAGAAAAGCAAAATGAGAAATGTTGGAGGGGATGTGAGAGCAGAGTTGTGAACTGATTCAGCCATTCTGGAGAGCAATTTGTAACTATGCCCAAAGGACTATAAAGCCATGCATACCCTTTGACCCAGCAATACCACTACAAGGTCTGTATGCCAAAGGGATAAAAAGAAAGAAAGAAAAAGGACTTATATGTACCCAAATATTTATAGCAGCTCCTTTGGTGGTGGACAAGAATTGGAAAGAGGATGCCCATCAATGGGGGAATGGCTGAACGAGTTGTGGCATATGATTGTAATGGGATACTGTTGTCCTCTAAGAAATGTAAAGCAGGATTCTAGGAAACTCCTGAAAGACTTACAGGAACTGATGCAAAGTGAAATGAGCAAGACTAGGAAAACTTTGTATACAGTAACAGCCACGTTCTACAGTGATCAACTGTGAATTATTTTGCTCTTCTCCACAGTAAAACAGTCCAAGATAATTCCAGAGGACTTATGACAAAAAATGTGATCCATCTCCAGAAAAAGACCTGATAGACAATGCAGATCAAAATATACTTTTAAAATTTATTTTTTTTCTGTGTTTCCTTTTACAACATGACAAGTATGGAAATATGTTTTGCATGACTACACATGTATAACCTATATCAAATTGCTTGCCTTCTTAATGAAGGGGAAAGGGAATTAGGGAAGGAGATAATTTGGAAATCAAAATTTTTAAAAATGAATGTTAATTGGGATTTCATTGGCTTAGAGAACTCTGTATGTGTGAATTTTCTACACATGCACATTGACAAATCATCATATAAGAATTTCCTAGAGCTCTGAGATGTCAACCATATAAGAACCAGTTTCTAATCTGTGGGTGGCTGGAACTGAACAAAGCAGGATAGAGAAAGGAGAGTCCAGGAATCAAACCAAAGTTTAGTTTCAAAGTGAGGAAAATGGCTTGCAAGAAATAATAAAAAAAAACAAACATTTGTACTGGAGCCCTTTCTCTAGGGGGGTGTGGCCCTATGCAGTGTGGGAAGATCTCAACACATATCTCTAGCTACTCAGTGATCTGTTGCCCTGCAATGAGGTGTAACTACAATGATGTGATGAGTTTGATTCATAGCAAAACTTCATTACAGGAAAATGGGTATTGTACACAGGTGCTTGTCCAAGTTCATAGGCTACCTGATGTGAAACAATTCTGGGATTTTGTTGGGGCTGAGATCATCCAGAGGGTGAGCGCAAGTAATTGTTGTTATGTCAAGCTCAGAGCAAAACTTGCTTGCTGGGCCTTACTTCTGGAAAACAGGGTGTCTCCTAATATCTTGTCATTTCTCCCTTTTGACCAAAGGGAGGGATTCTGAAAGAAAACATACCTTTATGGCCAATAAAAGGCAGTCAATAAGCCAAGACACCACAAGAGGGCATTTGACCAGGATGAAATGTTACCCAAGAGGTTAGTTCCTCCAGGGGACCTATGGGGAAGAGTGTTGTAGGTGTCATTACTAGCAGAAAAGGAGGGGGGAGAATTTAGGGGGAAAAAATGCCAACACGCACTTGAATCAGAGACTTGATTGAACACATAACAAAAGGGAAGAGGATAGTCATTGTGCAGAATCTTGCAACATCTGTCTCATCTGGATATTTGCTGCTTCTGGATCTATACTAGATGAACATCTGGGATCTCTGGAGGTTTCTGCCATCCACTCAGGAGCAGGGGCTTTCTTCAGATGATCCAGGGGTACCCAAGCACAAATTTGACAGCTATGGGAGTAGTCAGAAGAAGCTGGCAGGGGCCGTTAGAGAAAACTCCTTGAATCAATCTTTTTATCTGAGTTTCTTGTCAGCCTAACATAGATTCTTAGTTGAGTCTCTAAATAACACACAGAGATGGGCCAGTTTCCCAGCCACATAGGGCTAGGTTCAAACAATGCAATAAAGTTTTTTTTTTCCTCTCAAGTCCCATAATTGCATAATTACATGGTCAAGTACAGAGTCTCACAGTGGACTAGTTCTGAGAAGTGAGATTTATGTATAACCAAGGTAAACAAGAAAACTTAAACCATGCAAAACAATAAAATAATTATCACTAATATTAACTAATATCAAGTCTCCTTATCCTAATAACCCATTCTCAATATACATTCCACCAGCACTTTTCAAGTTCCAGATATCTCTGGTAGTTATCTGGTCTCTAGATATCTTTTCTTGGACTATATGCATATTTACATATTTGTCTTATTACTTTGTCAAATCATTTCCCCCTTAGGAGGATATCATCAATATACTATAATTTGACCACAAATATAGGTGAAAATTGTAAAATATTCTTACTTGCATCCTATTACAGTAACTCAAAACGTTTCAGTATCAATATGTTATTTAATAGATTTATTATTATACCTACAAAATTTCTTGATTATAGAAATTTGCTCTAAAAAGAAAAAGAAAGACTATCATAACAATGTCATGTATTATAACAGGAGGAAAACCTCACTTAGCTATGTTTGATTCTGTTTCAGTAAGCATACTGGCATATCTATGATGGCCGGCTTACAGAGGTTCTTTTATCTGCTTTATAAAGGAAAGACAGCTTTAAAGGGGTTAACTTTCCTACTTTAATTACAGAGATAGAAATGAGTATAGAAAATATAAACAGAGAAATTAGCACAAAGACCAACAGACAGGGCTCTAGCTGTCTGAACATAGCATTATTGCTATTGCAGTATATACTTTACATACATCACTGGGTCAAGGGAGCACAGAAATCTGAGCAGTTGTGAGAGGGCTCTGAACATATGTTTACTAAGATTCTCACCAGAAAATCAAAAGATCCTTCTCATGAACAAACCCCCAAAAGCAAAATACCAACTCAGAGTATATATATACTTCTCAGAAACAGAAGGCATCACAAACTGCATGACTCAATGCCTAATTAAGTTAGTACCAAGAGCTTTCATACAAGCAAGCCTCCCCTAAGCAAGCTTCTCTTTAAGCAAGTTCCTCCCCCAGTGAACTCTATGTGACTCAGGAGGTAGCACAGCTGGGCACATAGGCCTATTAATGGGTGGGGAAGATCTTATATCCCATTAACCTTACGGATTCCAGGCATGAGTTGTAGTTGGTAGCCAATCATATAGTCACTGTGTATCCAAAATTAGGTCCAGGATTAACCATTTGAGGAAATTCCCTTTGCAGAATATTTTCTGAATAGTACAGTACAATAGTACAGGAGGAAATAGAGTCAGGAGGATTCTATGTAGGTTGTGCCTAGGTCATCTCCAAAACTTTTCCCAGACACAGATACCTTCAACACTTCCCAGACTGCAGCATATGCCATTTTATGCTATTGACTTCATGACAATTCATACAACTATCCCTGATTCTGAGGGATTTATCAGAATGTGTGTGTGTGTGTATATATATATATATATATATATATATATATATATATATATATATAAAATCAGAGCTCAAAACAATAGTAAATTACAGTCCTAACAATTTATACCTTAAATTGAAAAATTTCACTAACCACAACTTAGGGCTTGAATATCTTTCCTGATGTTTCCCTAACAGTTAATGTTTCTTTTATCCTTTACTTATAAATTAAAACTAACCATATTCTGAGACTTCAGACATACAGTAAATACCTGATAGTTGACTCATCATTAATATGCTGAAGATGCCTCTTTAAATCACCCCATGCACCTCCATAATAGCTAAGAATTTCAAATGAAAATTCACTGTTACAGTAAAATTATCATCTGCTTTATAACAAAATATACCTCATTAAATATTTAACAGTTTTCAAACATCTATTTTTTGTCTTATTCCTTTATTACATTTTTGTGCAACAACATCCAGATTAAAAAGTTATTTTGTCTAACAAAATTTCTGTTACAATGGTCTCTCAAATTTCAAAATATAAGAGAATTTAGAAATACAATAATAGTACAAACAATATCATGCATCTAAAACATGAAATAAAACTTCAGTTGACATCAATTGCATTTCCAAATTAGCACATACAAAAATCATTTATCTTAACACCTTTGGCATTTTAAAAGCACTTAAGAATTATTAGGTATGGAACAATTACATTCAATTAAATAAATAATAATAATATAGTACTTTGCACATGCCAATCACTGGGTTAAGTACTGTGCAATCATTATATATATTTTTTTATCTTAACAACAACCCTGGGAGGTAGGTACCATTATTATCTTTCTCTTTATAGATCAGGAAACTGGGGCAATTGGAGATAAAATGACTTGCCTAAGATTATGCAGCCAATACATTTATCCACGTGTAACAGAGAAGTGTGGGTTCACCAAGTGCAGAGGCTGGCTGCCTCTCCCCTTGTACTGCCATACTAGGTGATGTCAGGGTCACCAGGTACCACTTCCTGGTGGCAAGGCAAATTGGATTTGGATGTGGGACCTGACTTCCTGACAGCTGCAGCTTTGGAGCCAAGTGCTTCTGGGACTGAGGCTACTTTCAGCTGCTGGGGCAAAGTAGCAGGATGATGCCCCCAGCTTTTGTAGAAGGGTGGGCTACAGGATACCTAAGAGCACAGGGCCATTGGGGCCACTGCAAGTGGGAAGTTCCACTGTAGCTGCTGCCCCCCACCTCCGGCAGGTGGGGCAGAATGTAATCCAAGTTTCCTTAAGTTTTTCTAGCATTCTTTTTTCAACACTTGTATTTGGGAATCTGATTTGAGATGAGAGGGGTTAACAGGGAGGGGGAAATAATCTCTTCCTTGGAGAAATTACAGGGGATCTCTGGTTTAAACCAAAATTCAAGGAAGCATTAACAAAAGGTTACTATAAAGTACAAATGTTTACCTTTTTTTTTTCCTTTCCCAGAGCGAACTCTGGGATTACTTTCTAACTAGTTCCCTCTCCATTGACCTAGAAAAATGAAGCTCTTAATCTTGTCATTTACTTTTATTTTTTAGGTTATATATGTACAAGCATGTAAAACATATTTCCACTTTAGTCATGTTGGGAAAGAAGAATCAGAACAATAGGGAAAACCATGAGAAAGAAAGAAAAAAGTGTTTGTGGGGGAGAATAGTATGCTCTAATCTACATTTAGATTCCATAGTTATTTCTCTGGATATAAATGGCATTTTCAATTATGAGTCTTTTGGAATTGTCTTGGATCTTTGTATTGTTGAGGAGAGGTAAATGATCATAGTTAATCAGTGGACAATGCTGGTGTTGCTGTTTTCTCCTGGTTCTGCTCACTTCATTCAGCATCAGTTCTTATAAGTCTTTTCAGGTTTTTCTATAATCTACCTGCTCATCATTTCTTATAGAACAATAATATTCCATTATATTCATATAGCACAGTTTGTTTGGCCATTCCTCAACTAATGGATATACCCTCAATTTCCAATTCTTGGCTACCACAAAAAGAGCTACTATAAACATTTTTGTACATGTGGGTTCTTTTCCATTTTTTATAATCTCTTTGGGATATAGACTTAGTAGTGGTATTGCTAGATCAAAGGGTATGTATGCACAGTTTGGGCATAGTTCCCAATTATTCTCAGGAATGGTTGGCCCAGCTCAGAACCTGATCGATAATACATTAGCATTCCAATTCTCCCACGTTTTGTCCAACATTTATCATTTTCCTGTTTTGTCATATTAGCCAATCTGATAGGTGTTATGTGATACCTCAGAGTTGTTTTGATTTGATTTGAATTTTTCTTGGCAGGCAGATTCCCAAATATTTTATATTTTCTATGATTGTTTTATATAGGATTTCTCTATTTGACATTTACTTTTAAAACTTTTAAGAATTTAATTCTTCTTTTTCCTTTTAAAAATTCTATAGAGTGGTACACCAAAACTTATGAAGATATTTCAGAAGCAGGTGAGTTCCTGGAATTACTGAACGTCTTAGGAATTCTCCCCTGCAATCTTAAAATAATAAATCTCCAAACTCCTTAATCTGCTAAGGTGTTTTAGTAGTTTCACAAACTTTGATTATTTTATTTTATTTCTGTAATTCTAACATAGCCAAAATTTAAATGACAGGGAAAAAAAGTCTTAACAGATTTTTCTTTTCTTTTCTTATAATTTGATCTCCTATGGAAAACCTAAAGTGGGAGTTAGTCCTATTTAATGGGACAATTCCTTCAGCTATGAACATTTATTAACCTTTCCCAGTGTTCTAAATTCTGTGGCTATAGCCCTTAGAAGTTTTTCTAGCTGGATGCATTTTAAATCTTTCAGGGTAACAGAATCTAGATCACAATATAAAGGTGATACAGACATTTTACATTTTACAAAGATACAGACACAGGCAAAACTATGAGACAGGTACAAACACAAACAATTATATCAAAGTGTGCAGTCACAGTCCATATAGAGGTACATGGGTTACCAAGGTGTTTCTTTTCAACATTAGACACTCAGTTACAGTTTTACAGAGGACACTTCAAATAAGAGAGGTGTACAATTAACAAAGAATATCCTTACCAGAGAGACCAGGAATGAACCAGGTCATGGGAGGGGTGCTGAAGTTTTTTTGATTTGTTTTGTTTTTTTTTTTTCACAAAGAACACCAAGATCAACCAATGTGGAACTCACAGGATTGGAGCAGAGACAAATCAAAAGACTCAAAAGACATGGTGGGCCTGGATTCCAGAGAAATAAATCTCCAGTGGTGCCTAGTTCATTCTGACTGGTACCAGAGAGTCTACTGGCCTAGTTCCATGTCCATTTCCACTTTTAACACCAATTAAAATGTCACCTAGACTGGTACCAGTCTCTCATCTTTGGGTGGCTAGAGCTGAACAAAACAGGTTAGAGACAGGCAAGTCAGGAATCAAGCAGAAGTTTAATTTCAAAGTAAGGGAAATAGCTTGCAAACAAGGACACATGTGCCAGAGCCTTGCCCCTACCAAAGGGAGCCCAAGGCAGTATGAGAAGTTTTCAATACTCAGACCTGTGGCTATACAGTGAGTTTTAGTCCTGACTATGAGGGATAATAGCAACAATGTGATAAGTGTGATTCATAGTGGATTTCACGACCAGAATATGGGTACTACAGGGGCTTGTATAAGGTAAATTCTGGGATTTTGCTGGGGCTAGGTTCATCCAGAGGATGAGTGCAAAGGATTGTTGTTATGACCAGATCATGGCACAGCCAGTTTGTTGGGCCTTAACTCTGGAAGAAAGGATTATCTTTTTTTTTATAGACATATATATTTCTATTCCTTTCAACTATTTTCATACTGAGAAAAGTTTTATCAGTTACAATTATCATTTTTCCATGTAGGAATGTTAATAGTTCAACTTTGAACAGTGGCTTATGATTTCTTTTCCCTGTTTACCTTCTCAAGCTTCCCTTGCTTCTTTTATCTGGATGTCAAATTTTCTATTTAACTCTGGTTTTTTCTTTTCTTTTCTTTTCTTTTCTTTTCTTTTTTTGGAGGGCAATTTGGGTTTAAGTGACTTGCCCAAGATCACTCGGCAAGTTTTTTGTGTTAAGTGTCTGAGGCCATCAGCTCTGTTTTTTTTTCATTAAGAATGCTTGAAAGTCCTCTATTCCACTGAATGACCATGTTTTCCACTGAAAGATGATACTCAGTTTTGCTGGGTAGGTGATTCTTGCTTTTAATCCCAGATCCTCTGCCCTCCAGAATATCCTATTCCAGGCCCTTCAATCCCTCAGTGTAGAAGCTGCCAGATCCTGTGTTATCCTGATTGTGTTTCCACAATATTCAAATTGTTTCTTTCTGGCCACTTGTAATATTTTCTCCTTGACCTGGGAATTCCAGAACCTGGCTATAATATTCCCAGGAGTTTTCTTTTGGGGGTCTTTTTCAGGTGATCGGTGGATTCTTTCAACCTCTATTTTGCCTTCTAGTTCTAAAATATCAGGGTAATTTTCCTTGAGATTTTCTTGGAGAAAGATTTCTAGGTTCTGCCCCCCCAAGAATATTCTTTTGATAATACTTCAATGTAACCTTTTAAACCCAGACAAATCTAACAAGATACATAGCAAGTAAATTAAGTACTTGAAATGGACTTTAGTAAAGTTAGAAATTCTATATAACAATGGAAATGTTATATGTATCTTTTACTGACCACAAGAAAAATGTAATCAAAAGAGTTCCATTTGAAGAAATTATTCAAACTTAAATTAAGACTAAATAATTTAATCATAAAGAATTGCTGAGACAAAGAATAAAACACAAAAAAACCCCAGATGATTTCTTCAAAATATGATGGCAATTAGACAACATACAAAAAGTAATGAGATGCAATCAAAGTAATCAATAATCATTGGGGGATATTTAATTTTCTTTACACTTTCATTAACAAAGAGAGAAAAAGAAGACAATGAATTAAGCATGCGAGCAAAAATATTCAGAGCACTCACAAGTCAAAAATGTGTACTAAACACAAAAAAGGAATCTCTGAAAATCAAGAAAGAGAAAATTGAAAAGAATAATGGAGTGAATGGATAAAACATCTGGGTTTTAACCAATATAGCAGACAAATAATTAGCTAATTTGATAATATATATATATATATATATATATATATATATAATTGCCAAAACTAACAGGAAAAAATGAAAATTCACAGTTAATTGCAAAAGAAATAACAGAAATTTTTATTATTTTGCTTAATTATATGCTGAAAAAACTCATGACAAATGAAATGAATATTTGTAAAATTGTAAAAATCCATAGCAATTTAATATGAGGTAGTTAATTTAAATAATCCAATCTCAGTGGAAAAAAAGAAAGAAAATAGACTACTGTGGTGGCAAGCACCCCAAGCATCCTCAGGGTTTGCTGCCACCACAGGTTCTTGGATCTGCTTTGATAAAGGAAAGCAACTCAAAATGGGTTAACAAGCTTACTTTAATCAGTCAAACATATATCGTTTACCTTGTTCAGGGGGAAAAGGTCAGCACCCCGAACTTCAAAGTATATAGGCAGAATTATCAAGACAGAAACAGATCAAGTAGACAGCTTTCCAAACTGTCCAGCCATTACATCCATACCCAGTCAACATCTGGGTTTCAACATCTGGGTTTTTTCAAAGCCAGGGGGTGGGGGTGCTCAGGACAACGGCTTCCCAGAATCCATATCAAATCACAGAACACTTCTCAAAGTGAGCCCCCAAAACAAAGCTACACATCAGGGCTTATATAGCCTTCTCCTAGCTCAGAGAATATAACAACCTTATTGACTCACTGGCCAATCAAGAAGTATCTACTGAAAAACAAGCCTCCCACCCCAGGCTTCAGGTGCACTTTAGCCTAGGGGCAGGGAAGATCTTCCAGATTTGCATTCCCATTACAACTACCTAAGAAAATCCCAAAGAAGGAAAGTAGTGATGGACTTGTAACTTATTTCTATCAAACACAAAGCATCATAGACAGAAATTTTAAAGAAATTGCTTACAAAAATGGAAGCTAAATGTATCTTACCAGAATTGATTGTGCAACCAAAATTAAGGTGAGACTCAGTAGACAATGATAAAAATAGGACAAGTTCTTAAATGGGTATCAATGCAAGATGTTGAATAAAATATTAGCAAGAGAGGATAGAATAGTATTGAAACTAAACCCTATATAAGAGATGTACAGTAAGTCAAATTCATGTAAAATTTAGGATAATATTAATATTATGAAAATCACACACTCACACATATGCATATCTATATTTAACTATCTGTGCTTTATATCTACTGCTATGCCTGGTTTCAGTTCCATGGAATAAGATGCCCCTCCAAGATTAAGTTTATCACTTCTAATCTCATCAGGATACTGTTAACTCAAGCCTTTATTTATACTATTGACTTTAAAGGGCTAGAGAGCTGAGGACCAAATTCTCCCCAATGCCTTCTTTTTATAGAGGACAGATACTGGGCTCTCAAATCACTCAGTATGATATCTGTTGTTCTGCCTTTTTTCCATTCCATGGAACAAGATGCCTTATTTGGGTACCTCCTGTTTTGTCCCACCCACCCATGCTTTCCTGATTCTTTTTGTGTGTTCTCGCCCCCCCCCCCCATTAGATTGTAATCTCCTTGAGGGCAGGGACAGTCTTACTTTTTTTTAATTAATTTTATTCTCAGTGCTAAACACAGAGCTTTGTCTGTAATAGGTACTTAAATATTTATTGGATATGTGTATATGCCTATGTCACATATATGAGACTGTTTTAAGAATCAAAATAAAGTTGCTTATCATATCAATACTTGCAGAAAAAGCAATTGGCAAAACACAAGTCTAAAAAAGTTTAAGAGTGGTAGGCAGAGCCAAGATGTCAGAGAAAAGACAGGGACTCACTTGAACTCTCCTCTAAACTCCTCCAAATACCTTTAGATAATGCCCCCAAACAAGTTCTATAGTAGGAGAACCCACAAAAAGACAGAGTGAAATAATTTTCCAGCCCAAGACAATTTAGAAGGTAAACAGGAAAGGTCTGTTGCACCAGGGTGAGAGTGGTGTGCAGTCCAGAGCAGGCCACACCAGCACAGATCAGGCCCACGTAGATGGGGAGCAGGCTTCGTGGGTGACTGAAGCAGTGGTCGCAGTGGAAGTTTCCAGACATCTTTGCCCACAGATGGTAAGGGGTCTGACAACTCATTAGAAAGAAATTACAGAGATCCCTTTGCTGGCACAGTTGCATTTCCCATACTTGGATCTGGTTGCAACCCTGGGTATGATCATGAGGACAAGGAGGAGCACAAGCGAGCACAGACCCTGGTCACAGTTGCAGGGTGGAAAAGAGTCCTTGTGGTCACTCACACACAGGTGCACAGTAAAGGAAAGGAGTAAACACATCTCTCTCTAGATCATACCAAAACTTACAGGTGCCCAGAATTACCTCTGAAAACAGCTCCACAAAAAAACTTGAAGCTTAGAATTGTACCTTCTTCGCTCCAGAAGCAGAGCCTACTTTAGCAGAGAGTTAAGGGTCAAGATATAAGCTGGAAAATGAGCAAATAGCAGAAATAGATCCTGACTATATATAGAAAGTTACTATGATGACAAGGAAGATCAAAGCATACACCCAGAAGAAGAAAATAAAGTCAAAACACTTACATCCAAAACCCCAAAGAAAAGTGCAAATTATCCCTGGGCCATGGAAGATCCGAAAAAGGATTTTAAAAATCATGTAATAGACGTAGAGGAAAAATTGGGAAGATAAATGAGAGTGATTCAAAAAGAGTCAATTGCTTGGTAAAGGAGGCACAAACAGTACTGAAGGTACCAACATCTTAAAAATAGAAATAGGTCAAATGATAAAAGAAATACAAAAATTCAATGAAGAAGAGAATTTCTTGAAAAGCAAAATTGGGAGGCAGCTAGGTGGTGCAGTGAATAGAGCACCAACCCTTGAGTCAGAAGGACCTGAGTTGAAATCCAGCCTCAGACACTTAACACTTCCTAGCTTTATGACCCTGGGCAAGTTACTTAACCCAAATTACCTTGCCTTCCCCCCTCCAAAAAGAAAAAAAATGGCCAATTGGAAAGAAGAGGTACAGAAATTCACTTAAGAAAAGAACTCCTTAAAAAGTAAAATTGTCTAAATGGAAAAGGAGGCACAAAATCTCACTGAAGAAAATAATTCCTTAGTAATTAGAATTGAGCAAGTGCAAGCTAAAGACTTTATGAATCATCAAGAAATAACAAAATCAATGAAAAATGAAAAAAAAGTTTAATTTTCACTGGGAAAGCAATTCACCTGGAGAATACATTCAGGAGAGATAAATGGACTATTTCAAGGCCATGATCTGAGAGAGAGACATAGACAGAGACAGAGAGAGAGAGAGAGAGAGACAGAGAGAGACAGAGAGAGACAGAGAGAGACAGAGAGAGACAGAGAGAGAGAGAGTGAGGGAGAGCCCAGACATCAACTTTCAAGAAATTATCAAGGAAAACTGCCATGGTATTCTAGAATCAGAAATTGAAAGATTCCCCTAATCACCTCCTGAAAGAGATGCTAAAATGAAAACTCCTAGGATAATTGTAATGAAATTCCAGAGCTCCCAAGTTAAGGAGAAAATATTGAAAGCAGCCCAAAGGAAACAATTCAAATATTGCAGAGCCATGGTCAGGATAGCACAAGATTTAGCAGTTTCTACATTAAAGGCTCAAAGAACTTGGAATATCATATTCCAGAGAGCAAAAGACCTATGATTACAACCAAGAATCACCTACCTAGGAAAACTGAGAATAATTATCCTGGAGGAAAAAAAAATGGATATTCAATGAAATGAGGACTTTCCAGCATTCCTGACATAAAGACCAGAGCTAAATATAAACTTCAACTTTCAAATACAAGAATAAAAAGAAACAAAAAGTAAGTTTTCCTGTAAAGACCTCATTTCTCAAATATATAGAAAACAGAATTAAACTTATAGAAATAAAAGGCATTCCTCAATTGATAAATGGTCAAAGGATATGAACAGGTAGTTTTCAAAGTAATCAACACCATCTGTATTTATGTTTTAAAAAATGCTCTCAATCACTATTGATTAGAGGAATGAAATCTAAAACAATTCTAAGCTACCACCTTTCCTATGGGATAATGTGTTCATTTCTCTAATCAATAGTGATTAACAGCATTTTTATATGACTATAGATGGCATTAGTGTTTTCATATAAAAATGCATTTAATTGCTATTGATTAAATTAACTCTGAGCTATCATCACATATCTAACAGATTGGCTAATTTGACATGTAAGAATAAATGTTTTATAGGATGTAGGAAAATTAAAATAGTAATGTATTGTTGGTGGAGTTGTGAACTGATTCAACCATTCTGGAGCACAATTTGATACTATGCTCAAAGGGTTATAAAACCATGCACACCCTTTGTCCCACTACTAGGTTTATATCCCAAAGAAAAAAAAACCCCAAAATATGAACAAAAAATATGTATAGCAGTGTAATGCCAAGCAAAGGCAACTTCCCAAGGTTCAAAATACCAGCATAGCTGCTCTCCATTTTATTCAGTGACAAATTAAGAACAGAGAAAATTAAAATATGGCATAATTCAAAATACAGCATTCACCAACTGTAATTCAATAATTTCTAAGTACTACTCCACCCCTGGCAGTACATTCATTTAGTCAATACCAAAGACCGTCTTCTCAAATGGGGATTAGTTTACAATCATAAACAAAGTACATTCATTTGGTCAGTCACCGAGCACCTAAAAGGTCAAAAGTTTCCCACCCCTGGATCACAACTGAAAAGGCCATCTACCCCTGAGTTACAACAAACTTAAGCACAGCATTTAATGCCCAAAGAGAGGTCTTTTCTTCTTCTTGACCTGAAGCAAGTTCTCAGCAATCTTTGTTCCTAGGGAGACAAAGCTTAACTATGCCACAAGATACAGTGCCAGTGTCCTCATAAATTCATACTCTGTCTTCAGAACAGTCCTACGACCCCTGAAAACATTAGCAAAACCTTCTTCCAAGGTTTCTGTAAACATACAACAAGAAAATCCTTCTTCAGGGCTTCTGAACCAACAGCAAGGTTCCAGGACCTTTTCAACAACAGCACTGCCCTTCACCAGTGGACACAATTCACTCTCTGTCTGCAGAAGAGTCTAAGGACCCCTGAACCAACAGCAAGGTTCCAGGACCTCTGCAACAACAGCACTGTCCTTCACCAGTAGATGCAATTCACTCTCTGTCTGCAGATTGGATCACAACTCATTTATCCTTTTCCTTCTGTGTCATTCTTGTCTATGGTTTCCCATAAAACCCATGAAGAAGAGTTAACCAATAATCAAATTCCTTCCTTTTGATCTTAACCATTTTATGGGTGCCACTAGTTCAACATTCTTCTTTGCTTATTCCATGATCTTGTTACATAACTGAACCATTTTATTTTCTAATCATCTATTCCCTGGGTGACATTTTCATACCACTTCTTGCATATAAGTTATTGTTGGAAATGCAATGTGACCTTACTATATCCTTCTCCCCCTATGTTCCCTCTATTGTTCTTTGATTCATTTGCAATTTTGAGAGTTTGTAGCTCACAGTATTCCATGATTTGCAGCATCTTAATACCAATATACAAGAGTCATAAAATTTCAGATTTGGAAGGGACCTCAGCAGTCATCTGTTCCAAACCATATCCCCAAAATCTTTTCCACTATAATATTCCTAACAAGTTGTCCTGTAGTTCATCCCAAAAGACCTTCATTGAAATGGAACCCAGTAATTCCCAAGGTAGCTCATTTCATTTTGAGGCATGTTTAATTTTTAGGAAGTTATTAGTATTGTTTTTCCCTGACATCAAGGCCTAATTTTCTTATTCACAGCTCATTACTACTCATTTGTATCTTCTGGGGTCAAATAACAAATAAAATCCTTTCCCCTAGAGTAGACCTTCAACTATTTGAACATAGGTAGTAATCTTATCTCTCTGCTTTTACCTCTGATTTTTTCTTTGTCCATGTTGACCATTTCCAGCTTCTTCAAATTATCCTCATGAAATCATGTCTTCTCAACACCCTGGTTGCTATCCCCTGGGGTACCCTCTAGCTTTTTATTGTCTTCCCTAAAGTACCTTACCTAGAATTGAGCACCATAAACCAGAGGTGATCTGACTGGGAAAAAATTTAACCATAACTGTATTATACTAACTATTTCTATCTTCCTCAGTCAGCAAAGTATAAACATATAAGGACCACATGTCTAGTATGCTTCTACTCTCTATTTGTACCAGTATCACCCTTTCCCATTTCCAATAATAGTAGTATATATTCTATGAATTTACCAACCTCTGCTTCTAATAGAGATCACTACCAGTGAATAATTTTTCTCTGAGTCAAAAGCAAACTGGTTCCCCCCATTACATCATATGCATCATCGCAATAGAACATACATGTCTTAACAAACTTGCCAATTATGAATTTGATCATATATGCATCAAAACCCACACAGTCTAAAATAGAAGAAATATAATTAACCACTGATAAAAATACCTGTAAATACAAAACAAGTTTTGATAAAAGACTCCTTTTATAGTGCTGGGGCCAGATAGAACAGGAAATCATCCAGCTGTGAAAATAGGACATGTGACAGGAAATGGGAGTTTGTTAAAATTCTGTGAACCCCATTAGCTGCAAACTGATATTTTTCATTTTCCCTGCAGAATGGCCTATGTAAAAACAGACCTATGTAATAATGTCATAATTAAAGTACTATTTAAATGCTAGGTTTTCTTATTCTTCTACTAGTTATGTTTAAAATACTACTGAAATTAATGCTTCTGCTAAGGAAAATCCTGCTTTTCTAGAGAAGGACTGAACCCTTATGCTGTCCCAAATGAATATGAATATTAAAAAGGATAATAAAGTTAATCTGCCTAAGGTTAACTTGGGATCAGACAGAAATGATTCATATGTTTCCATTTCTGGTTTTGAACAGATAGCTCACAAGATGTGAAATGTGCTGGCAAAGAAGGCTATGTGAGGTGAATGACTTAATTTAGAAGCGTTGATGTTTTGAAGTGTCAGTAGCTCACAAACTTCTCTAAGGGAATGTAAGCTGCTTGAAGGCAGAGACTGTTTTCATATGTGTCTTTGTATTCTTGGCACCTGACACAGTGCCTGGAAAACAGCAGATGTTTAATAAATACTTGATAAATTGGAATGAACTTTGGATCTTATTATTTTTTTCCTTGTAGAAACTCAAAGGCTGACAATTTTAAAAAGAAATAAAATCTGTGCTTAGGATTTAGTACACAAAATCTGTTACTGAAACTTGGTAGAGGAGTGGGGGAAGTTTTCAACGACCTTACAGCAGATACTTCTCTTGCTAAAATCTATGTCTCTTTGGAAAAGATAGATGATAGGACAGCAGAGGCTATATAATGTAATGAAGATGGATCACTTCTGCCTTTGAAATGTGAAGCTTATTGGGCATCAGTTTCAATCACAGTAGTTCATGACAAGCAGAAACAGGTAGCAGGATAAAGGGAAAGTGAAACTAAAGATAAAATTTCTACTTAAAAAAATCTTAATAAAATCAACTAACTCATTTCTAGGAAAGAAGGACTTAATTCCAGATTTGTAGCCAATAAAAATAAGAAGGACCAGTGGGTTTCATTTTTCGCTATTGTGAAGAGCACATAAAATCACTTTGAAGATAAATAGATTCTCTCATCGAACTTTATAGCACTTTGCTCATAACTGTTTTGTGCAACAATAATTAAACATGCTAACCAGGGCTTTGCCCTAGGAAACAATTGCCCCTGTGCAGGAAATTTGACCCCAGAGAGGAGAATAAAAGGCTAACGAGAAGTCGTATCTCTCTTAAGGAGAAGATAAGGTAAGCCAGGTGCTGAGGAGAAATCTGATATTACAGTAGGGGTAGAGCTGTGATCAACTGAAGTCATTGACATGATGGTCAGAGTAGAAACTGAAGCACACTTTTACTGGAAGAACAGCTTCATTTTCTGTCTTTCATTGGGTTGTCAGGGACCAAAACTGGGGGCTATCATACCTTAAGTCCTAGCCTAGAGGGAGGAAGGCAAACCTAGTGATTTTTAACAATCATTAATGATGTTTAACAATTCCTTGCATGCCTTAGATGTCAAGCTTTTAGTTGCCATGTTCATTATAATTATTTTAACCCAACTGTTATTTTTCTGTTTATGTTAATTATATATGCATACATTTATATATCCATCTATGTACATATGCACAGTTGTATAATTAAAAAAATAATGTTCTTAAGCACATCTGTCTTGTCCCCACAACCACTATGGTAAAAGTCTCTGAGTTCATTTCATATGAGGATAAATTAAACACATTCATCATGTATAGATAGCCTAGAGAAGAGAAGATACTGACAAGGGGAGTCGACATAATAATCAAGTCCTTGAGAGGGTTTCTTGCAGGAAAAGACTTGCTCCATTTGGTTTCAGAAAGCAGAATCATGGGCAATGAGCAGAAGTTGCAAGAAACTTAATCTAGGCTTAATGTCAGGAAAAATTTGCTAACAGGTATAGCTATTCCAAAGTGAAATGGACTGCCTTGAAAGATGGTAAGTTTGCCCCCTTGGGAGCTGTTAAATAAAAGATTGTATGACCACTTTCAAGATAAATAATGATGGGGATTTGTGCACATTATTGTTGGGAGTGGGGAAGGTGGTATAGACTACTTTTATGGCAATTGAGATCCCTTCCAATTCTCAATTAAAATAAATAATTCCTTCCATTGTTGAAAAAAAGTGATGTCTGACTCAGAATTGAGATAATTAAATTGGTACATGTTTTTGGAAAAGGTGGCTTTATTATATAAAAATGTATACAAAATATTCAGGTCCTAAAAAGCAAAATTGGGAAAAGTTATGCAAATAAGAATGCTTTCACATTTCAAAAATGTTTAGGTGAAGGAAACTTTGATTTCAGTTGCCTATTATGTCTAGTCCAGACACTAGACATGCTCTATCACCTCACTCCCTAGCTATTACCATAACACCTACCAAACTCTCTTCCCTTTACAGATAGGAAACCATCCTACTCAAATTAACTCTTCATTTCTCTGGGAAAGTGCTTATCAGTCTCCTCCCCTGTTGGTCTATATAGCATACCTCTAACTTTCCAAACCAAAATATGTCTTCTCAGACATTAAGTTCCTATACATTTTATCTATATCTATAAGAATATTGGGTTCCTTGAGGTCTCAGATTATCTTCTATTTTCAGGAATGTGACAAACAGTAAGTGCTTAATGTGTTTTTTTTAATTTGTTCATATAAATTTCATTAACATTTTGTCCAGTTTTAAAAAGGATTTTTTTTAGTGTTTTGATTAGCATTTTATTAAATGTAGAAAAATAATTTTGGTAATATTTTATTTGTTCTACATTAATCCAAACACATCTATGAATATTGGATTTATTTCTCATTGTTTACTTTTATTTTGGCCATGAATTATCCTTATACTATTACTGTGCATTCCTAAGTAGATTAATTCCCAAATAGTTGGTATATTTTTGTTTTTATTGTAAATTAGGTATCTTTCTTTAAAATTCTTTCAATTTTATTACTAAAAATAAAAAACCCAATATGTTTCATATACTTGTCTTATATCGTGATAAACTTTGCTGTTGTATTTTTTGTTGTATTTGATTTGAGAGGATATTCTATATATCCTATCATGTAACCTCATAATCACAATAGTTTGACCTCTAAATTTCCAAAATTGATCATTCTATTATATTTTAAAAGAAGAGAGGGATTCAGCATTTCTCCAAGGCCTAGCATGTGCCAGGTAGGCACTGTGCACTTTAAAAATATTATCTCATTTCATCCTCATAACAGCCGTGAAAGATGGGTGCTATTATTACCTCTGTTTTAGAGTAGAGAAAATTACGAAAAATAGTTGTTAAGTTACTTGTCCAAGGTCACACAGCTATTAAGTTTCTGAGTCCAGATTTTAACACACATCTTCCTGAGTCCAGGTCTAGCATTCTATGCTGCCTATCTATCTGTATCTTTTATTTCTTACTGTAAATTTTTAGTAGTTCTAGTATTTCTATTATAGTTTAAAAAGAATATATACTTTGTATCATATTAACTATAAATAACAATAGATTTTGAATATATTGTCAATTTAATTAATCACTTATCATTTGGCTTGAATTTATACCTTTAGTACCTATAGTTGTCTTTTTCATTATACATTTTTGTTGATGATGCCTCCCAGATTTTATTTTTCTTTGAAATCACAGAATTTTTTAAAAAAACTATATGGTCCTGTTTGATAAAAAGAAAAGAAGTAATTTTAAATCCAGTGTGATGTTTGGAAACTATTGTATATCGTTATCAAAAGTGAACACTTTCCTTTTTTTGAAAATACCGTTGTTGCTTCAACTGATATTTTAAAAATGTAAGTTAGCTTTTTAAATGAAAATTTTCCACAAGGATTATAGACTTAGATTTATTCTTTATTGGTTCAATTTTTCATTTTTTTAGTAATTATCTGCCTAGTAACATGATTTTTAGGATTTATCCTTTTTAGTGTCCTGTGTGTTCTATAAAACTGCAAAGTGTTATCTGGTCTTATCTACTCCAGACAATTTTACCTAATTGGATTCATAAATTCAGTGGCAAATATTATTTTCCCCTTAATCTCCTAGTATCTTAATTAATGTATGTTTTAGATTTTTTTCTTCTTAATATGTTGTTTCATCCTGTGTATCTATAAGTTGTTTGTGGTATTACTGACTGTTTGTGCCTCAATTTTCTTTTTATTTATTCATCTTCAAAATAATTTCTTTTGATATTGGAAAATTTTCGTTGATCTTTTTTTGTTTCACTAATTCTTTATTTTTGTGTTTTCATTTAAGTATTGTCCTCCTTTAGTATCCTTAAAGTATTTATAATTCAATTTAATTTTAATTTGGCATATATTTCTTTATGTCTATTGATGTTTTGACTTGAACTTCTGAGAGAATTACATTCCATTTAATATTATATGATTTCTTTATTGAGTTACTGTTACTTTTGCACTTTTTAATTATTATCCTGAGACAAGAGAAATAGAGAAGACAGGTCTCATGAGTATAACTTTGGAGATAGATGTAGCTCTTCACATCACTGAAATGATCCAGGTGGTAGAATTTAGTAAAGTTTAAGAATGGGAATAGAGCAAAGCACTTTCTTTGGTCTGATAGTGGTGATTAAAAGGGTAGTGGGTTTATTACTTCAGCAATATCAAGGGGGAATTATAGAGATTCCTCAGCCTCAGGTTGCTCTAACAAACTTGAAAAGGGGCTAAGAGACTTTGGAAGTCTGACCTGGGAAAGAGTAAGGGAGGTACAGAGCAGGTGATGTAGGATGGGGCCTGTGATTGGGTGTAGGAGCCATGTAACTCAGCTGATCTCTAAGCTTTCTTTTCCAAGAGTAGAGAACCTTGTGGGAGGGTAAGAGAGGATCACATTGAAGAAACAATGTGTGCCCTTCTGTTGATGCAATGGTGGAGTTGGCAGGTGTGCCCAGGCTAAGCAATGGGGTTGGACACAGGGTCAATGGCCCAAAAAGAGTGCTGAATTCTTGCTGCATATGCTTAAAAATGCCAAGGATAACACAGAACCAAAGGGTTTGAATGTGGATTCTCTTGTCATTGAGCATATCCAGGTTAACAAGGCTCCCAAAATGGGATTGCATAATTACAGGGCTCATGGTGGAATCAACCTATACATGAGTTCTTCTTGCCATATTGAGATGATACTTACTGAAAAGGAAAAAAAAATGTTGATAAACCAGAAGAGGGAGTTGCTCAAAAGAAAAAGATATCCCAGAAGAAATTGAGGAAACAAAAGATTATGGCACAGGAGTAAACATGACATTAGAGTGCAGATAAAAATGAAATGAAAAAAAAAAGTAGAGTAGATCAAATAAATATGGTTACCTGCTATTTTTTAGGGGACAGAGGAATGGCAAAGTAGACAAAGAATCCTATAGGTCTGGAGGAGAAAGACAAAGAATACTTCTTTTCTCAGGCCAGTGTTGGAATCAGGGACACTGTCCATCTTGGTCTATGAGTGGTGATAGCTCTAATATTCCTAGGCCTAGACCAAAGTTTACATAGTTAGGCAGGAGGTAAGGTAGAGAAAGGCCTCAGAACTCCCTGTTCAATCAGTACATATGATCAAGCCATGGGTATTGGGAAAATTGAATGATGCCTATCTGAAGTCCCTAAAAAGAAAACACACCTACGAATCAGTGCAAGTTGAGACTTCAGGATAGCAGGATGGGACTTCTCTGTAGTAGCAGTTGTATTCTATTCTCAGATTCACTGTGTTCTTTATTTGTTTTTTCCAAAGAGGTTTTACTTTCCCCTTTCCTGTGTTTTATATCTTTATACTTATATAGTTTTTCTTCAGATATGGACAGGATCAGACATTTGGATTGTTGAAAAAATTAGGGAAGAGTAAATTACTTTATTTATGTTTTTTGCCTTTTGGAGTGCAATTGGGGTTAAATAACTTGCACAAGCTTACACGGCTAGTTTGTATCTGTGTGTGTGTGTGTGTGTGTGTGTGTGTGTGTTAAGTGTCTGATGCTGGAACCGAACTCGGGTCCTCCTGACTCTGGGGCCAGCACTTAACTCACTGTGCCACCTAGCTGCCCCAAGAGTAAATTACTTTAAATTCTTTCTATTCCACTTTTTTAATTTAACATTTAAATTTGTAATACTTTTAATGACCAACATTCCTTGTCAGAGAAAAGATTTAGAATCATGAGACTTATGTTCAGATCCTGCCTCTGATCATTACTCTCTGTGTACTCTCTGTGGGCAAATCATTTATCCTCTTGGTCCAAATTTCCTCAACTATAAAATGGGGAAAATCATAATTGTATTAGCTCTCTTGATGTTACATAAATATGAGTTCATTAAGACCCCCCAATAAGTATTTATTATGTCTATTAGTTGTTAGTATTAGAAATTATTGCATTCCTAAATGAACCATACATATGAAAGGATAACACAGGATCCAAGGAATGTCATAACTATTAGAATTTAGTTGAACAAAAAAGATTTTAAGGGGCAGGTCTTACACTTGAGGTAAGATTAGCAACTTTGATATAATAGAAAAGGGCTGAATTGAAAATCAGAATATTGGGGTTTGTACCTTAGCTCTGTTTCTTACTATCTGGGTGATTTGTAGTAAGTAGTAAGTATCAGTAAACCTCTCTGAGTCTCAGTTCATTATCTGTAAAATGAAGAGATTAGACTAGATGATCTCCAAAGCCTGTTCCATTCCATTAAATTCCGTGATTTTTCAAACTTGTTTCTTTCCATATTTGGGAGGCAAAGGGTTAATTGCTAGGTGCCCATAAAGGCAGAGGTTCCATGGAATTAGTAAACCAGTTTTTCAAGAACAGAGAAATCAAGGTATGAGGAGGGAAGTCCAAACATCACCAAACTGAAGAAGAAAGTCAGGTCCAGTAGAGCTCAAAATGAGCTGGATTGAAGGTCAATGTGCAATATGGTCATGGATCAGTGGAGTATGATTCCTCTTGGTTGTTGCAGCAATAGCTCCTTATATTTGGGATGAGCTATACCTGACACCTAGCTAAATTCTGTCAAGTTGGAATTGATTAATTTTTCTTTTTGTACTGAGGGGGGAAAGTGGCTTAATGCAGTTAAATTCTCTAATGTTTTTTTTTCCAAATCTATCCTTAAATCAATACCAGAATATTAGTATATTGATAAAATTAAATCTTGTAATGATAAAAAAGTTTTACTACAGGAGTGGACAAGCATACTAAAATGACTGTGTAAAGATTTTTATTATATTAATCATAAGCATGGAGAGAGTGCTAGTGATGATCACCAGGTTCTCTATCAAGATCCAGTAAGTACTGCTCAGCTTTGCATTTCTCCTTGTCCTAGTGTATTCTAGTCAAACCTGTCTGCACTTTAGGTGGTGTCAGTAAGTTGAGTGAGTGAGTAGGAAAGGTGAAAAGAAAATCAGCTTTTATTGATTTATTTTTTGTGTGATTATACAATTAGATTCTCTTCTTTAAGAACAGCTGCCCTAAGAGCTAAGCCAGACTAACATAGATAGTCTATGTTACCTATAGTTTTAGTGAATAGATAGAGAAGACTTTATCATTTAGTGGCAGATAATTCAGAAGAATAAAATAATCATAAGATTATAATATTTTTCAAAATAAGTTCCCCTTCTGCCAGAAAGGGGGGTGACTGAAGGCTAGGCAGAAAGCAGAGTTGACCAGAGGCCGAGTTTCCCTTTCTGGAAGCTGGAGAAAGGTTAGCCAGAAGTTAAGCCCCCTTTTCTGTGACTGCTAACCATTGACCACAAATTCCTCTTTCCCAGTACACTTTCTCGTTACAAAAGGTACCACTTGGAGAAAAGGATGTCTGGTATAGGATTTAAAAAGTATGGGGGAAGCTAACTAGTCAGGTGACCTGCTTTGTCCAATTGAATTATGTTTAAAACAAGTTTCTATAATTTTTCCAATTTCTCTTTTTTTATTGTTGTAAAAATCATATCTGTAAATCACTCGTCTCTGACCTCTGAGAAATCAAGTGACCTGGTGTGATATGCAAATGCTAGCTTTGCTTACTGAATCATAGATAGTTGGGTAACTTTTTCCTCAGTTTCCTTTTTATTTAAGGATAGCTCAGAAGCCTAGCAGTAGACCAACAGGCAAAGCAATTTAACTAAAAGAAAATCATTCATTCATGCATGTCCATCCTGTGAGACTCTCATCCATGTCCTCCCAAAAATGTACTGCACGGCCTTCCTCACTTTCTCCCAACATCAGAAGGATATCAGTGGAGCCTTCTGGCCATCTACATGTCATTACTTTTTGACCAGACCATTTTCTCTTTCTGTTATACAATTCTCCGGTGACATCCTTTACTATTCTTCTTCTTCAGAGTTCTTGGTTGTGTATATGTTGTGATGTGCTCATACTCATCCCAGCGCCTTCCCATTCCCTTGCATGTGATTCTCATTATAGTTCTTTGCAGCAGTGGTATTGTAGGTTTTGCTTCCAGACAGCATTAGTTTATATATGTATGTATGTGTGTATATGTATACATGTGTGTATATGTGTATATATGCATATATATACACAAACATAAATGTATGTCTATATGTGTAGGTAATTGTATATGTATATCTGAATATGTATATAAAAGATGGAACTTTGTTATTATGGTAAGTTTGAAGTCAGTAAAAGTCCTTTGTAATTTTCTGCCTTTTTTTTAGAGGGCAATTGGGGTTAAGTGACTTGCCCAAGGTCACATGGCTAGTTTTGTGTTAAGTGTCTGAGGCCAGATTTGAACTCAGGTCTTCCTGACTCCAGGCCTTTGTAATTTCCTGAAAGCAAGTCAACCCATCCTCCTCTTTTTCAACTAAAAAAGAATGCAAGTCATTGTCCATCTGTATTATATGATGTAGATTTGTATACTGTTAGATAAACTGTAGAGCAGGGCTTTTTAAACTTTAGCATCATTCCTTGGCATCATGTGACCTGAGGGCATGCAGTGCAAAGTGCACATGCTTGGTGTTCAGAACCAGAGCTACAGTAAATTTGCATAATGAGACACAGGTAAGCACTTCCAGAAACACCTTATATTCATTATGTATTTGATTTTGAATTAATTTTTCTTCATTGTGCATTCAGAAACCCTTTACTATTGCCAAATTTTTGGCCACCCTGTATAGTGTTGCGACCCATAGTTTAAGAAGTGCTTGTTCTAGTGTACAAGTTCCTAAACTGTGGTCCGTGGATAAATTTCATGGAATCATTGAACTTGGATGGGAAAAAAAAATTCATCTTTATTCCAAAATAATTGGTCTTTATAATCACACACACACATACATACACATTGAATGTTAAGAATTTTTGCAATATGGGTGCTGCCAGGTAGCACAAGTAAGAGCACCGGCTCCAGTGTTGGGATGACCTGGAGATCGAATGCTGGGCTCAGACACTCAGCACCACACCCAGAAATGACTGGCCGTGTAACTTTGAGCAAGTTACTTAACCCCGATTGCTTAAAGGAAAAAAAAAATTCGCAATGTAAGGGTGACCATTGAAATGCATGTTGAGATCTGGGCAACAATCTTTTATTCATCTACTTAGTCTTTCCTGTATGTATCAACAGACTCCTTTGAATGATTTCTGTGAAATGGGAATAATAAGAACTGTAGTACCTAGTTCTCAATATTGCTTTGCAGTTCACATGAGATAATACATTTAAAATGTTTTTTTTAACTTTAAAGACTATACAAATTCTAGCTATCATTTTCATTATTATTTTTGTTATGAAAGTTAGACACTTATATGAAATGTCTATGTTCATGGGAATTTTGTATTATCCATGACCAGGTTACATACTGCTAAGGAATAAGGACATAGAATGAATCAGCAGTAGATATGAACGATATCTTTGGGTTAAGCTAGAGCACCATGTATTTATCCAGTCATGACCAAGTTCAGTGTCCTCTGACAAGGGAAGATTTCCCAGCAATGATTAACTGGAGGTCTATGACATACATACCAGTCAATATTGCCTCTCTTAAACTTGTACAGTTAGTACAGGTATTATTTGGATTGGAGGAGTAGTTACAAGGCTCACAGGCTAATTAAGTAACTGTATGGTGACAGAGGTAAGAATTGCCCTTGCCCCACCCAATAATCCACTGCTAGTTGAGGACCCGAGTGTGTCTCTACATATTTTCTAGAAAGGCACATTACTTTTCCTTGGCCAATACAAATTATTGTTTAATATGTAGCCTCATATTAGGAGATGCACCTACACCCAGTAAAACAGGAACAGGCATTTGAGACAAGTTTTTTCCTGCTCTCAGTGCTAGTGTACCCTTCAGACACAACTAGATATTCTTAAAGTGTCAATGTGGTCAGTGACAGAGTAGGGAAATAAGGATCAGGTAAGTTTTGCCAACTGTATTTTAATAGATTTTGTCTAATGTCAGAAAACTGACCCTTAACCATGATGTAGGATTTGCCAAGTGTGAGTATATGTTTGTGTATGTGTGCATGTATATTAAATTGGTTGCAAGCAGCTCCTTGCCTCTCCTCTCCAAATACCATTGTCCAAAATCACAAGTTCAAAGAGAACTTCTTCAGGGAAATCACTACAATGTGACCAAACTCTCGTAAACCTACAAATTGTAAGAATCTGAGCTGTGTTACCAAAGGAACTGTAGCAGCAAGCACCTCAAGTGTCCCCAGGGTGGCTGCCAACACAAGTTCTTAGATCTGCTTTGTTAAAGGAAAGCAACTCAAAATGGGTTAACAAGCTTACTTTAATCAGTCAAACGTGTATCATTTAGCTAGTTCAGGGGAAAAAGGTCAGCACCCCAAACTTCAGGGTATACAGACAGAATTATCAAGATGGAGAAACAGATCGAGTAAACAGTTTCCAAACTGTCCAAACATTACATCCATACCAAATCAACATCTGGGTTTTTCAAACCCGGGAGGCTCTCAATAACGGCTTCCCAGAATCTCATCTGATCAAATCACAGAACACTTCTCAAAGTGAGCCCCAAAACAGAGTCTTAAATCAGGGTCTATATAGCCTGCTCCTGGCTCAGAGAATGTAACAACCTTCTGGACCCACTGGCCAATCAAAAAGGATCTACTGAAAAATAAGCCTCCCACCCCAGGCTCCAGCTGCACTTTAGCCTAGGGGCAGGGAAGATCTTAAAAATTTACATTCCCATTACAGGAACCTAGAAGACAAAAAGTCCCCACAGCAACAATAAGCTTCAAACTATTAGAGGATAAATTTCATTAATTTTCCTTCCTTCAACCTTTTCCATGTTAATGACACACAACTTAATTGCAGACATTTTCGAGAAGGTCCATAAAATGGGTAGCCAGATTGATTTTCTCTATTGCCTCTGTCCCAAGTATAAAAAAAAAAAAAAAGAGGTGGGAAATATTACTCTAGATGTGAAATTGATCATGTAACCACAGTGACTGAACCTCTATTCAGCAAATGATCATGGGATGATAAACCATCATAAGTGATTGTCATAGTTAAGAAAAATAGCCCTAAGCCTGGATGAAAGAAATCATGTCAGTTGTAAAAATATGTAGAACAAGAGGAAATTTCAAGTGACCTAGCGTATTAATATTTTCACTGATGTCAAGCAACATCTAGTTGGTTTCTTTTGGAAAATATGAGAAGGTAACAAGACCATCACAAATGGTTTATTAAAGTTGACCACATTATTACAGTTACATCATGACAGAAAACTGCAGACTTTGCACTTTCCCTGAGCCCAAATAACTACCAAAACAGCAGCTCTTAACACTTATTCCATTCTGTTCATTCACATGGTCACCTCCCTAGTTCATGCCCTTCTCACCTCTAGATTCTTTCATTTTTAATCTCTGTATTCCCAATGCTGAATATAGTAACTTCCTCATAGTAGATACTCACTAAAATTTTATTTATTGATTGATCTGCCAAGCTGCCTGAACATAGAACTCACTATCTATGGAGCCAACTTCTCTTCCTGCTGAATTTTAGGGTTTGGGGGGGATTTTTTGGTCATCAGGAGAAAATGGAATGACATACTTCAATTGATAGATACTAACAAACTTGTCAAAGTCTTACATCTCATATTGTATTTTATATGATCAGATTTTCCTATCACTTCTTGATGGTCTATAAGGGGCTCAGATTCTGGATCAGGGACTCTTTGACCTGGTTTTATCTATATTGTATATACAAATTGTAATTAATATTATATGTGTGGGTGTACATATATATACATGCATATGTACACACATATATGCATTTCTATTTTCTTTGGAAATCTATTGCATTTTGCAAATATAAAATGTTATTCTTGGAGGTGTTCCATGGTCTTCATTAGACTATCAAAAAGGTCCATGGACAAAACAGGTGAAGGACCCCTGTTCTTAATACTCTATACTGACCTCATTCCATTCAGAACCACCTGCTCTTAGATCCAGGTTTGTTTTTTTAAAAAATCACTTAAACCATGTAGGATAAACAAAACAACAACAACAAAAAACACAAGCAAACACAAAAACCCCAAGAGAACAGTATGATAAGATTAAGAAAAGCATTGCAATTTCAAGCATATCAGGTCTAGGTAGCATAAAATATACCAGACTCATCCATCAGCTCAAACTAATAATCCATCTCTGTTCTCTTGCCCCACCTACCCTCTTTCAGGTATCTAGAGTCACCAGCCTTTTGCTCAATTGCCCAGCGTTGGTAGAAGGCAGGGAGAGAATGTAAATCTTTCCCAGCTAACTTCTCAGGTATGATGTCTTGATGCCCATTTGTCATGTCTATTCCTTTCAAGGATTGCAGAGAGATCATAAATCAACTGCTCTGCTATCTCAGAAGGATATCATTTCCAACTGAGATGTGTGGACTCTACTCATGCCTAGAAAAAAGCTACAACCTCATCATCTAATTTACATGGTAGAAGCCAAATTTATCTTTTTGTCAGCAAACTGAAGAAAGAAAGTAATATTCTTGTGTTGTCCTAACTTCCCTTTCTGTTATTAAAACTTTGCTTTCTTTTGAGTGCTAATATATGTAGCCCTTTGTTCAGAAGGATTATCACTTGGAGCTCTCCGTGGTGGAGTGAGTGTTTGAGATAGCTGCTTGGAGTACTAAACCAGGCATGTGAAGAAGATTCTGGGAACATGGTAAAATAAGACAGGAAATTACTTGGCTGTCCCAAATTCCCAAAAAAGCAACATAAAATAATGCCTCAAAGTGAACTTTAGAGCAGCCAAAATAATGAAAAGCCAAGGCAAAACAGTTGTCTCAGCTAAGACAACTTGGAAAGATGTTAGGAAAACCTGGCGTGGCAGTCTGGCCTAGCAAAGTACAGATACTTCTGGTCAGATACCCGCAAATCAACAAACAACAAGCCCTCAGGGCAGCAGTGTGAGTGGCATCCTCAGCTTCAGGGACATCCTGGGCAGTGTGGGGGCTCAGGTGGATTATAGGGAGGGGGAAGATTGCAGGACCCTCTGCTGGCTTTGAACAGGGGTACTGGACCAGATGCAGTCCCACACTGTTTTGGGGGGTAAGGAGGAATAAGCACACATCTAGTGAGTGCGGTAAAAGAGGGCAGGAGCCCTGCTGGATGGGGTCACTCACAAGAGAGCATAGTCTCTGGTTTGTTTCCAGGGCATAGGGGTATGCTGAAACTTGCAGCAACCAGACAGATTGCAGAGAGCAACAGGATTTATGGGGACAGCATTTTTGAAGGCCCAGTTTTGGCTCAAGTGCAGAGAGGAGTACCAGAGGTCAGGACCCCAGAGAAAGCTCAGTAAATAATGGTACAAAAAACTTGAAGTTTGAGGTGTTAGCCACCACACCACAGAACTAGAACTTGGCTCTAACACTAAGTTAACAGCCAAGAAATAAGACACTATAAACAAATGAGTAAGCAAGAGATGAAACCCAACAATTGATACCTACTATAGTAATAGAGAATATCTGGGTTCAAACTCAGAATAAGACAGTAAAGTTGTGATAGTAATGGCAATTAAAGATTCCCCTGTATTGGCTTGGTTTTCAAACTGATTGTGTTAAAACCCAGAGCTTGTTAATCCCACCTGTGGGATGGACTTGTTGATGTGAAAAAAGAGTCCTGAACTGGGAGGAACTGGTGACGTAGATTTGGAGAGACAAGAGGGAGGCAGAAGATCTTTTTAGAAGCAGCACCCACGTGGAGGCAGAGAGAGAGACTGAGAGGATTGTTGAGTGCCGCTTTGAATCACCCTGGACTTTTGAGACCTGACCCCTGAGCTGCCAAGGACTGAGGAGACATGGCTGTTTTGCTGGTACTTTGTCTGTCTGTTTTGATGTTGTTTTGCCAGATTTGTCCACTGGTGAAAGACTGTCCTGTTGAAGAAGTCCTGGAACCTGGCTTTTGGATAAGAAGCCCTGAGACTGTCCTGCAGACAGAGAGTGAATACTGTCCACTGGTGAAGGACAGTGCTGTTGTTGCAGGGGTCTGGAGACTGTCCTGCAGACAGAGTGAATACTGTCCACTGGTGAAGGACAGTGCTGTTGTTGCAGGGGTCTGGAGACTGTCCTGCAGACAGAGTGAATACTGTCCACTGGTGAAGGACAGTGGGGGCTCACTTTGAGAAGTGTTCTGTGATTTGATATGGATTCTGGGAAGCCGTTGTCTGGAGCCCCCCCGGCTTTGAAAAACCCAGATGCTGATTTGGAATGGATGTAATGGTTGGACAGTTTGGAAATCTGTCTACTTGATCTGTTTCTGTCTTGATAATTCTGCCTGTATACTTTGAAGTTCGGGGTGCTGACCTTTTTCCCCTGAACAAGGTAAACGATATATGTCTGACTGATTAAAGTAAGCTTGTTAACCCATTTTGAGTTGTTTTCCTTTAACAAAGCAGATGCAAGAACCTCTGCTAGCAGACGTCCTGGGAACGCTGGGGTGCTTGCTGCTACAAAAGTCAGAACATATAAGTTAAAGAAAAAATCAAAATAATTACAAGTCTAAAAAGAGCTCTTTGAGGAGCTTTAAAAGGATAGGAAAAATCAAAAAAGAGATTGAGAAAAGTTAGGAAAAATAATAATGCAAAAGAATCAAGAAAATTATGAAAAGAAATTCAATTAATTGGAAAAAGAGATTAAATAACTTATAGAAAAAAATAACTCCTTAAAAACTAAGATTGGGCAAAGGGAAGATGATGTTATAAGACACCAAGAAATAATATTTTAAAAATCAAAAGAATGAAAAAATAGAAGAGAATGTGAAAAATATCATGAGAAAACTTACCTGGAAAACAGATTGAAGAGAGACTATATGTAAATTGTAGGACTACTTGAAAGTTATGATTAAAAAAAATAGTCTAGACACTACTTCAAGAATTTGTCAAGGAAAATTACCTTGAAGATTTAGAATTAGGGTATAAAATAGATTTGTGGAAAATAACAATCCACCCATCACCACCTGGAATTAACCCCATTATAAAAGCTCACAGGAACATTCTAGCTAAGTTTCAGAACTCCTAAGTCAAGGAGAAAATACAAGCAACTAAAAAGACACTATATAAATTCTGTGGAGGGATAGTCAGGATAACAAAATCTAGCAGTCTCTACTTTTTAAAAGACATGAACTTGTTAGTCTTAATTTTAAAGGCATTTTACTTTCTATATTCTAATAAATCATAATTTTACAATATCCCTTAATTTAACTTGTATGTGTATATAATTTAATGAACAGAAATATTCTCATACAAAATGTCCTGTTATATTTATGAGACCTTTAAAAACATAAAAACAAAAAACCAGAAAGAATTAACCACCATTATTCTATGCCACTGTATCACAAAGGAGAATGACATTTGTATTTCAAATCAAATACAAATTCATCTGACATTTAAAATCCTTCCCAGTCTGGCTCTATGTACATGATCTGCCCTCCCACACTACATAATTCAAGCAAAGTGGCTTTCTCTGTTACTCATCATGCCCAACACTCCATCTCTTTTCTTTGTTCCTATCCTTCATGCCTGAAATGTACTTCTTCCTTACTTATCCTTCATAGAACCTCTGTCTTTCTTTAAGTGCTGTTTGCTACATGAAGACGTTCCTAATTCTGCACTGGATAGTACCATCCTTCTATAAATATCCTATCTATCTATCTACTTATCTATCGAGATATACATACATACCTTGATAGATAGATATTTATATATACTCATACACCATTTGGAACTTATTCTATTTTTTCTGAATATATTTACATGCTTGCTGTCTTCCCTGTTATAACGAGTTTCAAGTAGAAATTATTTCATTTTTGTGTTTGTTTTTCCCAGTAGTGAGTACAGCACCTAGCACATAGTCGGTCTGTAATAAAAGCTTTTAGAGTGACTGATTTTAGACATATGCCATATCTCATCTAAATTTCATTTTCCTGCAAAGCTGAATGCAGTGCTCTGCATATGGTAAGTACTAACTTCATAAATGTTTTCTGAGTCAATAATGATTGGACTTCATGTAAGCTATCTAATGCATTCAGAGATAGAATAATTTAAAGATTATAATTTATTGGAAGTATGAAGTAGAATTCCCTTGAAAATGTAATCAATGCTGGTAGGTATTTAGAATTATTCTGGGTCTAAAAACCTTCATTAAGAACCAAGTTGTTTCCCCTAACTAAAAAACTCTTTCCCTTTGTTACACAGATGTAAGCTAAGCTTCTTGTTAGATATTCTCTATAGCCCTGTAGTCTTGTTTCAAGGACGAGATCTCTTAAGTCAGTGGAAACTGTCTCCTGTAGTAATCCAAAAGCTATTGATTCTAAGTGCATCAGTAAGACAACTACACTTTCACCCTCAGTTCTGTAACCCCAGAAATATCTGTCTCATTCCTTAAAATTCTATGCTGAAAAAAGCAATCTGAGTCATACCTCACAAAGCAGGACAATGTGCTAATGATTGGCAACTTCCAGTTAACACAGGAACTGGCAGCAGTGAAGTCTTACATGCTCTCCTCTGTTGAAATGGTGTGTGACTGACCAATGTATGCAGAAATTTCATCGATCACTTTTTTATTGTGGATGAGTAGGAAAATCCACCGCAGTCTATTTATTCAGCCTATCTATATTTGAAAGCTATGTTTAAAATAGAAATGGCATTTTACTTTGTTATGTAATGTCATCAAATGACAGATAAGACTTTCATATTTCATGTTTTTATATATAATGACCCATTTAATAAAAGAGGGTGTTGTGTATGGGAACCATTCTGTTAATTAATTTATACACACAGGCAGATACAATAAATCAACTTTGTAGAAATAGGTTTTTCAAAAAAGTTATCAGTATTCTTGACAATTGTGAAATATACTACTATGTTATTGCTCCTCTCTGCACTCTTGTAATAGACTTTAAAAAATACAAAAGAGGGGCGGCCAGGTAGCACAGCGAGTAAGAGCACTGGCTCCAGTGTTGAGAAGACCTGGAGATCGAATCCCGGGCTCAGACACTTAGCACCCACCCAGAAACACCTGGCCGTGTAACCTTGAGCAAGTTACTTAACCCCAATTGCTTAGGGGCGGCCAGGTGGCTCAGCGAGTAAGAGCACCAGCTCCAGTGTTGGGATGACCTGGATCAAATCCGGGCTCAGATACTCAGCACCACACCCAGGAATAACTGGCCGTGTAACCTTGAGCAAGTTACTTAACCCCTATTGCTTTTAAAAAAAGATACAAAAGAAAACTAAACAGTTACCTGGCTATCAAGTCATTACTTGTTTTCAACTTGAAAGAGAAATAATTTTAAAAATCCTAATGGCAAAGAGCCTATGGTTATATAGTTTTTTTTTTTTCCTGTCAGTGAGAATAAACTTCGACTTCATGATTCTGAGCTAGTGATCTGTGTACAGTGGATAGTGCCACAAGAGCATTGTTCTAACAAGGTCAGGATTAACATGACTGTTTGTTCAAGTAATGGATACTTTCTTTAGTAAGACAGACTACTGAAAGATCATTCAAAAATTTTCCTTCTACTTTGATCTGTTAATATTTCATATCATATAACTCCTTGGTACAATGAAGCAGTAATAGACCTCTAAGGAACTATAGGTTAGGATGGAGTGGGGGGAGGGAGGAAAATGATATCTCAGAAGGTATAGCTAAATTATAAATGGGTAAATGTATCATCATAGTTTCCTTTAAAGTCAATGCTCAAAATAACATTTTTTATCAGTAACATCTTTTCTACCAATTCACAGCTTCTCAGCATCTCCCTTCACATGTCCCTTTACAATTTCTCATTCTCCTCTTCTTCCCCCCATACGCTTCAATTTACATGTTTCCTTGCTACTTCTACCTTCAAGTAAATGTCCTATGGCAGAAGCACAGGACTATAAAAATAAACCAAGTACCTTCATAGATCCCCAAATAAATGACAGAGACTGTGTTCCTAAAATCTGGAGCTTGATATTCTGTTGAGGTGCTGCGTTATATGTCCAGTCTATTGGATGCATTATATTTAGTAATGACCTCAGATACAATGAGACCTGGGAAAGACCTTAATTTAGAAAGGCCAAGGTCACCCAGTGCATAACGAGCCTTCCACCACCAGTTATTTTCACCTTTATCTTGCATTAGACTCTGATGACTCTGGAAGAAAGAGCAAGTTTGATGACAATACAACTCTGCTTCACTCAAGTCTGTTTCACACACATATAAAGACATCATCCTTATGATGACATTGGTCCTCTCTGAGAATGAATGACAAATAACAATATATCTGATGAGAAGAGGAGCAGGGTACCCAGGTCCCTTCCAAGGTAAAGCCCCAAGTGAGTGCATGTGCCTCCCCCATGTTCTCCCTCAACTCAGAGATTTACAAGTGATTACCTATGGAATCTAGATATTTGCAAATTTCCTTGGAGCTAGTCTTTATTTCAGGGGATAGAGGGCTGGGTCTAGAATCAGGAAGACCTGAGTTCAGATCTAACCTCAAATACTTGCTAGCTTTGTAACCCTTTGTAACCTATGTTTCCTTTAATTCACTGGAGGAGGAAGTGGCAAATTGCTCTAGTGTCTTTGCCAAGAAAACCCCATCGTCCATGGGACGATGAAGAGTCAGATATGACTGAATGACTGAATAAGAAGTCTTTATTTTAGATATCTTCTGGATACCACGTGCAATGAATCAAACAGTTTTTTTTAGATTTATTTGATTACTTTTCCATATGATACATTAAACTGAACCCTTTTCACTGGGCCATTTCAATGAACCATTTCTTTGCTAAAACTTCAACATGGTGATAGCCAAAATTACCAACTTTTTGTCTTTTTCTGGAACTGTTTTCATTACTAGGTCATTTTGTTGTTTTTTATGTTATACCAGACATTTAAACTCTTTTATTTACATAACTAAATTGGTTTGCAATAAGAGCCAAAAGCAAATTAATCACAAGAATAGATTTTTATTATTTCTGAGTCAATAACCTGCTAATATCACTCTGATTCGAATTTGTTTTCACTGAGGCTTTCAAATTACATCTGAAATAATCTACTGACAGCATTCTTTAGTCAAGCTAATTTAAATTCTAAATTTACTTATTTCTATTGTATTATTCCTTGATATATATATCCTAGAAGACAAGTTCATGATGCTCAGCTTTTTTGTTATTATTATAAATACATTTTATTTAGCATTATTTTGACAATGAAACATTCATAAAGGATCTGATCAAAGTTTATTTCAGAAAAATGAATGAAATTATTTAGAACAAGGGATATAGTTAATAAACTATGATACCAAATTATTTATATTGATTTTTTTAAGTTAGACTAAAATAGAGAAGTGATAGAAATGGAGAAATCTTTTTATTGGAGCATATTTCTAGCATGAAAAAAATTAAAACACTCTAGACTCAGCCTTTGAGTCATCTTTTGTTGTGTTCACCCTACAGTAAAATGATCCTGTTGAGAACTTTGGAATTTTTGGCATATTTCTCACATCTGTCTCTTCCTCTCTAAAATCCAATGCTAGTCAAGGTTCTCATAACCTCATGCTTGAATTATTGCAATAAACAGACAATTTATCTCCCTGCCTTCAGTTTCTCTGCTCTTCTCAATCCTAGTGAGATCTTCGTTGAACAGTGATAACAGATCATCACTGCTTGATACTCTTAAAATATTTCTTGCATAATGTTACCCTTCTGCTAAAAAATCAGTCTGTGACTCTCAGTTGCTTAAAGATTAAAGCCGAAACTCTTCTGATTGATGTTCAGAGTACAGCTACCCTATCTGCCCTCAACTAAAACTATTTCCCCATCTGAATCTTACTGTTCAGAAAAACAGATTCCCTGTGCAAGTTTTGCTTCTACAAAAAGAAAGAAGTGTCTTGTATATTTCCACTTTCCTGTCTTTGGTCACATTTCACGCAATCATAAAATATCAGGTACCAATAATGGATTATGAATCTACTTTGTAATATTCCTGACAAATAGTCATTCAATCTTTGCTTAAATACTATCAGTGACAGGAAGCCAATTAACTTTAAAGATAAACCAATCTATTTTTGTACAGTACTACCTGTCAGGAAATTCTAACTTCCATTTAGTCTACAATCTCCCTATAACTTTCACCCTTTGTTGTTATTTCTCCCTTTCAGACCAAGAACAATTGTGCATGGCTTCCCTTACTTTATCTTCTCTTATCCCAAGTCTTCCAATCTATATGACTAAAACATGCTTTTGTGGCTCTTGCCCATTTTGGTCATCCTTCAGTTTTACTCCAATTGGGTAAAGTTCTTCCTAAGGCTTAGTGCCAAGACAAAATATTCCAAATATGATTCCACTTGGCAAAGTATAGTGGAATTGGCATTTTTTTCTAGATAGTATGTATCTATTAATATACCTGAAATTTTCATGATTTTTTTTCTGTTGATTGAGAAAATAGTAATGAAGTGTTTAGCAGTTAATAAGTGTATATAAATATTAGCTATTAGTCATTATTAAAGGACATGAAATAGTTTAGAACGCATGGTCAAAGACGGAGTTTTTGTTGACCTTACAATGTAAACTTATCCCAAGTGCATTGCTTTGATCTCTGTTTACAAGCCCTAGTGAAGTTTGGCAACTCACTTTGGCACAAAAGACCTCAAGGAACTACTGTATAATAGAGACATCCATTGACCCTTTCAACTCTTTGAAAAGGCCTTCCCAATGTTTGTTCTATTACACCTCCAAGAGCTTATTGCAGGCATTAGAAATAGGGGCAGTCTCACAAACACCAAGTATGTATTTATTTCTTTCCATTTAAATGTTATAACAATTGTTGTACAGGATTTTTTTTGTTTGTTTGTTTTACAAAGATACTGTGGTTATTTGCCATTTTCTTCTTTACCTCAATTTATAGATAAGGAAACTGAAGCAAACAGGGCTAAGTGACTTGCCCAGAGCCACATAGTTAGTTAAGTCTTAAAGCCCAGATTTGAACTCAGGAAGATGAGCCTTCCTGATTTTTGGCCTGGTACTCTATCTACTATACTACCAACTGCCGCTCACCATCTAGCTGCCCCCCTACCAATAGGAAGTCACAACTTGAGCAACAGTATTACTACAGATACTGCTGTCTAGCCTCCATAGTTCACTATAGTGTCTTTATGACTCTGCTAACACCTTCCACATCACACTATTTACTCATATTTAGCTTGTAGTTCATTAAAACCCAAATGCTTTCTCATAATCACGTACTTTTATATGACTCCTGTATTGAATTATAGAAGAATTTATTTTTGGAACCCAAAAGCAATATCTTATATTAGTTCTCAATTGAATTTCATCTTAGATTTGGCCCATTATTTCAGTACATTGACATATATTTGAATTTTTATTTTGGTATATTATATATCTTTCCCACTCTTGTGCTGTTTGTAAATCAATAAATGAGCTATCTTCACACATGTAGTTGGCAAAAAATATACAGTAGAACATACAATGACAGAGTACTGAAGTTATCCATTAGATACCTCTTTACATATTACATTGATATTTGTCTATATCACTGTTATAGGAATGTAAATTTTTAAGATCTTCCCTGCCCATTGGCTTAAGTGTACCTGGAGACTGTGGTGGGAGGCTTGTTTCTCAGGAAATACTTTGTGATTGGGCAGTGGGTCAAGAAGATTGTTACATTCTCTGAGTCAGGAGAAGGCTATATAAGCCCTGATGTGAGGCTTTGCTTTGGGGCTCACTTTGAGAAATGTTGTGTGATTTGACCAGATGAGACTCTGGGCAGCCATTGTTAAGAGCACTCTGGCTTTGAAAACCCAGATGTTGACGCTTCCCTCTCTGGTAACTGGGATTATGTATGGATGTATGTAATAGTTGGACAGTTTGGAAGCCTGTCTGCTGAAATGTTCTCGTAATTTATGTTTGTATCCTCTGTATACGCTGAAGTTTGGGGTGCTGACCTTTTTCCCCTGAATTAGGTAAATGATATATGTTTGGTTGATTAAAGCAAGATTATTAACCCATTTTGAGTTGCTTTCCTTTAGGAAAGCCAGATCTAAGAACCTGTGTTGCAGCTACCTTGGGGATGCTGGGGTGCTTGCCTCTACAATCACTGACTTTGTGATATAAAAGACCTATTCATAAGGGCAGCTAGGTGGTGCAGTGAATAGACTCCTCCTGGAGTCAGGAGGACCTGAGTTCAAATTTGGCCTCAGACATTTACCACAAAACTAGCTGTGTGACCTTGGGCAAGTCACTTAGCCTCAACTGCCCTCAGAAAAGCAAAAAAAAAGACCTATTCATCTTTGTCTTCAGTGACTGAAGCGGTTCACAATTCCCCTATTATAATCCAATTTACAATTCTGTCTTATCCACAGATTATCATCAAAGACTTTGACAAGTTCTGTGCAAAAATCCAGATATACTTTGTCCTGACCATTCCCTTTCCAAATGAAAAACAAACACAAAGTTAGTTGTGTATTATTTGTTCTTAATAAAATTGATTTAAGTTAATTTTAGTAGCTACTGCTTCCTTGCGCAAGAACTCAAAAGTTTGTTCTATAACAATCCCTTCTAGAATTTTGCCAGAAAGCAAAATCAAGCTCACTGGCCTGTGGTTTGATGTGTTCACTTTTCCCCCATGTGAAAAATGGGACATTCACTTCTGGTCATGTAGCACTTCTTCCATTATCCATAATTCTGGAAAAAAAAATTCTCACTGCAGTTCAGCCATCTCATGTTCCTTTAGTACACTGAGAATTAGTTCGTTTGGGTTAAATAATATTTGGAGCATTTTTGCTTTCAGTCCCTTGTAAGCCTGTTTGTTCTGTTTTTCCTAGTCTAAATATCATTCTCCCTGATAAAATACAAATAAAGTAGGAAATTAATAGTTCCAACTCCTTTAAGTCATCCATTGCCTTTTCTCCAAATTCTAATTAGCTCCCTTGTCATGGTAACTAGAGGAACCCAGAAGAGCCAAGGAGGGGTAAAAATAAGTGGATTTACTTTGTAATCGTGTCCTCATTTTCAGAGGAAAGAGGTAGCTTTTAGTCACTGGGGTATTTAGGGAGATGGAAAGGTGATTCTTTTCATTAGTGAATGTAGACTGTTTTATGAGCATTGAGAGGTTCTGACCCTTGCAAATCTTTAGCATGTAGGGAAGGGTGGAGCTGCAGTTGTCTGTGACTTAGTGCTTTCCATCCTAATATAGATACTATTTGTGGCCCACTGGTTCACTCAGACACTGGCATTCAGAAGGGCTGTTGTGATGTTTTTGTGATCATCATCCACCTCCTAGGAATCTTGCATTCTAGGCCATGCTTAGTGTTGGCCCCAGACTCAGAGCATTACCTTAGCAGGATAGCAGAAGAATATCTGTCTCCTGTTTACCTATCCAAATTCATCTGCATAAAGCCTTCCTTAACTACTTTAGTTCACATTTAACTCTCTACTCTCTAAACTCCTCTAACTTTAATACTTGACCCACTACTTTAGGTTCTTCTAATACAAAAAGTTTGGGCTACATAGTATATACAGAGCTGACCTTGAAATAGAAGACCTGTGATCATGTATGACCTCTAACACATACTGCCTCTGTGACCCTGGCCCAAAAATACAGAGAGTTTCTATACCAAATACACATTGGGTCTGATTATCTTTATTTGCTTGTGTTTGTATCCCCAACTTACTTAGCGTAAGACCTGAGACATAGTGAGGATTAATAAATGTTTTATCTTCCTTTTTCCTTCTTTCCTTCCTTCCTTCTTTCCTTCCTTCCTTTTTTCCTTCCTTCCTTCCTTCCTTCCTTCCTTCCTTCCTTCCTTCCTTCCTTCCTTCCTTCCTTCCTTCCTCCCTAACTCCTTCCCTCCATCCCTCCCTCACTCTACTTGGGCAGTTACCATCTATTCTCCCA
This sequence comes from Petaurus breviceps papuanus, assembly GCF_028583685.1. Classification (NCBI taxonomy): domain Eukaryota; kingdom Metazoa; phylum Chordata; class Mammalia; order Diprotodontia; family Petauridae; genus Petaurus; species Petaurus breviceps. The sequence goes on from NW_027186523.1 coordinate 28,688,774, forward strand.
TAGCTCCCAAGGGCTTCATTATTTTGCCTGAAGGTTTGACAAAAGGGGTTTGACCTGTAACTTCTCCTTTCAGAACCAAAGTACTTCCTGACCTTCCCACCTACCATTTACTGAAGTTGAACATGATTGTTACTTTATGAGTTGTCTCTCTCATTTATAATATGGGTCTCCTGACAGGAGGGATTGCCTCAATTTCCTATTTGCCAGGACTTATCCAAGTGCTTGGCACATAATAAGAATTTAATATGCACTTTTCCATTCTATTTCACCATAAAACTACATTTTATAATATTAGATATTACTTTGCTTAACAGTTCACTTTCCCAAGTCTAGCCTTGATTATATTGTTTCTATATTTGTTTGCTTACTTATTTATCTATTATCCATTTGTATAGTTATATACTTATATTGAATGATTGACTTGCCCAACTATATTTGATTAACTGAGAATAGGGCTTCTTATCTCTCTGTGATGGGTATACAGCATCCAGACATTAGACAATTCCACTACTGATTAACATAGAAGCTTTAATTTGCTCTGTTTCCAACCTGGGCTGCTTCATTCTTCCTTAAGTGATCCCAACATAGCCCTCCCACCCAACCCCATTGTAGGAGCTCACCATGTTAGTGCCATACTAAGTGTGGAGGTCAATTGACATTACTTATACTATAGCTCAGAACTCTAAGTATCAAGTAATCTATGAGCCTCAACATCTGTAAAAGCAGGGATTATAGGCATGTACTACATCTCTTGCATCAGGGGGAAGCTCAAAGGGTCTCCAAGGATATTAAAACATTTTTATCTTTAACCCTTGGATGATGTGTAACATATGACAAGGTAGAAAATCATACTGCGCAATTGAATCTATATTTAGGAATTTCTATGATTGTAGTAAAAGTCTGCTTCAGTATGCTTAGTTCATCATTCTTTCAAGGGAAACTACTTCCAAGACCACTGAAATTAAAAAAAATTAATAGAAAATGCCCCAAGTTTTGCCTAGTGGGTATTTTGCAGACTGACAAAGATGCCTAGCTCATAATGGTTACCTGGACTTTTGACAACAAGACTTTTTGATAGAGTTTTGAATTAAAGACTTTAATCTTTGAATTCCTCTTCCCTGACAAAGTTTTTTTTTTTATTCTTTAAAACAAAGGCTAGAGAAAATTATAGGAAAATGGAAGAGTAAGTCAGAAAATTCCCAACTGTCAGAATTTTCCCCCACAAAAGAGAGAAAATAATGCCGTAGGATGAACAAAGTGTGGGTAAAAATTAATAAGAAGAGGACTACAACAGGGTTCTTTCTGACAATTTGAGAAAAAAAAAATCCTAGGGCTAGGCTTGGTCCCTAGGAAGCTTAAACTCCTCTAGGCCATGGTGCACTTTAACAACAAGCAGCAAGCCCTGTGGTTCATTGGCTTGAGAATCTGTCTCTGCCCCAGCCATAGGAACGTGGGCATCTGAGCCTGGAAAGATCAAGGGAACTCTGTTGACATGTGGCACCAGGCCCAGCTGTGCTGCAAAGAGCTGCTGAGGCAAGAAGGAAAGAACACATGAGGGCAGAAGCAGTGGGCCAGAAAGCCCCTGTCTATGGGCACTTAAAGGAGTTTTGACTAAGTGATGCCATCCCCCACACCCCAGGGCTAAAGGTGATTACAAGAATTAAGCTATTACCACACACACACACAAAATACACAAGCAAAGGAGAAAGAATCCAACCATAGAGAGCTATTGTGGGGATAGAGAAGACTGGGGTTCATCTTCAGAGGAGGATATTTAAAGTAAAGAAACCTCCAAAGAGTTATGTCAAATAGTCACCTGCCCAAAAAGAATTCATAGAAGATCTTAAAAAGGACTTTAAATACCAAATCACAGAGATGGAGGAAAAACTAAAAATAATAATAATAATTCAAGAAAAAAAAACAAGATTATGAAAATCAATCAATTAGTAGAGAAAGTTCAGAAATTTAAGGAACAAAATGACATCTTGAAAATTAGAATTGGGTGGGGTGAAGGCAATGAAATTATAAGAGATCAAGAAAGAATTGAACAAGATATGGATAATGAAAAAATAAAGTGAAACATCTTATAAGAGGAAGAATAGATCTGGAGAATAGATCAAGAAGAGAAAACATAAAAATAATTGGACTATCTGAAAGCTATGATAAAAAAAAAAGATTATTAATACAATAATACAAGAAATAATTAAATAAAATTGTCCTGAAACATTAGAACATGCGGGAAAGAGAAATAGAAAAAATCCGTTGATCACTACTTAAAGAAGATCCTATGAGGAAAACTCAGCAATATTACAAAATATTATGAAATTCTAAAATCCCCAGCTCAAGGATAAAATATTAAAAACAACAAAAATAAAACAATTTGAATATGATGGTGCCACGATTAGAATCACACAAAACCTAGCAGTGGAAACATTGAAGTGTACATTGAAACATGAGGAAAAAAGTAAAAGGGGATATAGAATAAATGGGAATGGGAGGATAAGGAAGCGATCTCTAGAGGGGAAGGTAAGGAAATAGGTTATGGTGATGAGGTCAGGGGTGCTTGAGACCCCAAAATACCAACACACTGGGTCCTGCCAAATGAATCCCACTCAAGTCTTCTCTCAGCCAAAGAAAGGCAAAGTTTATTAAAGATTTGCCATATTGGACAGACTCTTAAGGAGCCTCCAAATCTGTGATGGGCAAGCAGGGCAGAATCATCTGATGAAGAGTGAATCTGTGCTATATAATTCTCAGGTGCTTTCACACTTCATGGAGGCAAGATGGGGTCATATACAGAAAGGTTGTGGGAGCAATCTAGGGGTTGTCTAGAGGAGGAGTTTGGGGAGGGTCTTCAGGAGGAGTCAAATGAGGTCAGACCCCAGTGATGAGAGATTAAGGGTGAGAGGTAGCTGGAAGCTACCAGGAGATGAGACAATGGAGAGTTTGGGAGGATCAAGGGTGGGAACTAGCTGGACAATGGAGGGCAAGGCTAGTAATAGAGGTTTGGGCCAAGCCATAATGAAAGGCTTATGGCCTCAGCAAATGCCTCATCAAATGGGAAGATTCAATCAAGGGAGTTCCCAGAGCCTTTACCTCATTACTAGGGAGCTATAGAAGGGCCTTTACATTTATGGGAATGGGAGGATAGGGAAGGGTTCCTTGGAGTGGAGTAGGCAAGTAATAGGAAGGCAAGGTATTGGGTAAAAATAAATTACAGGAGGCAGGAGGGATAGGAAAGGAGGTATGCACAAACATAAAAACAAAGATGATGAGTAGAATTTGTTTGGGAAAGTATGTGTCTCTCTATGTATGTATATATGTGTATGCATCTATCTATAGAGAAATATATCTGCATTTAATTGTAGTCTTCTGGGATGGAGGGGAGGAGGAATAAAGTAAAAAATGCACAGCAGATGACAGAAGAAAACTTACAAGGAAGCAAAGAAAAGATGGACAGCTCTTAATACAAACTTGTAGTATTTATCACACAGACTTTCTTGAAATGAAAATTTATTTTTACATATTTTGGATCCTCTCATGTTCTGCTATGCACATGACATGATTTTTTCCCCCTTTCTTGCTTTGTATTTAAGTTCATGATATGTTTTTGTTTCTTTTCTCTTTTCTGTGTTTGTATTCTAGTGTTTGAGTCTAAAATAAAATTTAAAAAAGAAGCAAAGGCTAGCAGGTGTGTGTGTGTTTCATTTCTCTTAAGTTTCTTCTAATTGCAATAGTCCTATGCTAAAATATAGAAAAATCAGTCATGACCCTTGCAATTCCCAGATCCTTCTGAAATTTTTTCCTTATTTTCTTTATTAAATATTTTATTTTTCCCCAGTTACATGCAAAAACAACTTCTAGCATTTGTTTTTAAAATCTTGAGTTCCAAATTATCTCCTTTCCTCCCTCTCTATCCCCTCCCATTGAGAAGACAAGCAATTTAATATAGGTTATACATGTGTAGTCATGCAAAACATACATAATAGTTGTGTTGTGAAAGGAAATATAGATAAAAAACCCTCAAGAAAATTATGTAAAAAAGAGTATTCTTCAATCTGTCAGACACCATCATTTCTTTCTCTGATGATGGGTAGCATTTTTCATCATTAGTCCTTCTGAGTTGGCTTGGATTATTGTATTGCTGAAAAAAGCTAAGTCATTCACAGCTGATTATCTCACAATAATGCTGTTACTGTGCACCAGAATATTTGACTTTACATGAGACCTTGCAAGCCTTTCCAGGTTTTTCTGAGAGCATCCTGTTCATCATTTCTTACAATAAAATATTATTCCATCATAATCACATACCACAACTTGTTTGGCCATTCCCTAACTGCTGGGTAGTCTCTCAATTTCCAATTTTTTACTCACAGAAAAGTACTGCTCTAAGTATTTTTGTGCACATAAATCCTTTTATTTTCTTTTTAATCTATTTTGGGATAGAGACCTAGTAGTGGTATTGCTAATTCAAAAGGTATGTATGGTTTTATAGCCGTTTGGGCATAGCTCCAAATTGCTCTACAGAATAGTTGACTCAGTTCAAATTTCCACCAACAGTGCATTAATGACTCGTTTTTCCCACATCCCCTCAGCATTTGTCATTTACCCTTTTCTGTCCTATTAATTGATCTAATAGGTATGAGATAGTACCTCAGAATTATTTTAAGAGGCATTTCTCTAATCAATAGTGAGTTGGAATATTTTTTTCATATGATTATAGATAGCTTTGACTGCTTTATCTGAAAACTGATTTTTATCTTTGGACCATTTATCAATTGGGGAATGGCTTTTACTTTTATAAATTTGATTCAGTTCTCTATATGTTTTTGCTTTTTGGAAGGGGGAAGGCAGGGCAGCTGGAGTTAAGTGTCTTTCTGAAGGTCACATGGCTAGTAAGTGTTAAGTGTCTGAGGCTGAATTTGAACTCAGGTCCTCTTGACTCCAGGGCCAGTGCTCTATTCACTGTGCCACCTAGCCACCCCTCTTTTAAACTCTTCCATGGCCTGAGACCAATTCATATTTATCTTGGAGGCTTTAGATGTATGACCTTGACTTTGCTATCTTCTTCTGAGTGTATGTTTTGATCTTCCTTGTCACTATAATAACTTTCTATAGTCAGAGGTGTTTTTTCCCCATTGTTTGCTCATTTTCCCAGGCTATTACTTAACTTTTAACTGCTTCTTAAAGTCGGACTCTGCTTCCAGGATGGAGGGTTCACTGTCCCAAACTGCAGGAGTTTTATTCAGCTGTTTTCAGAGATATTTGTAGGGACCTGTAAGTTTTAATTTCTTCCAAGGTGAACCATCACAAGCACACTTTTCTGCCCTGGAACTGTGCCAAGTATTCCCCCCTACCCTCTACTATGGCCACAAGCTCTGCTATGCTGGTGATGCTCCTTCCCCTGGGACTGCCACCCAGGACTGTGACCTGGATCAGAATGTGGGAAAAGCAACAGAGTCCTTTCCTGCCTGTCCTAGCAAAGATGCCCCTGTAATTTCCTGACCAGTTGTTCAACTTCCTTATTTTCTATAGGCTGAGAGCTCTGGAAAGAACCATTGCCATAGCTGCTGCGGCTGCTTATTCACTCACTCCCAATGCCTGCTCTTGGTTTGCTGGGGTAGGGGGGCGAGGATGGGATGGGGTTGTGCTGGTGTGACCTGCGTTGGACTGTGCTGTACTCTCACTCAGGCACAAGGGACCTTTCCTGCTGATCTTCTAAGTTGTTTTTGGCATCTGTAGGGCAAGAGATCTAGAAACCGTCACTGATGCCCATTATTCAGTCACCCAGAAGCCTGCTCCACCTTGGTTAGTTCTACCTGCACTGGCACAGCCTATCTGCACCGGACTGCACTCTTCTCGCAATGTGGTGCAGCAGACCTTTCCTGCCAACCTTCCAAGTTATCTTGGGCTAGAAATTGGTTTCACTCTGTCTTTTTATGGCTTCTGATGTTCTAGAATTTGTTTAGAATCATTTTTAAAGGTATTTGTAGGGGTTAGGGAGAGATCTCAAGGGAGTTCCCGCTTTTCTCCACCATCATGGCTCCACCTTCCCCTCCTTATTTTCCTAGGATTAATTAGGATGTTTGGCAGCATTAGCTTATCAATTTTCCACCATACCTTTCTTGATATTTTAATGTGACTGATTCTTCCATTGTGTTAAATTTCTGTCCTTCAAACACTGACTTAAATGCTACCCAGTCCTAAAATCCTGTCCTGTTTTTCGAGGTTGGCCGTGACCCTTTTCCTACAGGACCTTTTTTTTTATATCTCTTTCATTCACTTACCATGAATTATTTCTCATTTGTTATGTACTTATTGCCCAAATCAAATAATTGTTCCATACTGTTTTGGTGCTTCAATAAGCTATTTTATTTCTATGTGTATTTCATAATATAATTGTGTATATATCAGTCACATCCTTCAATAAGCTGTAAGTACAAGAGGAGAGGTATCATATTTTATCTAAATAGGCTGAACAAATTCCAGTAGCCCTGAACTCCTTTCAAGTATTAACTTAAAAGTCTTTCTAGGCGAGGCCTTTTTCATCCCCCAGTTATTAAGGCTACACACCTTGTCCCTTAATTACTCTACATTTGTGTTTTATTTAAACTATAATTGCTCAAATAGGAAGAAGTATGTTACAGTGGAGGAAGCATTGATGGTGGGGTCAGTGGGCCTAGGTTCATTTTTCCCCCCTATGGCATTTACTAACCATGTAATATGGAGAAGTTCCTTGAGGTGTCTTTTTTCTTAGCTCGAAGTTAAAGGGGTTGGTCTTTCAAGTCCCTTCAAGCTCTGCAACTATAATCCTCTGAACTACATACAATGTATTCTCTCCCAGTAAGATCCTTGATACCAGGGATGGTTTGATTCTTTCTTCCTCCTTCCTTCCTTCCTTCTTTCATTCCTTCCTTTTTATTCTTCCCTAGCACCCTTCACTATGTTTAAGATGGAGTAACTACTTAGTAAATACTTGTCAAATTAAAGTAAATTCATTATTCATAGTCTTTAGGGGTGACATGTCATTGCTTCTTTGTCCTCAACCTGGAAATATCTAGTAGTATATTAGATAGCATGCTGAATTTGGAATCAGGAAGACATGGGTTCAATTCCTTCCTGAGCTACTTCCCCTCCATATATCTCTTGAGAAATCACTTAGCCTCCCTGTGCCACCTTTTTCTCATTTATAAAATGATAGGTTTGGATCTGATATTTTCTAAGATACCTCCAAGACCCAAACCCTATGATCTTAGAGTACGTAGACTATCCTGCTGGCATAGGCATGTATAGAGCTGGGCCAAGCGTGCCTTGGTGAGCTATCACACTTGGTCTATGATTTATGCATATTTATCCCCACTGGGTATTGATAAATACCTATCCATATTTTGGGGTAAACTGATTTTACATGATGTGGTTTAGTATAGTGGTTAGAAAGCCCTTGGTTCAAGTGTAACTTTGAACACATATTGATTCTATCATACTTGAGAAGTAAGTCACTTAACCTTTTAATGCTCTAAGTAATTCTCTAAGTAAAAACAAGTTAACAAACATTTATTAAACACTTATTTTGTACCAGACACATTGCTAAGCCTTGAGATTACAAATATAAGCAGAAAGAAGAAAAAAATCCTGATCTCAAAGAACTTATGGAAGGACATAATACAGAAAAGGAGCTGAAAAGTGTATTGAAGAGGGAGAGAAGAAGGTGCTTGGGTACATGGGAGTGAATGGGGGGGAATGGTGGGGGATGCTAAAGAAGGTCAAGAGAGTTAGGGGTGGAGCTCAGAGGGGAATGAAGATGTGCCTTTGCTTAGGCACTTTCCTTAAAATTGAGTTTGGGGAAATTACCCAATTAAAGGAAGAGGCCAGAGGAACAAAATGTACTTCTCTTTAGGCTCATATGGCTATATTGCAGAGAAAAGACGCTAACCTGCAAGAGGTAGAGACAGTTTTTTCATCAGAGTTCCTACTAGGGAAATCACAGGTCTAGTTACTATTTGTGGGCATAGCACTTGGTTCCACCTTGGCCTGGTTTACTTAAAATGGAAAATAGAGATGTGCAGGTAAAATTGTAAAGACCCATCCATGCACTATATTGAATACAGGTGCATCATGTTGTAGTAAAATATCCTCTCTGACAGTGTTGAATTTCAATTAAACTTTACAAAACTCTTTTAGTTAAATAGCGATATAAGTAATAATGAAATTTTACTAATTACTGGTGGTTTCCGACTAGTCAGAAGCCATTTATATGGCACTACGTTTCTTTAAAAATGTATTCTACTTTTAATTTTACCAGGTATATTTCCTGGTCTTGAATAAAAGCAGAAAAAAGTTAGATGTCTCATTTTGCCATATCATGCATCAATATAATGAGTCCATTAGTACAAAATATCTAGCTATTATTACTTCAATTTGCGCATGCAATATATTGTAAAGTTGTCATAAAAATATTCTTTATCCTGTGGTATAATGTCATGATATTTAGGAGTGGCCATTTTTCTGGGAGCACTGTTGTAGTATATTGCCCCATTAAACCATGAGCTACACCTAAAAGAATTTCACTACAAAAGATCATAGTCCTTTGTAATGTTTTTCCCCCATATTTCCTATCTTTTTTATTTTGAGGAATATTTCATCTACCCCATCAAAACCTAAGATTGTTAATGTAATTGACACATTAAATCTATTCTTCAAAATTAAAATTAATTAACCTCTAAGCACTTTAGCTCATTGCAATGGATTTATTTCCTTTATGGCTATTTCCAATTATAACATCATATAAATGTTTTCTTCCCATATAGTTCTGTTTCCTGTTAAAGAAGATATAGCACCAAGGGTCTCATATGGACACCAGACTCCTATGCCTACAGCAGAAGTGATACCTGAATGTTCATTGATCAAAGAAAATGATGGGGAAAAGGTACAGTTAAAATTATTTTTTTTTAGACTTTAAAAAATTTGTACTTTTTCTAACATCCAATTTTGATGGTAAAAACAGAAAAAGATTCACATGCCTGGTAAGTGGATAGTAACACACTTGACTTTCTATACCAGGTTCTTCATCATCACATCAAAATCCTACTTCCCTATAGTTTACAAATACCAGATACGTATGTGGGTGAATGTGATGTGTTTTGCCTTAGCAAATAGGAGCAAGGGAGTTAAGAATATCAAGTGGTCAAGCTTCTATGGAGCAAAAAGCAAATAAAGGACAGTATAGCCATAGCCAGCAGGATCATATGGGTGATTAGGCTTACTATAGGTTAAAAAGTCCCTGTCACATAGGCACATGACTTGGAAGCATAAAGAATTGCTTTTCTGTAGAAGGGAGCATATAATGTGCGAGTGGAAGAGGTTTAAGAAAAAGAAAGTCCATTTTCCTTTATGCTAAATCAATGAGAAATTTGGAAGAACAAATTATCACTGATCTAAAGATATGTGTTCAAGTTGTGACAAAGTTCTTAGGTAGATTGATGTCTTTGCTGTTTTTCATTTTCTCTCACACTCGTAATTCTCTAGCACACACCAATTTTCAGCATGTTCTCCTACTCTAGAATATCTTTACCCATTTCGTCATATCCTTAGATGTTTTATGCCCTGAACTCCAGTTTAAGACCCAACCTATTCTGTGAAGACTTTCCTCAGAAACATAATCACTCCTTCAAATTGCCTGTGCATTTTTTATCTGAACCACATAGCTATTCTATACTAATTTTGTATAGTCTGTTCACCAATTGTTTCATAACTATCTATATAATTATGAAACAATATATGCATATTTATAGAAGTACAAATATATTAAAATTCATATTTATATGTGAGTTTATATTTAAATATATTTGCATAGATGAAGCATTAATTTTGCACAAATATATATTTAATTATAAGTGAAATATGTATATAAATGTATGTTTTACAGAAATATATAATATATGTCTGTATATATGTATGTGTAAATGTATATATATATGTGTATACATAATGTATATATTGTGTCTCTCTAGTTATGTAAAGCACCCAGAACAAATAGAGGGATGGGAGGATGTCATAGGCATGGCTCTGAAGCCCACACCCTCAGTTTCAATGTTGGACAAAAAGAGTCATTAGTGAGTCACTGAACATTTAACAAAGGAAGAGGGTTACTTTGCCTAAACACAGCAAGGATACAATGATGATACAGTGGCACTTAGCTTCTCTGGATAGAAATGGGTTTGATCAATATGCTAGTGTCTTGGGGCTGAGCTCAGGTCTTACTGACTGTAAGTTCAGTGTTCTCTATACCACACCACTTAGCAGCCTCTTATTCATAAACACAACCATCTTCAGTGGGAAGATGACATATAGATAGACAGATAGATGTAGATATACACACAAATGTATGCATGTATATGTGTGTGTATCTCCTGTATTGAGGCATAAGTGTGGAAGGGCACACATATACACACACAGCAGATAAGTGTGTCTGGGGCACAAATGCCATGGTTGACATACCTCTGACAATGTCTACTCCCATTATCTTTTGGTGAGTTCTATTTGTCTGGACCGAGCATCAAGGCTGCTCCCAGTTGGGTGTCATTTCCTCTACTTCCCACTAAATATCATGACTCTTGTTCCCCTCTTTCCTCAGATTTCCTCTCTACCATTACCTATTGTGATTTAATTAGAGTCCTCAGATATGGTATTCTGACCTATTAGAGGAGAAGTGAGCATTGTCACCTCTCTTATAGCTTAGAGCACAGAAGTGAAGCTTCACCTCTTTTATCAATAAGTCAACCAACCAATCAATCAATTCACAACCGTTCATTAATTGCTTAGTATATGTCACAACCTATGCTGTGCTCTGGAAACACAAAGATTAAAGTGTGTCATTATACTAAAGGAATTTATTGTCTCTCAGTGAAACTATGTTTATAAATATAATTAAGCATAAATATATATGAAATAAGTATAAGTTATTTTTGATGGAGACCTTAATAGCTGAGTAGTTTAGGAGAGGCCACATGTAGGAGATGGTATTAGGATTCAGTGTTGAACAAGTCTAGGAATTCTAAAAGAGAGAGCCTATGTAAGTGCAAGGAGATAGCAAATTTTGGAAAAGTCATAAATGAAGCAAAAAAAAAACACAAAACAACCAATAATAAGCCTGGAATGCAAACTGAAACTAAAGTAACTAAGAAACTTTAAATTCTATAGAGAAGATATTGCATTCATAACTGGAAAATATGAGGAACCACTGGAATTTATTGAAATAATAATGGCAGATCCATGCTTTAAGAATGCCAATTTTGTAGTTGTGTGGAAAATGAATTGGAATAGAGAAAGATTTGAGGTAGAGAAACTGATTGGGAGCTTGTTGTAAAAGTCCAGAAGAAAAAGAATACAAACTTGAATGAGGGTAGTTACTTTTTGAGTAGAGAGAAGGGACACATGTAAGAAATGTGTTTGAGTTGCTTATGGGGACGCCTAGTTCATATCCATCAGGGAGTTGGTTATATATAACAGTAATTCACAGATGGTATATACAGATTTGGAATTCATCTACATATAGATGATAATTGATAGAATGAGAGTCAGTGAAGTCAACAAGATTACTGAAAACAAAAGAGAGGAGGGTGCAGGACAGAGCATTGAGGCTTCTGTCCCAAAGTTAGAAGATGAGATATAGATGGTAATACAACAAAATAGATTGAGAAGAAAAAAAAAAAGCATGTAGATGAGAGGAGAAGAGCAGTGTTACATAAATTCAAAGAGAAGTAAGTATCTAGGAGAAAAGTTTGATCAATGATATCAGGCTATTTTGAAAGATAAGACCCTCACACACCCAATCACTAGATTTGAGGTTTGCCAGCTCCCAGATTTTTAGCAATGGAAACTAAATTGTTTTGGAACACAAAAGAAATAGCTAGCCAAGCAGAGCACGTAGTTATTAAGTCTGTCATTTGAATTCTACTTCTTCTTGTAAACATGAACTATATATTTTTCCCAAGCTTCTGTGAGTTCTTTGTACTTGTCTTGGATCATTGTGTTGATGAGAACTGAGTTATTCATAGCTGATCATCACACAATGTTCCCGATATTGTGTGCAATGTTTTCCTGGTTCTGCTCAATTTACTTTGCATCGAGTTAAAGTCTTTCCAGATTTTCCTAAAGTCTGCCTGTTCATCATTTCTTATTGTACAGTAGTATTCCATTGCATTCCTATACCATAGCTTCTACAGCCATTTACCAACTGGTAGATATCCTTTCAATTTACAATATTTTGCCACCACGACAATGGCTGTTATAAATATATTTACTGTGTAGGTCCTTTTCCCTTTTTTATGATCTCTCTGGGATACAGACCTAGAAATGGTAGTGATGGATTTGTGCTTTGTTTTTATGTTATAAATATTTATAGATTTCTCCCACTTTGTAAGATGTCTTTTGTTATAAAATAAAACGGCTAAGTGAAACTAATAATACAGTGACATCATTTGAAAACATGTGTGTCATTTGACATCTGTATCAACAGTCAGTGCCTGGAACAACGAATTATTCATGAAACAGATTTTAGACCAACTAGCATTTATTGAATTGGACAGCAGGAGATTCTCATCAGAAGAGTCAAAAACTCCCAGCACAGTGTAAAAGGTTTAAATGGGTTTCAGGGAGTGACCGATAAGGAGGGATTGGGGAGATAGAGCAAAAGCTGATTCACCAAGGTCCCTGTTGCCTGGAGCCTGGTATGGCACAATAACCCTTTTACTCAGTGTCTTGGTTAGAATTATCTGCGTAACTGTATGTGGGTACTAGGCTGTTTCTCAGACCAAGTTGCACAACAAGATACCATAGCACATTCTGGTTTGGATTATTTGCATTGCAAGCATGAATGGGAGTATACAGACATATTTGTGAACAAAATGGAATGATATTCAAAATGGAGTAGGTCTGGATACATATAGCTCCACCTCCCATCCCCCATCTAGTTCTTTCATTTAAAAAAAAATGAACAGAAATCTATGTTTTTTCTTTCCCATTCCCATACCACTGGGGGAGAAAGAAAAGAAAAAAACAAACAAGTGTTTTATAACAAATATACATCACATCAGTTTAACATAGTACTAGAAATGCTGACTATAGCAATAATTCAAGATAAAGAAATCAAAGGAATAATCATAAGTAAGGAAGAAACAAGATTACCACTTTTTCCAGATGAGATGATATTGTACTTGAACCATAAAAATCAACTAAATTAATTGAAATTATTCGTAACTCTAGCAAACTTTCAGCATATATAAAACAATCCATAAAATTACCAGCATTTCTGTATATTATCAATAGGACCCAGCAGGAATAGAAAGAGAAATTCCATTTAAAATTACTACAGAGGGGGTGGCTAGGTGGTACAGTGAATAGAGCACTGGCCCTGGAGTGAGGAGGACCTGAGTTCAAATCTGGCCTCAGACACAACATAAAAAAAAAAAAATTAGCCCTGTGACCTTGGGCAAGTCACTTAACCCCAATTACCCTTCAAAAAGCAAAAAAAAACAACAAAAGTTACTACAGAATGAACAAAATACCCGGGAGCCGACCTTTCAAGATACACACAAGAGCTATACAGTTACAACTCTCAACAGCTACTTCTGCTGAGCATTTAAAGCTCTTTACAATCTTTCCAGAATCTTCCTACATTTTGCTTGTCTATATATGCTTAGTGATCCAGCAGCATTGGCCTTGCCATTCCTTTCCCAACAATTCTTCTACTGATTCAGTGCGTTTTCAGTGGTTTTCCCCTGTGCTTAGATGGATCTCCCTTCTCCCCTCTGCCTCTTCTTTCTCTTCAAGACTTAGCCTAAATCACAGCTTCTATTGGAAGCCTTTCCATACCTCATTTTCTTTACCATTGTCTTCTCTCAGAGATTATTTCATTCACACACTATATATATGTTGTATATATGTAATTGTTTGCATATAGTCTTCCCCTTTAGAATGTGAACTCCTTTAATGGAGGGTCCTGTTTTTGCCTTCTTTAAATGAGTAGTACTTAGCACGGTTCCTGGCACATAGTGCTTTAAAATGCTTATTAACAGACTAAATGAATGAGCATGTTTTTGAGGTTCTGTAGGTATATGAAGAAAAAAGAATCTAGCCAACATTTGGAGATATGGGAATTGGAATTGTATTCTGAGGAAAGTTTAGAGGTGCAGATAAAAAAAATTTATGCCATTTATCCCAAGATAAAAATTGAAACTGTGAAAGTCAATGAATAGCCAATGGAGAAAGAATAGAGAGAAAAGAGAGGTCATGGATAGAATCTTGATAGATACACACATTTAAGGGATATGAGAAGACAATGAAAAAAGAGCAAAGGAGACAGAGATGAAGCAATTAACAAGGTAACAATAGAGATAGCTATGAGCTCAAGTATGGTGGAAGCCTAGGGAAAGGGCAGAGAGTGTGTTCAATAATCTAATAAGGGAGTAGTTTTCGGTTATCAGATTAAGTGATAAGGAAAACATTAGTGACTGCTAAAAAGGTTGTTTCACTGCAGTGTGAGGGAAAGAAGCCAGATGACTGGGAGCTGAAGACTGAATTTTGATGAGGAAGTGGAAGAAATAATTACAGACTACTCTTTCTAGAGGTTTGACAGTAAGGCCCTTTCCTTCTGTGGGATTTGATGATTTTTAACTTTGGTGAATTACCTGAAATGTAACCAGAGAGACTCCAATTGCCACTGTATTGCTCATGGTCACATTTGAAGAACTTGCTCTGGGAAAAGCCTTAGAGCAAATTCTTTTTCCATGAAATTTTTAAGGAAAGATTTCCATTTTGGAACTTCATGTGTCACTTCAGATATAGACTAGATAGATAGGGTAACCTATCTGCCTTACACTTGTGTAAATTCTTGACTGAAACCGAGGCGAGAGAAGTGTAATTGGGAAAAAAGGGGATATAAGATATGTAGATATGGAAATGATAAAAATGTGGAATCCTGTAATTTCACGCATAAGAATAAGGTATGGTAAGTAAAATAGCTCTGCTTCAATAGCCAAAAGACAATTTCAATTAAAGTATCTTTTCCTCCACTTGGTTATTTTTACATCTGATTTATGGTCATTTGGCAGATTACTGTATTTTCCAGTTATCAGTGAAGTGACTTCTATTATATTTCAGAAATAAAATATATTTTCCTCCAGGGTTCACAACACCATCTGCTTCACTTTTCCCTCTACTTTGAATGAGGTTTATTCTGTCCTTTTAATAAAACTATGTTATGAATTTTTATATTAGAATGCAATATAATAACAATTCACATTTATATAATACTTTCATGTTTGCCAGGCACCTTCCTCACAATAATCTGGTGAAGAATGTAACCTTAGCATTATTTTCATAATTTTTCTTATAAAATTGGATTAGGGAGGGGTAGATAGGTGGCACAGTGAATAGATTACTGACCCTGGAGTCAGGAGGACCTGAGTTCAAATCCAACCTCAGACACTTAACACTTACTAGCCATGTGACCTTGGCAAAGTCACTTAACCCCAATTGCCCTGCTATCCTCCCTCCCCCCAAAAAAGCAAAAAAAAAAATAGAATTAGGGAAGCATAGTGGATACAGTGTTGGATTTTAAGTGGAGAACAACTGTATTCAAATCCCACCTCATGCAGGGGTAGTGACTTAACCTCTTACTTTTCTATATTCCTCCTCAGGAAACTCCTTCTGCACTAAGTTAAAGACAGACTTAGATTGGGATTTGTGGAGGGAATTCTACTACCATGAATTAATCAAATTGATTAAATCATTTATCCAGATCTTTGTTATATTGTCTTTAAATAAAATTAAATAGAGGCACAGAGAGGTTATGACATGCCCAAGGTAACCCAGCTAATAAGCTTGAAGAGACTTCTGATTCCCAAATCAATGGTCTTTCCATTATACCACACTTCATCTCAGCCATTAGAGAAAGGGGAATTACAACTACAACATAATTACCACCTTTTCCAAAAATGATGTACAATTATAGATTCTTTATTTAGCAATCATTTTAATTGGTATGCTTTAAAGCAGGACCCATTTTAAAATATAGAAGAGGAGAGGCAGCAGGTATGTTGGAGAGAGTACTGACATCTGAAGTAGCAAGACCTAAATTCAGATTCTGCCACAGACGCCTTTGACTGGCTCTGAACAAATAATTTAACCTTTCACTGTGCAATGTAAATTTCTAAGACTTTAAGTTTTACACAAGTTGCACTGGTAGAAAGAATTTCCATTCTAGGAATTCCCTTTTGTGCAGTCAGTTTGCTTGGCAAAGATCCTGAAGTGGGTTGCCATTTCCTTCTCCAGTTCATTTTACAGATGGGGAAACTGAGGCAAACAGGGTTAAGTGACTTGCCTAGGGTCACACAGCTAGTAAGTATCTGAGGTCAGACTTGAAATCAGGAAGAGGAGTCTTTTTATTTCAGAACCTATACTCTCTCCACTGCTCCACCTACCTGCCCAGGAATTCCCTAAAACTATGAAATTAACAGCCTATAACCCGCCCCCCTCAAAAAATACACATATAAAGGTAAACTAAGCCCCTTTAGGTTTTCTAGGGTGATGTAGAAAAGTAGCTCAAAAAATCCAAATTGAAAGCCTTCTGAATTCTTATAAGCCATACTTTTCATGCATTCAAATTTAATTCAATAAAACATAGAAGACCAACACATTCAGTTTCATAATAGTGTCTTACCAAGTCGGTCCTGATAAAATAGATGAGCTGAGATTATAAATTAATCCATGCAACTTTTGCCAAATAAACTATTTAGTGTTGATATTTAAAGATAACAGTATAAAGTCATGTATTTACATTGAAATATAGAGTGGAACAGTGAATAAACATTCTTCTAGAAAGTCCTTTGGTCAAGTTCTACCTACCACTCAAGTGACATAATTGTACACCAGAAACTATCTTTCAGTGGTTTGAAACAATTCCCTGGGAAAATAAATTAAAAAGAAGGGAATGATTTGCTGTTAAGAGGGGACCTGCACCCATACTTTGCTAGTTTATGTTCAATTTGGGAATAAAATGAGATATTCCTAAGTCAGTAGTTAGAGAGAGAGAGAGAGAGAGAGAGAGAAAGACGAGAGAGTACAGAGAGACAGAGACAGAGACAGAAAGACAGAGAGACAGAGACAGAGAGAGATTTATAACAAGGATCCAGTTGTACTTCACTCCCATACACAAGAGTTTCGTTGACTCAAATCCAATTAGCAGAATGATGTCTTTTTGTTGTCCAGAGAAGTTCATCAGTAATATACACCACTTTCATGTTGACATGGGTTCTGGATAACATGATTCTCTTGTGGTTTCCCAGTTACTAAAGGAGTGAAGCAGGGCTGTGTGTTTGCTCCCATGCTATTTAGCATGTTGTTTTCATCAGTATTGTCAGATTCCTTCAATGTGGATGAAAATAGCTTCAAGGTCAGCTATCACACTGGTGGTAAATTATTTAAATTGAAAAGGCTAGGGGTAGCCAGGTGGTACAGTGGATAGAGCACCAACCCTGCAGTCAGGAAGACCTGAGTTCAAATTTGACCTTAGACACTTGACACTTACTAGCTATGTAACACTTAACCCTGATTACCTCACAGAACAACTACAGTGGATGTAGAGTTGATGCGTGGATTTTTGTTCATAGATTATTGTGCCTTCAGTGCAGCCTCCAAGATTGAGATGCAACACAGTATGCATTGATTCTCTTACACTTGTGATAATTTGGGTCTGACAATTAACACCAAGAAGGCAGAGGTTCTCCTCCAGCCAATACCACACCATCCATACTTGGAGCCCTTGGTTACAGCAAATGGAGAAATATTGAATACTGTAGATAATTTTGCTTTCCTTGGCAGTATACTTTCCAGAGATGTACACACAGATGACGGGGTTGATGCATGCATTGCCAGAGCTAGTTCACCATTGGGGAGTTTCTGAAGGAAAGTTCAGGGAGTAGGCTGCTTGCCAAACTGAAGGTCTACAAGTCTGATCAGCCATAATCAGACACAATGTACATTGACTCCAGCATAGTAATGTCATTTTGGTCTTCTTTGTGAGTGAAGGACAACAAATTAGCAACCCATTAGCAGGACTGGTTATGATAATTTGAGTGATCTTCAGACAGTCACAAAGTCAAAGTTTCCTGACTTCATAGGAGTAATACATTTTATGCCTTTGGATGACCAGGATGCTCCATCAAGGGAGGCAAGGATGACTAAGTTCCAAGGTACAGTTTTGTTGCTTTTTAGGGAAAATTAATCTCAATTGCAGGGAAAAGAGGAAAATCTGGACATATCACATATGCTTTGAGTGGTTTCTGCATGGCATCATATACCTATATTAATGAAATTAAATGTTTGTTCCAAAACAATGACAAATTTTAAGAGGATACCAAGAAGACGCATAAGACAGTGGACAGTAGGCCAGCCCCCTTCCTCAGGAAAGTCTACATTATAGTTCTGAATCTGACAACCACCCTATTTAACTTCATGACAATGGGCAATTTGCTAGTCACTTAACTTCTCAGTGACCCAAGCAGTTTTCTACAAACTAGATGACAATTTGAATCTGTGAGTGGAATTTCCAGATAAAGATGTTTCAACTCCTAGAAAAGTAAATATCTAGACTTTTCCTCGTAATCCTGTGTACCCCTCTCCCCATACTTAGTGTATGTACTTAGAATAAATACTATCATCACCATAATCATGAAGCATAAAAATATATAAAAGAATACAACTTGATAATTAGTTTCATTTGAAAACATGCATACACATATGCATACATATATGAATACACACATGCCTATACATATACATATGCACATTTGTGCACATATGTACACACTCACACATATATAAAGTGTTTGGTATCCTTTATACTTGAAGATGAACAAAATGACATCACTAGACTAGAGTCAAGTTTCAATGTGTCTGACTGTGACTGATCAGACCAGTCCGAGCTCAGGATGCTCTACCACAGGCCAGGCACAAATGGTCCAAGTGAATATTTGAGGTAGATTCTCTAAATATGCACATATTGCATTTCTTTTCCGCTTTGCTTTTCTTTTGCTTTGTTGTAGAGCATGACACCTTCTCTAACGTGGACATACCATACTGAGCGGTCCTGTGCCAGTCTCCCATGTAACACACTCAATTCCAAAGTTCTTAAGAGAGACCTTGAGTATTCAGGTATTGCTTCTTCTGACCATCATGTGAACAATTGCCCTGTGTGAGTTTCTCCATAAGATAGTTTTTTTGGCAACCTTAGGTTTTGTATTCGAACAACATGGCCAGCCCATCAGAGTGGCACTCTCTAGAGTTTGAAATTCTTGGCAGTTTAGTTCAAGAAAGGACCTCAGTGTCAGGCCCCTTATCTTGACAGGTGTTCTTCAGGATCTTCTAAAGAAAATTCAAATGGCAGTGATTCAGTTTCCTCTCGTGGCACCAGTATATTTTCCAGGTTTTACAAGTATTTAACAATGAGTTCAGAGGGGGCGGAGCCAAGATGGCGGAGTAGAAGCATGACCTTCCTGCAGCTCTGGCTTCTACCCTCCCCAATCCATGTAAAAAGGGGACTCTAAACAAACTTTGGAGCTGCAGAACCCACAAAATGACACAGAGAAGCTAACCTCCCACTGAGGACAACCCAGCAGGCTGGCAGGAATCCAGCACAGCTCTCTGGGACCCGAGCCCAGCCCCACCCTGAGGCTTTAGCCGCAGGGCGGGCCTGACCAGCCGCCAGCGGGAGGGACTCCAGATCAGCAGCAGCTGTGGCCATTTCCAGATTTATCAACACATAGATGTAAAGGACAAAGTGAGAGGTCAGTGCAGTCTGGGTGTAAGTGGGAGTGCATGGCTTTTACCCCCTGGGGCAAGAAGCCGCTGATACACCGACACAGCCAGCCAGCGCCATGTGGAATCTTCAGCTCCTGGCCTGCAGAGTGTAGGGGGACCAAGCACCAGTCTGAGGGGTAATCGCTCTTGCTTTAACCTGCTTGGATCTGGATTGCAGTCTAGGGTGGAGGTCCTGGGGTGTGTGCCCAGCTTGCCAGAGTGAGTGGAGACCTCAGAGAGGGTACCCATCTAATACCTCCAGCAACTGAGAAAACCCTAGCATTTGGGATGAAAGCTCCCCTGTCTGGTGGCAGAGTCGTACTGTGCCAAAAAGCCCAGGGGTCAAGTGACTGAGGGGCGACATGACCAGACAAAGGAAGAAAAGAAGACAAAAGATTCCAACATTACACTCCTATTTTGGGGACGAAAAGGAGCAAAGCATGGAACAGGAGGAAGACAGTGAAGTCAGAACTCCTGCACCAAAAGCTTCAAAGGAAAATATGAGCTGGTTACAGGCCACAGAGGACCTTAAGAAGCAGATAAGAGAAGTGGAGGAAAAATTGGGAAGAGAAATGAGAACAATGCAAGAAAATTATGAAATGAGAGTCAACAGCCTGACTGAGGAAAATAACACTTTAAAAAATAGACTAACTCAAATGGCAAAAGAGGCTCAAAAAGGCAACGAGGAAAAGAATGCCTTAAAAAGCCAAATTTGCCTGATGGAAAAAGAATCTCAGAAGCTCAATGAGGAGAATCATTGCTTCAGAATTAGATTGGAGCAAATGGATGCTAACAAATGAGTTCAGCACCATGGCTCTGTAGATCTTCAGCTTGGTAGTCAGTCTAAGAACTTTTCTCTCCCGTACTTTACTTTGGAGCCTCTAAAACACAAACCTAGCTCTGGCAACGTGTCTATCAATCTCATTATCAGTGTGTACACCCCTGGAAAGTACACTACCAAGGTAAGTGAACTTATCCACAGCATTCAGAACTTCTCCATTTGCTCTGATGGTTCCCCATGTGGATGGTGTGGTAGTGACTGAGGAGCACCTATGTTTTCTTGATGTTAATTGTTAGGCCAAAATTAGCACAAGCAGCAGAAAAGTGATCCATATTTTGTTGAATTTCAGCTTCAGGGCTGTATTGAGTGCACAATCATATTGGAAACAGAAAATCATGTACCAACACTCCTTCCACTTTAATCTCATCTTATAGCCTTTTTAAGATGAAGAATTTACCATCAGTTTGGTAGTTGACCTTGTTGCTGATATACAAAAACACATGCACATACACACATATATATACACACAGATACATATATATATGTGTGTATATATACAGACATGCATACACATATGTTTATACATAACATAAAAAAGATAATATAACTGATGAGACAAAAGGCAAATAAAATAAAGCAAATACGTTCATTTAAGTTAAGAAAGAAAATTTATAATTTTTTAAAACAAATCATTATTGCAGCATCTTGAAAGTAAAACTTTCATGGATCTGAATTTTCATAAAGTTTTTACATTTTGATTTTGATGGAGGAATAAGATAATTTGAGTCTTTGAATAGTACCATCAGGGAATCTATTAGACAGTGACATACAGTAGACCAATTTTGAAATGAGAAAGGAATGAAGTAGTGTTCATATGCAGAGGCGGAATGATTTCAATTTAGCAAGATTTCTGAATTGACAGAAGGCAGACTTAGAGACTGCACAAATGTAAGCATTAAATTCTAGCCCAGAACCATAATGATGCTAAAATTCTTAACATCAGTAGCATGAATAAAAACTACAGTATGCAGAAATAAAGTATCTGAAAATATAACAGAACATACAGATTTATACAAAACAGCAGAGAACATTTTAAAAATTTGTTGGCACCCATATCTGAGCTAATTAACCTAGTGTTAATTATGTTAATTTACATGGGAATATAGGAAAGCCAGTGATAAGGCATTGAAATTGCAATCCGTATATTATCTTTCAATCTACCTATCCTGTGCATTACCTGTGAATGCAAAGTATACTTATCAGAAAAGAAGCATTAAAACTTGAGAGTGGGGGGAAAACCATGAGATTTAATAAAACATTAAGGACTCCAGCTGCTTACCAAAGCCTAACTGGATCATGGACTGCCTCTGACTACTGAATGAAAATTCTTATTAGAGACAAACTGAAATAATTCAAGATTTTCTTGTCTTTTCTTTTCCCCTAAAGCCTCCAAATCACATAACAAACCCCTATTGTGTATTTCACCAACCATACCAAGATTCAGTCACACAAGTATAGTGATTACATTTGAAGGTAGCTATAATAGAGAATGTGTGACTTCAACAAAGACAGCCTTGGTATGAAGATATGTCTTAAAGACACAGTGAATTTTTATAATAAAAATATTATAAACTGAAGAAGCTCATAGCTTACAATAATCATTTCCAAAATACTCAACCCCAGAATGAAGGTGAAAAGTAGTTCAATAAATGGTCAGGTTACCAGAATGAAACTAAAGGATACCTCTTTTAAGTAAAGGAATAGAACTCTAGATAGTATCTTCCACAAATCAAAAACTGTAACAAAAACCACTGGGCTTACAAATCATTGATCTTCCACCTGAAGGGACCTCAAGGGATATCTCATTTGGGAAATGCAGGAGTAGTAACAGGCAATCTCTAAGGTCCCTTCCAGAATTCTCTGATCACTTTAATATCTTGTCCTGACTTTGCCTTTAATCAGATAAAACATTTTAACCATGTTTTACAAATAGGGCAACTGAGTTCTAGTTGGTGCTTTGCCTAAAGTCACTCACCTAGTAAGCAGTATAAAGATATCTGAAGGTGTTGTCTTCTCACTCATAAAGTCCTAAGATTTTGCACTAAAAGGCACCTTACCAGAAATGGACTATTGTATTTTGTCATTGTATCCCCAGCACGTCACATGGTGTCTGGTACAAAGTAGTGCTCACTAAATATTTGATGATTGATTGATCAATCATAGGACTTTCCGGCTATGTGATTAAATGAGATGGAGAACTAGACATTTTTATGACACCCTCAACTTCTCAAACCTCTTTAAAATAAAAATTATGCACCCCAAAAAGGGAAATTTTAAATGGTACCTTGCTTTAGAACACCTGAAATCAAAAAGGGGGGGGGTAAAACAAAGAAACAACAAAAAATAACAACCTACATGAACTGATGTCTACATTGAACTCATCCAGTACCCCTTCCCCATACCCTTCCCAATTGGCAGAGAGACTACACTAGCCAGTGCTTACTAGTTCTCAACAAAACCCAACCCATACCTCTGTTTCCCCTCTTTGAAGTACTATGGAGATCCTAGCTACAGGCTACAGAAGTCTCCTTAGGCCAGGAAATATAGCCGGACTATAGAAGCTTGCTAAGCCACGCAGCAAATGCCACAGAGGACAGCATTATCTCAGCAGGAGAGCCAAGAACAGAGGGAAAAGGGAAGGTCATATGTATATGCTGGAAATAGAGACCAACACCACATCCCAGCCATGCCCTCCCTCCAAGAGCCTCAGAGACCCAAACTACAAAAATCAACCTGATAGTCCTAGTGTGGCAGCTGTCTAAACTGCTAGACCAGAAAACTGAGGAAAAGAAGGAACCAGAAAGGACACAAGGTGTGTGTGTGTGTGTGTGTGTGTGTGTGTGTGTGTGTGTGTGTGTGTGTTAACAGAGGAGGGAATGTACTGCATAAAGGAAAATACTAATCACCATCATCCATCTGGAGCCAGTTCTGTCCTCCCAAAAGTCACTTGGGGAGGGCAAAGCCTTAGGCTGGTATACTGTAAAGTGAACAGCATGGGAGGAGGCTGAGAGTGTGAAATTCAGCCTCCAAAGAAACCACCATCAGAGGGAGTGAGTCACACTGAGAAAGTAATAAGGAAAAATAAGGAAAACACAAAGACTGAAATTACCAAAAATCTCAGGAAGAAGAAAACTCAAATACTGTGAATGTAAGCAGATAAATGTTAGGAAATCATTAACAGCAGAAAGAAATATGGCCTCCAGATCTAGTAAACTAGTTCAAGCATCTATGAATAAATATTTGAAAACAAAGGAAAATCATCCAACATTTGATGAGACAGAGGACCTGGTGGAATTTAAGAACATAGAACCACAACACTTGCTGTGGCTCAAAAGAGAAATGAGAGTTATGAGAACAGAATTTATTATCTGCATACAAAAACAATGGGCAGGATAGAAACAAATGAGAATCTGACATAGCAATTCTTCTCAAAGCAACAAAAGAGTGAATAATAGACTAGGAGTACAAATATACAGAAGTGAAGTACAATCTAGAAGATGAGAAGAGAAAAAAAAAAACCAAAAACAAAAAAAAAAAAAAAAAAAATATGCTCACTAAGCAAGCAAAACATATTGATCTTGAAGACAGCATTAGTATCATAGGTCTCCCAGAAGAATATGACAGAACAAAAAAATTTAACACCCCAATACAGTCTACAAAAGAGTAGGGCTGCCCTGAACATCTGAAACACACAAAATGAGACCCAAGTGAAAGATATCATAGATCACCTCCAGAAAACACACACCCACCCACACACCCACACACACACACACACACACACACACCCACACACACACACACTCACTCACACACCCAACCAACCAACCAACAAACAAACAAACTAAACTAAAATCTAGGGAGGCAGAATCATTTACTGGGACCCACAAAGTAGTGGTAAAATCAGCATTGCAAAACCAGCTCTTAGTTTTAATGCAAGGTTTTCTCAGCTATGTCAGGCTACCTACTAGGACACTACACTTTCTACTATGCTATATTGAAATTTAATTTTAACATATAACATTTTATTAGCCATCTCACAACCCAAATAACCTAAATTACCAGCTAGTTATATTAATATTTTCATTTACTATCAAAGAGATGTTAACCAACTACATTTGCATAGCAATTGTTACTGATTTCTATGTTGTGTAGGTACATAAAATGTATGTTTTGTTTTCTTTTAGTTAGCAGTTTTACTCTCCCCCCTTATCTCTTCTTGATTTGTCTTTATTATTTCTCAATAGCATATCTCATTGATGCATAATAGAAAACTAGGGGAAACAAGAGTTGGGGTAAAATATAGTTAAAAAATAAACTAAGAAAATAAAAATAAACACAAAAACTTTTTATCCATATACAGAGTCTTTAGGTGTTCATGACAATTTTTGTGGTATCTATTTTTAAATTTTATTTTCATTTTACCCTTCTTTGAAAGTAGGAATTCACATTTTTCTATCTACAGAGCCACACAGAGGTTTATAAAAAGATTCCAGGGGGTCAGTGAACTTGGAAAGGGAAAAAATGAATTTTTGATTTCACTAATCTCTAAGTAAAAAATTTTAAAATAAGTTGTTACTGTTGTCTTATTTTAACATCACTATATCACCCTCAATATACCCTTCCCATCTCCTCCCAAGATATGATCCCTATAACTAATAATATATATTTTAAAGACAAAAAAGAAAGGAAAAGGAATAGGAAAGATACCATTATTAGTGTGAGATGGAAGTTCCTTATATCTCTTCTTTTGACCAATGATTGTTATTTTACTTTTCAATAATCACATTCTTGTAGTTGTTCTTTTAACTTTCATTGTTGTTGTAATTATTCACATAGTTTTATTGGTTCTACTTATTTCTTGTATCAGTCAGTTTTGATCTTTTTATGTTTGCCTGTTTTCTTCACATTCATAGTTTGTTACAGCATAGTAAATTTTATTAGATTCATGTACTGTAATTTCTTTAGCCATCATCCAATTGATAATATTTACTTTGTTTCTGTATTTTAATATTACAAAAAGGACTGCTATAAATATTTTGGTATGTATGAGAACTTTTTTCTTATCACAATGAACTCACTGGTATATAAATCAAATGTGAACTCTTTGGGTCAAACGTTACTGACATTTTAGTCACTTTATTTGCATAACTCCAAATTGCTTTCCAAAAGAATTTTTAGTGAATAATAGCTCTACTAAGAATTCATTAATATGTTTATCTTCTTAGAACCTATCCGACATCAACTATTCTCATATTTTGTCATTTTTGCCTATTTTCAAGGCATGAGGTAACATATCAGTGTTTTTTTGTTTACTTTTATGTTTTACTTACCTTTGTCTTATGATTGCTGATTTAGAGATTTATTTCTAATAATGCACAATTCTTTTAACAATTGTTTTTTAACTGAAGTTTAACATTTCTTTCAATTATTTTAAAATGCTATTCTGAAATGGCCTTGTTAGACTTTATCATACTGCTAAAGAACTCTGTGTCACACAGAGAGGTTAAGAACCTCTGTTTTAAAAGGACTTGAAGGGCTAATGGAATTTTTTTTTTTTTGCTATGTCAGTACAGGTCAGAAAGTACTGCTTTTTTGAAGTGATATAATACAGTACTATAGAACAATGTTTTTGTAAGTTAAATCACCATTTAAATGGAGTAGGAGACTCACTGTTTCTGCAGATCTATATATAAAGGAAACACATGTATTTATGTATGTATGTATGTATATATATAGGATGTTCCAAAAGTTTTAGTGTACTATTAAGCTATTAAACACACATATATGTGTGTTTATATATATATATATATATGTGTGTGTGTGTGTGTGTGCGCGCACATATATAATATTCAGACATATACAAACCTATAGATACAGATACATATGCATGCAATATATATATATACATAAGCTTAAGTGGTTCAGTGAAAAGAGCTCTGAGACAGGAAACAGGATGACATGGATTCAAATCCTATCCTCAATACTTAGTAGCCATGTGATTCCCAAGCATGCCATTTAACTTTTATGTGCTTCAGTTTCCTCATGTGTAAAGTAGGAATATCATAATAGCATCTACCTCCCACATGTTTTATGAGGATAAAGTGAAATAATATTTGTAAGGTGCTTTTCAAACCTCAAACCTTAAAACTCTCTATAAATGCTAGTTAAATAGTAAATATTTATTTGTTTTATATTTTTTTACCTTTATTATACTTGGTTTTCTCAAACCAAGATCCGTATGTAGAGTTATGAGTTAAACAAATACTGTTGCAGTTGAAATCCAATTGAGAAAAAAATAAAAACCTATACTCTGATAAGAGAAAACACCATTTGCTACTCAGAAAACAAAAATTTTCTTCTGACAAATCCAAAGAGAAGCATTGAATGGAAGGAATGGTCTACTTCTTCCTGATTTATAAACCATGTTGATTGTGTAGTTTTGTTTGTTTTTTTTACCCATTCCCTTTTTACCTTTCGTTTCTTTGTGACTGCTACTGGAAATGTAATAACATAGCCTTAAGTATGCCATAATTTCATTTCAAATCAGAGAAAAATCTTTAATTATCCAGCATACTTCCTGCAAATGAGGATTTCTCAATAAAATACTGTTCAATACTAATATTCACCTTTCTGAGCAGGTTAACTCAAAGAGAATCTTCATCAGAACCTTAACATAACAGAAGTCCAGGAGATAGATATGACTAGGTAGGAATATAATCTGGTGACCTGATACATTTGTTCTATGTATGTCTTGCTCCTGGAGGCCTTCATCAACTACCTATGTGTCTAATACTTGCTAATCTCCTTGCTTGAATAGAAGGCAAATGGATTAAAAAAAAAGAAAGAAACCAATATCTTTTCCATCTGTGACTTATTTAAGAAGATGAAAAGTTTTTAGACTCTAAAAGAAGTTAGAAGGAAAAAAATCTGACAGCAAAATTGAAAGTGCGCCATTTACTTAAAAATGTGTCTGAGACATGATTGACAACTTATGAAGACTTATCAAAATTCTCCAACAATCACTGCCCATTCTGCTGGTGAAACATTCTTGCATTATACTTCTAATGATTTTGACATTCCTGCCAGAAAACTTTAGGACTTTGTGTGCATAGTTAGTTATTTCATTTCTTCTTCAAGTTGAAGACTCTGCCTTTATTGGGATTCACAGTTAACATTAGTGGTATACTGGTAAATGTTTAACCACCAACTCTTTGAACAAAGAGAAATGCTATTTTTAAGTTTAATCTTCAGTATTGAGATTTTTTCCATTGCTTTCTTAAGTCTAGGATTTTTGATGATGAAAAAACTAAACCAAGCCCTGATATGGAGTGTTTGTTGATTGCCAAGGTGAAAATGCCCATACCGAAAATTTAACAGCAGCTCTCACAATCCAGTATGATCAAGTGCCAGCATCACTGGTCATTTGGGGGCACCATATTGAACTTTTAGGCAGGATAGTTCATGGAGAAAGAAATATCACTGTTTTTCTGTTTGGAGTCTCTACCTGAGAGATCTGTGGTTTTGATGGCTACTATGAACAGGGAGTATTCATTGGATTATTGATTTAGAGCTAGAAGAGACCTTGGGAGCCTAGATCTAAGAACAAGATCTAGAATCTTGGATCATGGAACTAGAATTGGAAGTCACCTCAGAGGGCATCTAGTTCAACTACCTCATTTTACTGATGTGACCAAGAGAAATTTTGTGACTTGCCCAAGGGAGTATGCAAGAGTTGGGATTTGAACTTAAGTTCCTCTCACTCCTAATTTACAATCTCCAGAACTTTCTCCTGATTTTTTTTTCTTCTCATAATACAAAAACCACATAGTGTTGCTAAAATATATAGTCATTCAGTCTGCCAATAAACATTTATTAAGTGTCTTGCTCATGAAACAGCAAAGAGGCCATTAATACTGTATCACAGTATATATGGTGGGGGGAGGGAGGAGAGGGAAGTAAGATGTAAGACGACTGGAAAGATAGGAGGGCTCTGAGTTATGCAGGACTTTGCCAAATAGAGCATTTTGTATTTAGTCCTGGAGGCAGTAGGGAAGCACTAATTTTATTGGGAGAGGGGTGTGCAGCATGAGCTTTAAGAAATAAAGCAATGTCATATTTGGGTTCAGGGTTTTCAGAGACGACCAAATACACACATAGAAAATCTGTGTATGATTCTCATCCTTTCTGGTGTCTCAAAATTACCAGATATGTCAATAAATTTGCATCTCACAAATACCAGTTATTTTATCTTTGTGATATTAATTATAGTGTCCTGCTAAAACATCATTAAAGGTTGACCAAGCAAGCAATACAAAGCAATATGAATATCTGCTGGAAAAAGGACATTTTTTTTTTCTGATACCAGTCTCATAGAGGAACATTTTATCCTAGCTGTATAAGAAAAGTTTATGATGGCTTTGAAGATATCTCATGGGAAATAAATTCTGGCAAGGAGAGAGAATAAGTTTGACTGCTTTTTACCCATTGGTAGATACAGAGTGCTTAAATTAGTTTGCACATTTGTTGTTGTTTTTCAGTCATTCATGCTTAATTCTTCATGACCTCTTATGAGGTTTCATTGTCAAACATGCTGAAGTGGTTTGACCTTCCTTCTCTCTCTCTCTCTCTCTCTCTCTCTCTC
>NW_027186523.1:28718512-28779997 GCF_028583685.1 Petaurus breviceps papuanus
ATTCAATCATTAAGGGACACAAAGTGCAATCATTCAGTAAGTCCTTAATTCAATCATCCTTAAGGAGGCTTGTCTACTTAATGGACAAAACACAAAGGTCAAAGTTCCCCATCCATAGGTCAGAGTAAATCATAATCTTCTCAGTCACCACTAGGTACCCAAGAAGAGATCTTTTCATTTTGACTCGAAGCTGGCTCTCAGCTTCCATGGTTCCTCTTCCATGGTTCCAGCTCCTGCCTGAATCTACCCAACTGTCACCAGAGTTCAAAGGCAGACATTTCTCAGTTTCTTGTCCAGCTCCTTGTGCAGTTCCTGTTCCATATTAAAGCTCACAGTGTCCAGTCCACCTCAAGTCCTTCACAGTTACTGTTTCTGGGAAGACAAAGCTTAACAGAGCCAAAACAACATTCATTGCTGACACCATCACCAATTCACTATCTGCCTGTGAAATCAACTCAGACCCACCAACAAGGTCTGAGAACTCAACATAAATCATCAGTATAGAAATCAACACAGACCCACAAACAAGGTCCAAGAGGTCAACACAAATCATCATTAAAGTCCTAAGACCCCCAAAACCCTCCTCTAGGACTTCTGTAATCAGAAAACCAGAAAATCCTCTTTCAGGGCTTCCAGTAAGGTCCCAGTGATTATGTAGAATGTATCATAGAGAAACATCAACACAGATAGAACAGACAAACAGAGAGAGACAGGATACCACAAGTTTTCTCCTTCTCAACTCTGCCACCAGAAGAGTTTTCTTCTCAGTTCTTCTCAATTCCCAGTTCTCAGTTCCGCTCAGTTCTCAGTTCTTCCACCATGGTTCTGCTCTCAGTTCCTCTCCTCAGCCTCCATGCTGCTTGCTCCCAGAAGTTCTGACCTGCTCTCAGCTTGTGCTCAACTTTTTATTCTGGTCATTAGCTCCTCCCTGCCCGACCCCTTCCTGTTGCATCAGCAAGTTCCTCCCACTATGGTATTCGCAAGTTCTGTTTCTTAAGAACTTGAAACAAGGTGCTAAGTACTTGTCTTGAAACAAGGAGTTAAATACAAGGGGCAGGGACAATCTTCAAGTCCCCATTACAATTAAAGGGAATAAGGGGAAGGGCAAGGCAATTGGGGTTAAGTGACTTGCCCAAGGTCACACAACTAGTTAAGTGTCAGGAGTCTGCATCTGAATTTGAACTCAGGTCCTTTTGACTCCAAGGCCAGTACTCTATTCACTGCACCACCTAGCTACCCCCTTTTCCCATTCTTTTTTTTAACCTTCATTCTCTAGTAGATTAAGGCAAACAGGGTTAACTGACTTGTCCAAAGTCTTACAGCTAGTGAATGTCTGAGACTGGATTTGAACTCATGTCTTACTGTTTCTAGGATAGGTGTTCCATTCATCAAGCTATACCAAAATATAATTCTGAAGCCATTGAACAAGGAATTGCATTTAATATGACTTTTTTCCTTGATAATAGTAACAATAACAGCAACGTAATTTTTATCCTGGCTTCCTCTTTGCAGCTTTTATCTATTTAGCTTTTTAGGTATAAACATACATACATGCATATATACATACATATGTGCATTTATATGCATATATTATATATGTATATGTGTGTATATACATACATATACACATATGTATAGAGAGAGGAAAAAAAGACAAGAGAGAGAAAGAATAGAAGACAAGACAAGGGAAGAGAAGAGAAGAGGAGACCCATACTGATTTTAGTGTATTTTCAGTAGTAATAGATATGTTAATATCCAGAATGACAACATTATCTTTACAAAACAATAAATCCTGTTTCAGCTCTCAGAAGCAGTAAGGAAAGAAATGGCCTTATTTCTTGCTTTTATCCCCACTATTCTCGGGTGTTTTTTTTTTTCCTTTCCCTTCTACCCCTTTTTCTTTTTTAAAATGTTGAAGCTACTTCCTTGTTCTAAGGGGCATAAAATTAAATACAACAGTGAAAGCTAGCAAGGTCATCCTCTGACCCAAGGAACAAGGGGTGAAATCTAAGTGACAAAATGAAAAGAAAATCTAATTTTCTGGTTCTTAGTAGTCATGAAGGAACTTTGCATTTTAAAGCTATGGATGACAGGAAGGTGATTATTTCTGTCCTAGCTTTTAACCAAAAAATGTTGTGTTTGGAAGGAAAATTATAATTAGTGGCTAAGTAATTTTGCAAAAAAAATGTGCTTATGAATTTGGGAGCTTTGAAAGAGCTAATTGTGATTTATTTTTCCTCAGATAGACTAATGGGTACTTATTTTCCTGTGGCATTTTAATGGTCTAATTTATTTTTCAATTTTTCTCTTTCTAGGATGATATGATACCTTCCATCCTTCTCTCCTACCTTTCTTCCCTTCTCTCTCTTTTTTTAAAGTTTCAGGCCATAATAATAGGAATGATGATAATAATAATGATACACATTTCTTAAGTATTATTCCTTTTTCCTAAACTTCTGAGAAAAATTCTGAGGGGGTAACTTCCCTCCAAAATTTGAAACTAAGCTGCTTTAATTATCTCTTGACTATGGTGACTTTTCATTTGTTCTGTTAGCCTGGATTACAAAGGTAGCATGTTTATAGTCTCGGGAATGACTGCCCTCATTTTTTAATCTTTTGTCTGTTGCATACTTAGTAAATTAGTCTGAGTGCTGGTTTAGCTAGGTTGGCTTTCAAAAGGTATCCTGGAAGCAGTTTGGAAGCTTTAGAAGGGAAAGCAACCACGGTCTTTAACTCAAGACTGATAAACTGATGGATACAATGACTTAAGGTTAGGTTTCGTGTATTGGAACATGATATAGTTGGATAGTCATTTTTTTTCATTACGATATGTGGAGTTATAACAAGCTTTAATTTCAGGTAAGGCATATTCGGTTAAGAGCAAATATGGGTGCAGCAGTGGCATAGATGACCTTCCACCCAACCAGAGGTATGATGTGGTCTGGACATGGAGGAGTCCATCTCCTATAGAATCTCAGCTCACACTCAGAATAGGAATACATGAGAGGAGGCTTGGGAGAAGGGCAATCCAAAGTTAATGTGTCTTGTGTTGAGGTCAGAGTTGGGAGGGCAGGTTCAGATGTGAAAAAAATTCACTTAGATGGTTTTCCCCTAAGCAAAGGGAGTTTTATTGATGCAAAGGCAGTGGGCTAACCCTGGAAGAAGTACTAGAAATTTACAGATGACAGAGGCTTGTTTTTATAAGGACAGGATAAGGGAGACAAGGGCAAATTTATGACACAGGATGAGGGAGACAAAGAGCTTTGTGATCCTGGATAAGGGGGAAGTTTTATGTATTCCAATATAAAGGGAAGAGACTTTAGGACTCTCAGACTCAGGACCAGCCTACAAGGTACTGAAAAGGCAACCTTTAATATTAACCCTTAGGGAACCTTTTTATCTACATCACTTGGAGGTGGTGGCTTGGGGTTGTTTCACAGCATGCTTCCCTGAAGTGTAAGGAAATCACTTTCTATAGGGAGACAACTCCTTTGAATACTGTGACTCTCAAGATGTCAGCAGTTTGGCAAATAGTACCAGTTGCCTGCATGAAAATTATGGATTTGACAATTTTAATCATTTACAATATGAATAAGTAATTTGATAAAAGTTGTTTTGTCTAGAACCTAAAACTCTCAATATGATAAGACTCAGAAATAATAATTAGGTCTGGTTTCCATAAATAAACTCACTATGACTTCCAACTTTTATTTAATATGCTATTGACTTAGAATTCTGATAAACTTAAGCTATAGAAAGAGATTTACCACTGGATTGGGAAGTTAGAGAAGAGGATTACTCCATTGAAAAATGAATACTTCATATTGCTTGTATTTAAACATAGGTAGACAGGAATGGCATCAGAAAGTAACTTATTGTCCCTACCACCTATTTCAAGAATCCAATTTATTATGAGACAAGGCTACAGAATAAAGGTTTCTATAACCTATTCATACAAGTGACTGTTAAAGGCAGCCCCAATTAATCAAGGGCAACCAGGTGGCACAATGAATAGACTGACAGGCCTGGAGTCAAGAAGACATCTTCCTGTGTTCAAATCTGACCTCAGACACAGTTCTGTGACCCTGGGCAAGCCACTTTACCCTGTTTGCCTCCCTTTCTCATTTGTAAAATAAGCTGGTGAAGGAAATAGCACACCACTCTAGTATCTTTGCCAAGAAAACCACAAATGAGGTTATACCAAGTCAGATATAATTGAAATGAATGAATGACTTCAATAGCATGGTTATTCATAGTGGAAACAATTACCCATTTGAAGGCAAGGGAATATAGCAGACTCAGGACTAGGATATGGGTTTGTTTTCTTTTGCTCTTGCTAACATAGGGAACCAGCAAGTGAGTGGGCCTGTAACATTTTTCCCCCTTAGTAATTAGAGAAATTTCCTTTAAATCATGTGGTAGAAGCAGTACCTGCCATGATCATTACCATGCAGGTTAGGCTAGTTGTTGTTATTTGTTTTCCCCTAATAGCAAGAAACCTTTTCCCAAAGGAACTAAGGCTCAAGTTATATATTAAAGAGCCAAGACTACAAGGACCCATGCCCCTAGGACTTGCCTGATGTCCCATTGCTAAGCAGATATTTTTCCTCATGGAAACAAAGTAGAGTTGTGTCTGTGATTGGAACCTTAGTCCTTGAACTGAAGGGGTGATTTGTCAATGATATCTTGTTACATGGATTTGAAACCAAGCATGGCAGCACATGCAAAATGGAGTAAGCTGAGTCCAGTTTCTGCCATCCATAAAGTAAGGCTTTGGGAGGAGTTTTGTACTCTGCCCTCCAACTTTCCAAGAGACTGAGGGAGGTGGTATCATTCAAAGCTTGAGTTAGCAGCATGGTGGTGAGTTTAAAGTGATGAGCTTATCCCAGGAGGGTAACTTATTTCATGGAGTTGAAACCAGACAGGGCAACAGATGCACAGTGTTATAATAGAATTTATAAATTTCTTTAAGTTTGCAAAATTCTTTAAATTTATTATTTCTTTTCATCTTTACAATAATCCTTTGAGGTAGGTACAATTTTATCATCATATTACAGATTTGGAAACTGATAAGCATTAAGTGACTTGCTCAGGATCATAAATTAATAAAATGCAGGACTTTGTGACTCCAAATCTTTACCCACTACATGAATAGTGAAGCATTGTCAACCTGAAGAAAAGTATCTAGATGACATATAAAAGTCTTTCTTATTCAAAGCATCTTTAATGATATCTAGGTAAATACTGATTTTCAAGTATGCTTATAATCTTCCCATTCCCGTTTTATCTTTCTTTCCATTATTACATTATCTCACATCATTTCCATCTTTCTTCTCCCATTGATTGAAGCATAAATAAGATCATTATCATGACAACAAAAGTAGTCATTATTCATGAATGGCTTTCCTGACAAGACTTTGTTTCTAACTAGGAGCCCCATCATCTGTAGACTTAATGTCTTGTCTCCCTCTTTAATGTTGTGTTGATACTATTTGTTTTTTGAGGGGATTTGGGAGAGATGACTGCAAGTTTCCAATGACTTCTTCTTTCCCAACCAGATCTTCTCTTCTGATAGATAAGTAGAGTTGGCTGGGGGAAAGGAGGAGAAAGGAAATGACCACATTGGCCATATCTGAAAACATGATTCAGTTCTGAGCAGCTAGGTGGCACAGTAGATAGAGTGCTGGTCCTGGAGTCAGGAAGAAGTATATTACTAATTTTAAATCTGGCCCCACTTCCTAGCTATGTGACCCAGAGTAAGTCACTTAACCTTGTTTGTCTCCGTTTCCTCATTTGTAAAATGAGTGGGAGAAGGAAATAGCAAATCAATCACTCCAGTATCTTTGCTAAGAAAACTCCAAATGGGTCATGAAAAGGCAGACACAACTGAAATGATTGATTAGCAACATGATTCCTTTAGCATATTCCACCAATTCTATGAAAGAGAGATTAGGCATGCTTCACAATCAATCCTCCAACATCACAATCAATAGTTGTGTTAACAGACTAAGAAGACATAATATGAAAATATATTATACCTTCTGGCCTAGTCTTAGAAGTAGGTGAATGTCAAATAACTTTATAATTTCCTAAAACTGTCATTCCCTTGAACTTGTTGATAATTCTCAGCTAATTTGAAGGCAATCATTCTCTATTAATTGGTCAGTTCTTACATATCTTGAAAGAACCATCAGTAAGAAGGTCAGTGTCACCTCAGGGAGGATATACATATTATCTGGGAAGTATCTCTCTAGAGTAATATCAGCATACCTATTAACCTTTTTAAGAGTGATTCTATGAGTTTATGAATAAGAAAAATCTATTCTTTCAAACTCAAGAGGTTTTTAGACAGATGATCATAGATGTAATGCCTGGAGGAATCTCAGAGCACAAATACTCTATCTCCCTCCCTTTCATGATAAGGAAACTGAGTCCATAAAGACAATATAAGAGATCACACAGATAAATGACAAGAGAATATTTGAACTCAAGTTGTATGACTCCAAAAGTGATGCCTTTTCCCCTGTAACACACTGAGAAGGTGGCTTCATTATTTCATTCATTCTAATTAAAAAATGTCCAAGGTCCACCCACATTAACTGACTTCACATATCTGTTTTGAGGAAACTATTTCTACCAATGTCTTATAAAGTTGCCTGGGCAACTCCCATGTGCAATAGAAAGCATAAAATAAAAGTTTAAAACAAGTAATAATGTTTATACTATTTTAAAAATAAATGTAAAATCATACCTAAATTAAAAAAAACTCTAATATAACTATTAGTAGATTCCTACTAACAGCACATTTTGAATATCAGTCATTGCAATTCCAGAAGGCTTTCATTTATGATTAAGTTATTTAATATTTACCTGCAGAAACATCAAACCACTCATTATTTTTACTTGGATTTATTTATTTATTTTACTTCATTTCATATAGAAAAATAGGACAAATTTTATTTTTGAGTTGGCAAAATGAATTAATAATTAGACTTCACACTTCACATTGAAAAATTACTTGTTGACATGGAATATGCAAGGCATTTAAATATTATAAAAAGATTCTGTACATATTACCCATACCCCATTATCTTTTATAACTTAATTATATACTAACTTCAAAATTTTTGCATATTACTAAGGGTTAGAGATTGGATCTGTGGTTTCTTTAATATGGGAAACTTATGAGTTAGAAAATTCATACCAATACAAAGCAACACCTTCTGTGTAACTTGAAATCTAGAACAGTGAAATGTTTAGTGAAGCAGCCAGAGTCACATAGTCAGTATATACCAAAATTTAGACCCTGGTCTTCCTGACTTCAAACCTGATTCTCTACCCACTATGCCACAGTTACTTTCATGGCGAAGCAATAACAACAATAAAAACAACAATGATAATTCATATTTATATAGAATATTTTATTTTTTCCAAATACTCTATCAGTTAGGGAATGCAAATATTATTTTCTTCAATTAACAGCTTTGAAAACTAAGGCTCAGAGAATTTAAATGCCTCTAACCCTGGTTAACACATCTAATAATTGTCATACTGGGTCTACTGATTCTAAGTCACACACTTTTAACTGCAATATGCCACCTCCCAAATTTTATTAGACTTATTCATGTCCTCATTACAAAGATATGCTACTCTCACCTGTAGGAACACATAATTTTAGCAAAAACGATTCCATTCAAAATCCCCCAACTTGTCTACAAATCTGTTTATGACTTTGCCTATGATGTCCTCCTTCTCTTGATCTCTAATTATGTGAGATTCTTTCTTAACCTTCAAGATGTAGCTTAAATCCCAGCTTCTTCATTTTATGTTCTCTCCAATATTCTCTCTCTCTCTCTCTCTCTCTCTCTCTCTCTCTCTCTCTCTCTCTCTCTCTCTCTCTCTCTCTCTTTCTATCTCTCCCTTTCTCTCTCTTTCCCTCCCTTTCTCTCTCCCCCTCGCTCTTCTTCATTCTCATAGCTTTTAGTGTTTCTGTTACTCATATATTCTGTATACTTTATCAATAAAGTAATCCTTCTGTTAATAAAAATGATACATTCCGAGGGCATCGATGATTTTCCAAAACTTTGTTCATAGAAGGAGAACTATGGGAATCATAGGCTTTTATTGAGGGTGCCACTGTAATTTTTAATCTTAAAACACTATTCTTAGAAATAATTTTAATTTTTGAAGTTTTTAATTTTTATATAATACTTGTGCTAATTTATTCTTTTCTTTTCTTTCTTTTTTAAAAAAAGGATTTCATTTTCCAGCAATTTTATGGTCCCAGTTTTCCCACATCATCTCCAACATTTATAATTTTTCTTTTTTTTGTCATATTAGCAAATCTAGTAGGTGTAAGGTGGCATTCAGAGTTGTTTTAATTTACATTTATGTAATCAATAACGATTTAGAGCATTTTTCATATGATTATAGATAACTTTCATTTCTTCATCTGAAAACTTCCTCTTAATGTCCTTTGACCATTTTATCAGTTGAGAAATTGCCTGTTTTCTTATAAATTTGACTCAATTCTTTATATATTTGAGAAATGAAACCTATTTTAGACATGCTTGCTGTAAGGGTTGTTTCCCAGCTTTCTGCTTTCTTTCTATTCTTCGTTGCATTTGGTTTTGTTTATATAAAAGCCTTTCAATTTAATATAATCAAAATTGTCTATTTTATATTCAAAATGTTCCCTATCTCTTGTTTGGTCATGAACCTGTAACTCACTTGACTTCTTTAAGAATTTGAATGCTATACCACTATGCACATGTTCAGTATTGGTATTACTTCATTATCTATGGTACCTTTTAGCAAGACGTGGGTTCCTGGGGTGGCTAGGTGGCACAGTGAATAGAGCACCAGCCCTGGAGTCAGGAGAACATGAGTTTAAATCTAGCCTGATACACTTGCCACTTACTAGCTGTGTGACCTTGGGCAAGTAATTTCACCCCAATTGCAATACTTCTCCCCCCCAAAAAAGATGTAAGTTCCTTCCTTATCGCTTTTATTTATTCATTCATTCATCCACTTATTTATTTATTTATCCTTTTTGGAGGGCAATTGGGGTTAAGTGACTTGCCCAAGATCACATGGCTAGTTTTTGTGTTAAATGTCTGAGGCTGGATTTGAACTCAGGTCCTACCACCCCTTTATTACTTTTAATTATGTCTATTTTTGCTTCTACTTCACCTGAGATCAGGATTACTACCCCTTTTAATGAGTTGTTTTCTTCAGGTAGCTTTTGTACTTTTTTTTTTCTCTTTGTCCAGTTGTACTTTTTAAAGAGTTGGTTTTCTTCAATGGGTTTTTGTATTTCCTTTTCCATTTGGCCAATTCTGTTTTTAAGTAATAGTTTTCTTTTTTCAAGCTATTGTCTTTTTTTCATAATTTTCTTCCGTCACTCTCCTTTCTTTTCTCAATTTATCTTCTGCCTTCTTTATATGATTTTTAAATTCTTTTCTGATCTCTTCCATGATTTATTTCTGGGTTTGAGACCATTTTCCCATTATTGGGGGGAAATTGGACATGGGGGGGGAGGGAGTCCTGGTGTTGGCTTTGCCAACTCCACTCCCAGGATCTACCACTGGTTTGCTGAGGTGGGGCTTGTTGCTGGCTTCCTGGGAAACTTCCTGTCCTGGATTGTGCTCTCCTTCTACTGAAGGGAGAAAGACCTCTCCTGCTTATCTTCCAAGTTTCCTGGGCTAAAAGACTCTTTCACTCCCATCTATTTGCTGGTTCTAGTACTCCAAGATCTGTTTTGGGGTGCTATTTTATGGTTGTTTGCAGATGACTATGGAAGAGTTACAGCAACTTACTGCTTACTCTGTCATCTTGCCTCCTTGAAGCTTTCTTTTTCTAAAATCATCAACCTTAAAAAAAACCTCAGTTTCCCATTTTTCTCCCTATCAGTTAAAGTTTGAACTTGGTACTTCATCTGAGATACCCAGGCCTAACCATGCCCCCACCCCCAAATCCATTACCACTAATTTTCCTTTTGCTTATATTTTTCTGGACAACTTGATACAATGACAATATTCATATTCAAGATAATTTCAATTAATTTCAGGAACAAAATCCAGTAACACTGTCCCAAATGCTTTCCTGGGTCAAGAGGTCATAGTCTGTCATCAGTCAGTAACATAAAATTCTCTCCAGAGGGCAATTGAGAATTCATTTTTTGAAGTGGAAAATTTTCAAATATGATATCTACTTTTACAAATGAAAATACAAGATTTATATTAAAAATATATACAAGATCCTATATTAAAATTACTGTGGGGTGGTGAGTCAATAAATAATGATGACATCTTTAAGGAATCTGGCATCTTCCATCTGAAATGTCTTCTATATTAGTATCATTTCAATTATTACCTCCAAAGTCAAACATAACTTTTTTTACTATAGCCTTTTACAAGAGGTAGAAGTTTTCTGTGCCTTGCAAAATATACAGAGAATGTAAAAAAAGATGGAATACAGTATATAAACTACATTTAGTGTAGTATAGCTCTCTTGGCAAATCTTTTTTTCCAGGAAATGGGCCTGACCTGAACTCTCAATCTAATAGAAGGTCATTAAGTTAGACACCACTAAGTCTTACATCAGGGACAAAAGTTATAAACTCCTGACATGCATATCACATTTTAGCAAAGACTTCTTTTCTACCCCTCTGTCTGTCCTAGAAACGTCTTTGCCTGCATCTCCAGCAATGCAGCCACTGCTTGCATTGTTTATGCCTCATGTGCTCCAATATATTATAAACAAGTATATTATCATGTGATAACAGTATTGCAAACAGAATAAATTGTGTCTGCCTCAGGTCCTGTGCCTGAGGAGGTTCAGTTAACTACAGTATCAAAAGCACTTTGCCATAAAGTGAATTCACATGCCTATAAAAAGT
The DNA here is from genome assembly GCF_028583685.1 of Petaurus breviceps papuanus. Classification (NCBI taxonomy): domain Eukaryota; kingdom Metazoa; phylum Chordata; class Mammalia; order Diprotodontia; family Petauridae; genus Petaurus; species Petaurus breviceps. The sequence goes on from NW_027186523.1 coordinate 28,729,413, forward strand.
TGATGTAATTTTTTTTCTATAGTGGTCTTACTACATGGGGTGCTGAGGCAATGTATTTGAGAAACAGTTACCATTGATACTCAGAAAAATCAATAAAGTCCTTTGCCTAATTGCACCTCCATTTTTAAACTTTTTTCTTAGAAGTCTCCAATTCAAGTATTTTAATAGACTCCTTACTGAGTGAAACCAAAATAACATAAGGCCCTTAGAACAGGTCTATGAGTACAAGAGACACTTAGTAATTATTAATTGGGGAAATGAATGGAATAGGTGAATGAATGAGCAAATACAGCCAAGAGTGTGTTTATAAAGCCTTTGGAAGTTGTAAAAGTAAATTGTTACTAGTGTCAATATTGGGTGCATTGTATTCATACCTTCACTCCACTCTACATAATAGTTTGCAGAGGGGAGGTGATAGGGTGTGTGGATCCTAGCTTCCCCTACCTAATCACAGATAAAAAGTAGAGGCAGCTAAATGGGTGATTATCTCCAGTCAAAGCCCTTTATTAAATCACAGTCTGGTTGTTAGCTGTTGGACAATTCCCAAGAATATAAATTCACTATCATGCTTGACCTACTAATAAATTTATCTCTTCCTCGAGTATCAAAAATAGACAACAACACCTGTTCTTTAAGCAAAAGGATGAGTGTTAGAAAATTGTCATTTCCTCTAAGAGTAACCCAGAAAAACTTATGAACCAAGGATTATCCTCTTCATTTTTTTTGTGTAGGGTTCTGCCTGGCCTTTCCATAATAGTCATATACCTTGGTAATGGGAATTATTTCCTCCTATAAAACTCAACTCTTCACCTACACAGATATTCCTGTTTAGTACCTTACAAGATTCCCCTGAAACATGTAACATCCAGTGGTGATGATTTGCAGTCGTTTGTCTCTCAAAGAGTGCAAGTGGATACCTTTCTGGTTCATCCACTTAAAAGGGGGGAAGACCCTCTTTGTAGGGATGGTTTGGAATATAATGGAGAGTAATTTCTTACACTCTAAAACCACATTGCAATAGATATAGGTATATCTATATATGTGTATATATATATATATACTTTTATATCTTTATATAGCAGAAAACTTATGATTGGAAAATAAATTAGAAATGATATTAGTAAATCATGAGTCCAATATAAATAACTTATTGGAAAACAACCTAAGAATCATACCTGTTTATAGGGAATCTCTAGATTTTTCATCATAATTCAGCTATTTCCTGTAGATATCACAATTAAGGGTATATTTACGGAATAATAGAAGGTATACAGGTTATTAAACTTAACTTCTGTGTATCAGTAGGACAGGATACTAGCCATTGCAGATGTTGGTTCACCCAATAGATCTCTTTTTTTGTGTTAATATGCCTACCTTTAAATGAACAATCAGGAGTACTTCCCACTTGCATCTGTGTTTTCTGGCTGATGGCATCATAGATGCAATCTCTTTTGGTACATCTGTAGTTGAGAACCCATTTTCAAGCCAGAAGGCCAGCAGATACGAATAAATATCAAAATCAGGATTTCCTTTTCCCCTGAAATTTTAAGTGAAATCACAATGGAGAAATGGGGTCAAAACAACTTTGTTTTTTTTTTCTCCTAATAACTTGATTAAAAAATTCTTTATGCATCTGTTATGTGCATAGCACCTGATAATTTTTTTTAACACATACTCACTTGACTCAAAATTACTACTTGCTCTATGTCTCTTTTGCCATTTCATAATTTTATTCCCTTTTATAAGGAGAGGTTGATCTGTCACCATGAATTTTAGTAGATAAAAAGTCATATCATTTTTTGGAATGACTTCCAGAATTCAGGACTATATCAAAATAGTCCCAATTTTCCTTCTCTCCATGAAAATTAAATAGTATACTAATCTACTTCATTGCATTTTCTAAGAAATTTCTACCTAGGGGAAAATGCATATGAACATTTGTGAGAATGTGTATGTGTATATATGTACACACATGTTTATATATATACACATACATGTATATTTATATACATACACAGACACATGTATACATATTTATGTTTCTATATATTCTAGAATTTAGGGCTTACTAATAATTTTTCATTGAATTCTCTCTGATTTGTTATATTATAGAAGATAGGATATAGGGTTAAACCTGGGACCTAGAGTTGATGGCCTGAGACAACTCTTTAGTCACTATTTATTTACCTGTTCCAGTAAGGAAATTCACCCTGACTCTGTATTCTCTATCTAAAATCATACTGTAGGTTTTTAACATTCTATCTCCAATATCTTGAATAACTCCCATTGCAGTTTGTTTAATTCCTTTCTGAGAGCTGAGATAGACCCAAATAGTTTGTGTTAGCTGTTGGAAGGTTACTGGATTACATTTTTTTCAGAAGTTCTGATTGATAGTTCAAATTATTTGAACTCTGTGTATATAAAAAGAGACACAGAGACAGAACAGATTCAGTCCCCTTAGACATGTTTTTGGTCATATAATGCAATATTTCTTAGGTATGCTTCAGTTTAGTCTCCAAACCTTACCACATAATCTTTAGTATGCAGTTGTAGAACCATGCCTAAGATTCTGATTGTCAGACGGTCACAATTCACACATCCAGGTACATCACTATAGAGGTAGGGATATGTTTGTCTGAAGGACAGCATCTAACTTACAAATATCCTTTTGAAAGTAATTAGTAATAGGGCACAGCGTTCCTATTAGTATTCTACAAATTTTAATGCCTAGAGACAAGAATTCTTCTCCCCAAAGTCTTAGTCTTTATAGTTGCATTATAGAGTGTCTTGCAAAAATAAAAACATTTATTTCCATTATCCTCAGGAAAACTGGTATTAATTATTATTTTTAATCATATTTCCAGAGTGGATGCTAGACAAAAGATTCGAAATTTGTTGTCTTATTCACTCTCTTAATGGGGAAAGAGAAGTTCAAGTTATATATGAAGTCCTTACTCCTTTTCCACTAAATGCTGGTTACACAATGATTGTCAGAATACTGTAATTGTGAATAAAGTCATTTCTCTAAAAGAATAACAAACAAATCAGAGAAGCTATGCAGATTAGAATATACCAGACAATACACACAGTAAGTGACCTCTCCCACTGAGAGTGAGATATCTCTGCTCAACCTAGAGAAAGAGAATTCTGACTTACAGGGAAATTCCCCAAAGTCTCTACTATGAGAAGCTGGGAGTGAAGGACATGATAAAGGCACCAACCCCACTACAAGTTTACTTCTTTCGAAAGTCTACCTCTCTCCCCAAGAACCTCTCCCTGAAAGAGTATGAACTATATATGTGTGTGTGTGTGTGTCTTCTTAAAGCCAGAAACCAGAAAAGCACCTCTCTGCTTAGAGGCTCCCACTAACTCTGCCCCTTATAGAGCAGTAGAGAGTTGAATAATTCATCTCTCCACAAAAGAGGAGAATCCATATCCAGGCTGGAACCTCAACTTACATTTGTAAATCCCAGTTTTCCTTTGTATGATAATGTAAAAGGATATGATTACTTTGAAATCTTCAAGTAAACCTTAATTTTAAAGAACAAAATCTAAATGAATCTTTTTAAAAAATAAGTTTAAGTGTATCATGAGAGAAAAGAGAAACTAATCAATTTTGAGTCAATGGAAAGGAGATCATTTGGTTTGATCTCCTATCCTCCGTTCTAATCTGAGTATTCTTTTTCATTCATTTCATCCTTCCCTTCAACTTCAGAAAAGTAGTTTTCCTCATTGTCAGAGTTACCCCCTCAGGCCTTTACTTACTCTCTCATCTTTAAACTTCATTATACAGGTTCCCTTTCTCTCGTGCCTCTTTGGGTTTTGCCTCTGTGTTGGGCGGGCCCCTTGATTTTACAAGTATCCTCAGGGCTCCTCCATCCAAACAACAGTAACAACAACTATTTTCTTGATCTTGGCAGCCCCTTAAGTGTTAATTAGTCCTATCTTTCTCCCTTTTCTTCCCCTTATTGCCAAAAAAAAGTAGACTATATTCACTGCTTCATTTTTCTACCAGCTAACTCCTACTCCCTTTATAATTTGTCATTCATCTTTACCACTTTACTGAAACAACTCTCACCAGTATCACTAATAACTTCCTAATCTTCAAATTTTAGGGCTTTATTTTTATCCTCATCCTACTTGACAATTCTGTGGTATATTACATTGTGAATCAACTCATCCTTTTTAAACTTTCTCTTGTCTTTTTTGATTTTATGTTCTTGCTGTTCTCCTCCTATCTCCTTGATCACCCTTTCTTTTGTTCTTTAGTTGATTCCTCATTTCTTTTCTGAATGCTGAAATATGGGTGTTCTCCATATTCTGGCCTTTGTCCTTTTTCATTCTACTCTTTCCCTTGGTGATGCCATCAACTCCTCTGCCTTAGATAAATTCCTTACAGTACTTTATGCTTCTTGATCACTAGCTGTGTGACCTTTGGCAAGTCAATAAATCTCCATTTCCTCGAGTGTAATTTGGGGATAGTCACAGTACCTATTTAGCAGGGTTGTTGCAATGATAAAAAGAGACAATATTTGTAAAGCACTTAGCACAGTGTCTAGTACAGAATAATGCAATATAAATGCTTATTTCTGTCCTCTTTTCCTATTCCCAAATATTCTTCATGGCACCCGGTCTGTATCTCCAGTAATTTTCTGGAAATATCCACCTTAGATATTGCATTAGTACTTCAAATTCAACCAGTTTAACAAATAACTTGTATTTTCATTACTTCTCTCTCTCTCCTTGCTTTTTATTAATATGATCTTGCCTTTGTTTTTATAAATTTATCTTCCCTCTTCCTTCCCCAATTGGAAAATAAAATGAAAATAACACATTTTATCATACCATAACAACTATGCACCATTCATCAAAACAGATAACATTTGCTAAGTACAAAAATGTATGACATAGTCTTCATTTTAAGTCTATCACCTCTATAACAGGAGGTGGGTCACATGCTCTGTCTTCAGTCCCCTGGAATCATGATTTATCATCACACTGATCACAGTTCTAATGTTTTCAGAGATGTTTTTACTTTGTAATGCCTTTCTCATTATATTAATTATTCTTCTTGCTCTTCTCACTTCACTCTCTGTTAATGGCTTTCCAGTTTTCTCTGAAACTATTTAATCATTTCTTATGGAATTATAATATGCTATTGTATTCCAATACCATACTTTGCTTAGACATTCCTCAATAGGTAGGTACCACCTTAGTTTCCCATTTTTGTTATCATAAAGAGAGCTACTGTGTGTATGTATGTGTGTGCATGTGTGTATATATATATATATGTGTGTGTGTATGTATTTCTGTGTATGTGTGTATGCACATACAAACATACATATATAAGTATGTGTGTATGTATGTATAATCCATATGTATATCTGTATTCATATGAGTTTTTTCTCCCTTTTTTGTTGTTGATATGTTTGGTATATGGGTTTGGTAGTAAGTGGCTTTGGGGCCCAGTTCCAAATTGCTTTTAAGAATGATTGGACCAATTTGCAGCAATATCAATAGTGAAATGCATTATTTCTCTAATTCTCTTGATGTTATCCTCCTATTCTTCTAGGTTCATAACCTTGCTGTCACTTTTTAAGTATTCTTTTGTTTTCCTGCCACATCCAATCAATTCATAAGTGCTATTGTGTCTGCCTCCAAAATCTCTATCATATGCAACATTGCATTTGCCCTTATTCATTTCACATTGATTTTCACTTAGGGTATTTTAATAGCCTATTAACTCTTCCTTCTGTCTCTGGTCTTAGTATTCTTCTAATAAACCTCCATATCAAAAGCTAAAGTAATCTTCCTAGTACACTGTTATAATAATGCAATTTCTCCACTAAGAATACTACATGGCTCTTTGTTGCCTATTGAACTGCTAATTACAGCATTCAGGTTCCTTCAACCTTGAATCTACCTATCACCTTGTCCCATGCCACCATATTCCACAAATTCTGCCCTCCAATAAAACTGAAATACTGGGAGAAAACACCTGAAAAAACAATAGTTCTCCTGCCTCTTCTTGGCTCCATGTTTTTGCCCAAAGCAACCCCCATTCCTGGAAAGCACCATGACTCTCACTTCTTTGTCTACAGGAGTATCTACCTATGGTGAAGATCTAATTCATATGTCACTCCAGTATTCTCTCCCCCTTCATTCTTTATCCATGATTTTCTTAGATCTCACCTTGTTTATACATGTTATGGTATCTTATTTTATAGTTATTTTTTGTGCTTATTCTCCCTCTCTAACTTTAAATTGTAAGATCCTTGAGAACAGGGATTATGGATGGTTAACTTTGAATTCCTAGCACCTAACAAAATGCTTTGCAATTTGTAATCACTTATTAAATGTAAGTCATAATGAAAGTTACATTTTATGTTTCCTTTTTATTTATCATCCCAGCCTCTCTCTCTTTTTTTTTCCTTCTGTGGTGCTGTCAGAGATAATTAAGAATAGACAAAGAAGTTTTATATTATTGTGGCACCAGACATATTTACAGATTTCATAGAAATATGTATTGTGTAGGTTTGGGGTGGCAAAACTTCCAGCTAGAATGCAAGTGTCTCCAAATAACCAGTGTGGTAACCTCAATGGCAGTAGTCAAGGGGTAATAGAATTATTTCCCCAAATTCCAATATTCTAGTAGTCCAATGGATCCAATATGATATCATCAGGGCAGCAATTCCATTTCATAGCTTCTCCCACCCAGCTGCTTCACTATGGTGTGGAAGTGGACCCTGCTTTATACACTAGAGCTCAAGCTCTGGAGTTCATATCATGCTGGAATGACTCTGAGTATAGACTTGACTGTATCTCTTTCCTGAAAAACAAACTAACCAAGAATGAAGAACTTACCACCACATTAATGTAATTTTTATAAATTACTTTTTCATAGCAAACCCAAGGAAGTTTCCCAAGTAGTGCATGAGAAACACATTTTTTTAATTGTGGATAAACAGAACTGATCATTCATTGTTAGAGTTAAATTTGGAAAACTGATCATTCAGCAACATGTCTTAACAAAGGGTTAAAATCTAACACTATCAATCAACCAAATGACCATCCATTTATTAATAATCTGCTAGCCATATTAATAAAATAAAATTATTAATTTACTCAGAATCTATGTCTCTCATACCTTTATATCACAGTTATGGCTAACCACAAAGGGACCAGAGACTTTCACTCTCGATTCTTAACAACTAGGTCCCCTCAGTTGGACCCATGTGGAGAGTTTCTCCAAAAGCAGAGTTCTCTGTTATGACTCTGGCTGTGATCTGACTCTCCCTTTTACCAGTAAGTAAATTTTATCTGGGTAAGCATATATGTATCTATATGTCTGTTTTTGGTGTTTGTGCTGCAACTTTTTTCCTAATTTTCACTGTCTCAGGGAAGCAGTCATCAGGTAGCTGCTTCTATTGAAAAATATCCTCTGAAATAAGCTATATGGGGATGAAAGAGAAAACCTGTGTACACGGTAAAGGACCACCTGGGAAATTTGGGGTATTATGGATATTCAGCTTATGAAACCAGTTCTTTGTTTCTAAAAGGTGAAAAGCAGCAGGACAAAAAGGAGTTGTCAACAGTGATGCAATTTCAAAGCCCAACATTATTATCACAATTGCAGATCACCTTGGCATTGGAGATCCTGGATGATATGGAAACACAACACTAAGACCTCCTAATATTGACAGGATAGCCAAAGGGGTGAGGAATTCACTCAACGTTTAACTGCATATCCACAGCATACGCCAAGTAGAGCAGCTTTCTAGACAGGTCCTTACTGTGTTCTTTCAGGAATGGCTTCATGCTTTAAGGTTGGAGTGTTCTTATTTTCAGCTTCTTCAGGTGGGCTGCCTACAAATGAAATCACTTTCCCCAGCTTTTTGAAGAACCAAAGCTCTACACCCTAAAGGAAAGTGGCATCTTAGGATAAACTGTAATAGTAGAGATGACTTCTTTTTTTTTTTTTTAAAGCAATTGGGGTTAAGTAACTTGCTCAAGGTTACACGGCCAGTTATTATTTCTGGGTGTGGTGCTGAGTATCTGAGCCCGGATTTGATCCAGGTCATCCCGACACCGGAGCCGGTGCTCTTACTTGCTGAGCCACCTGGCCGCCCCATAGAGATGACTTCTGTCACCACCATTTAAATAATGGTTTTGACCACTTCTATTGCCAGTGACCAATTTGAGAGATTGCAAGCCAGGATCATCACTGGTTTACCACAGTCATTCATATGTTTTTCATTCTCCTGCAACTTGTTGGCATTGTTCTTGTCACTTTGGAGGCTCTCAATTCTTTGGCCTGTTTCAACTCCCTCAATGGCTATTCTTTTCCTGGATTTTATTAGCAGTCACTATAACTGGACTCTCAGCCTGTTTATTTGTTCCAGCCTTTAAACTGAGTCTTCATGAGGAAACATGAAGTGGTCCAGCAGCCAATGTCTTATGAAAATCTTCCTCAGAGGTTGACCAAGGAAGCTCTCAAGGTAATAAACAAGTTGGTGTTGCTTGTGTACTGGGATTTTGCTCATGAAAACTAACATCCATTTCCATGGTGACAGTCAAACCCTATCCTTAGTTTAGGCTTCTTTTCTTTTCCATATTCAATAGGTATCCAGAGAGATAATAAAATAGCAATGGGGAGGGTAGTTGGTCTGAATAAAATAACAATATTAAATTTTTTAAAAAGTCTAAGATGATCTGGAATACTAGAGATTATACATATATAAGTTTAATAAATCATTGGACTTATTTCTCTTAATGCTATCAAGCAGATGTCACTTTTGGGAAATCTCTAGAAAAAAAAACACAAAAAAATAAAATATCTCTTTACCTGATCTTAGTTCCTCTGCTCAAGGAATGAGATTTCATTTGTTTTACAGTGTCTGGCTAAAGAATAGAGACAACAAACATGCTAAATATTTAACCCAAAATATAAGCAAAGGAAAGCATGCTAGCTCCAGATAATATAGTCTTTTTATTTGCATTTTAAAGGAGCCATTTGTTAAACTTCCAAGCACATGGGGTCACTAATTAAAATACTGGAGAAAAGGAATGTCAAGAAAGTTTTGCTTTCATTCTTTTAGAGGAATGTCTTAAAACCACAGATTTCTGTTCACAGGTGGAGAAAGAAAAATATCTTAGATTTTTCAAATGTGTTGTCGGAATTTAGGTCTTAAAAATGAAAAATCAATATAAGCCAAAAAAGACAATATCTACTGAAAAAATCCAAAGCACCACAAAAATATTGAGTCCAGACACAGCGAATTGTGTTTTTATCACTCAGTACCCATAAATATTAGAGCTAGTGTGTTTCTTTCCCAAAGGTTTTATGGTTATAGGGAAAAATATTGTGAATCAAAAATCTAAGTGTCAATCACTGCTAGTCATGCCTGTGTGACCTTGAATAAGCCACTTACCCTCTCTTAGATTTTGTTTCTTCCTATTCAATATTTGGACAAATACAACAAGCTGTAGCTAAGAATATCCTATGCAAATTGAAAATGCTACATAAATGTAAGCTATAATTTTTTTCTGACCAGCTTAGAATATCTGAAAAGAAAAAGGAAAGCTGAATTATTTTTGTTGACAAAAGGAACAACAAAATAAAATGTCAAGATGTAAAAAAAGAAGTATTTAATATGCAAGAGACATAATATAATGAAAAAATTTCAGTAAGTACATATAACAGGTTAATCAATCAATATTTATTAAAGAATTCTATGTAACCAAGATATCCATCTGGGAACAGACCTTGCTAAGACCTTGGACAATATCCAATACTTTTCCATAAGTCAAAAATCAGTTTCTTTTATATTCATTTAAACTCATAACACCCAAAGCTCCTATTTATAAATTAATTAAGAAAAGAAAGGACTCACATGAAACAGGGGCTCAAAGGGTTATGCTCATAGGTAAAAGAGGTGGTCAGTTTCTTCAGATTATTACATGGTTTTTATCAATAAATGTTCCCTAATTGAATTGCTATGTAGTAAGCATACATATCACACCACTAAAAAGGTAAAAAAAAAAAAAGGCAATACATAGCTTGCTTATGCCAGTAATGTATATTGAATGACATGTCATGGTTAAAAATAAAAACTACAGGGTGGTAGAAAACTATACAAATATACCACTGCTTACAATTTTTTTTCCTGTGATTGTGATAGGTATAAATAAAAAGATGAAAAAATGAAAATTCATCTGTTCAATGGTATTTATGTTTTATGGTGGCAGATGACATTTAGATATGAGCAAAATAAATATATGTAGAAAAATTAACAAAATAGATATAATTTTCTATGATTTTATGTGAAAGCACTATCCATTTTTAAAGTTGTATTTATTTTCTGTCAGCAAAAACCTGTTTATCTCTTCACCCCACCTCTCCTCTCCATTTGAGAACTAAAAACCCAACAAAACCCCTTATGTAAACACGTATAGTGAAGCAAACACATCTCTTCATTGACTATAACCCAAAAAATCTGGATTATTCTGCACTCTTCATCTTTCACTTCTACTATAAAATGGGGTAGCATGTTTAATTATTAGTTCTCTGTAGTCATGGCTGATTATCAAGCCAGTCAGAGTGCTCAATTCTTTTAAGCTGTTTGTCTTTAACATATTATTGTCATGGGAGAAATTATTCTCTAGCTTCAATTCACTTCTCCTTCTCATCACTTCACATAAGTCTTGCCAGGTTTTTCTGAAACCATATTCTTCATAATTTCTTATAAAACTATTGTGCTCTCCCCCATAGCTTGTTAGCCCATTTATGCGTATCCTCTCAGATTCTCATTCCTTGACCCTTCAGAAAGATCCCTATACCCTTTTATACAGCTTTAGATCGAGTTCGTTAGCTTAGGACCCGTCTGTTCCTTTTTCTCTCCTCTTTCTATCTCCTTCTTCTCCCTTCTACCTCTTCCTGCTCTATTCCTGTGAAGTCAAATATGTTTTTTGTACCTAATTGTATGTTCTCCTCCTTTGACAAGTTTAGATGAGAGTGAAGTTTAAGTGTCAGCCACTCTACTTGCAAACCCTGATTTTTTGAGCTCTACTCACATACTCTGATATCTACTTGAAAACTGTGATAATGTGACACTTTTTTTAACCTTCTTTTCCTTATCTTACCCATTCCTCTGCCCCTTTATTTCCATTCTTTTCTGAAAATCATTAATACACACAGTATCACTCCTAGGTTTTGTCTAATAAGATTTCCTTCTATGAATCTTTTTGATGATGGAATTCAAAGGATACATATTTATCATCTCTGAATATTTATAGGAAAATATTTTCCTTGTTAATTCCCTTTTGATTAATTATTCACATGTTTCCATTTTTTAATGTTTTTATTAACTCATGTTTTAACTTCCAACTTTCTTTTGTTAATTTTTTTTTATTGGGTGCAGCTAGGTGGTGCAGTGAGTAGAGCACCTGCCCTAGAGTCAGGAGGACCTGAGTTCAAATGCGACCTCAGACACTTAGCACACACATACACACACACACACACACACATACTCACACACACACACACAAACCAGCCATGTGACCTTGAGCAAGTCACTTAACCCCAACTGCCCTCCAAAAAGAAAAAAAAAACTATTTTTAACATTATTTTTTTAAATAAAGAATTCCAAATTCTCTCCTTCCCAAATCACCCCCACCTACTGAGAAGGAAAGCAATGTGATCTTAATTATGTATATGTAATCATACAAAACATTCCCACATTAGCCATATCACAAAAAGCAAGAAAAATAGTGAAAAAAAAATTATTCAATTCACATTCATAGTTCATCAGTTCTCTCTCTCTCTTTGGAGTTGGATAGCATTTTTCCTTCACAAATACTTTGGAGTTATCTCAGGTCACTATATTGATTGACATGGCTAAATCTTTCACAGTTAATCATCATTACACTATTGCTGATACCATACACATTGATTTCCTGGTTCTGCTCACTTCCCTCTGCATTAGTTCATATAGATCTACCTATTTTTTTTCTGAAACAATCCCCATTGTCATTTCTTATAACACAATATTACTCCATCACAATCATATGCTACAACTTGTTCAGCCATTACCCAATTGACAAACATCACCTTTATTTCCAATCCTTTGCAACCATAAAAAGAGCTGCTAAAATATTTTAGTACATATAGGCCCTTTTCCTTTTTCCTTTGATCTCCTTGTGGTATAGATCTAGTAGTGGTATTTTGGGGACCAAGGGTATATACTGTTTTATAACTCTTAGGGCATAGTTCCAAATTGTTCTTTAGAATGATTGGACCCATTCACAACTTGACCCACAGTGTATCAGTTTACCTATTTTCCTTTATCCCTTCCAGTAATTGTCATTTCTTACAGGTGTGCAGTGGTACCTCAGAGTTGTTTTAATTTTCATTTCTCTAGTCAATAGTTATTTAAATGATTTTTTCATATAGCTATTAATTACTTCAATTTCTTCTTCTGAAAAGTGACTCTCCATATTCTTTTATCATTTATCAGTTGGTGAATAGTTCTTATTTTTATAAATTTGACTCAGTTCTCTATACCTTTGAGAAAGACCTTTATTAGAGAAACTGTCTAAAATTTTTTTAATATTACTTTATTTTCTATGGTGACTTTGCTGTCACCTCGACTATCTCTTTTAATTAGGTTTCTTTTGCTTTTTCTGAGATTTTGATTGCTACCCTACCTTTACTTACTTCAGCTGAAGCATGATAAATTCTGTTCTCTAGACCTTTATTTTAATTCTGTGTGTGTTTCTGCTTCAAGTATCTCTTGTAAACAACATATTGTGGGATTCTATTTTCTAATCCATTCTGCTGTCCTCTTTTATGACTGAACTCATCTCATTCACATTCACAGTTATGATTACTGTTTATTTCCCTCCATCCAGTTTTCTTTTTATTATCCTTTTTTTCTCTCTTTTTCATCCTGTCTCTCCATAGAATTAGGTTTTGCTTTTGGCTACTTCCTCCCTTAATCCCCCACTCCTTTTTATCACCCCTAACTGTTTTCTGTCCTTTCTCTCCTATTTTCTTGTAGGGGAAGATAGATTTCTATACCCAACTGATTGTGCACACACACACACACACACACACTTACAAGCACATGTATATTATACATCTATTTTATTTATTCTCTCTTCTTATACCAGTTCTGATGAGAGTGAGGTGAAAGAATTGCTCACCCTCATTTCTCACTCTATTTTAAAAGCTTTTCCTTGTTTGCCTTTTCTTATGAAAAAAAAAGTCCCCATTCTACCTCTCCCCTCCCTGTTCTTCCTGTTTATCCCTCTTTCTGACCTCTCTGTTGGTGTTTCTTTTAGATCATCCCAATATAATTAACTAATACTCAGCCCACTGTGTAGATTCTTTCAAATTACCTTAATAATGATAAATTTCTTAGAAGTTACATGCATTATTTCCCCATATAAGAATATAAATAAGTTGGCTTTATTAAGTTTCTCACAATTTTTCTTTTATATTTAGCTTTTTATGATTCTTTTGAGTTTTGTATTTCCATGTCAAATTTCCGATTCAGCTGTACTCTTTTCATCAGGAAGGGTTGGAAGTCCTCTATTTCATGAAATATCCACTTTCTTTTCTCCTGAAGGATTATACTTAGGTGCTTTTGTAGGTTATTCTTCACAATAATTCTAGCTCCATTACCTTCTGGAGTGTCATATTCTAAGCCTTCTACTCCTTTAGTGTGGAAACTACTAAATTTTGTGTGATCCCAATTGTGAAATTTGAATTGTTTATTTCTGGTTCTTGCAACATTTTCTGCTTTACCTGGGAACTTGGAATTTGATTGTTATATTTCTGGGAGCTTTAATTTTGGGATCTCTTTCCAGAGGTGATTGTTATATTCTTTCAGTTTCTAGTTTATCTTCTGGATATAAGATATCAGGGCAATTTTACCTTATAATATTTTAAAATATGATTTCTAGGCTCTTTTTTTTGAGCATGGCTTTCAGATAATCAATACTTTTAAAATTATCTTTCCTCAGTCTACTTGCCAGGTCAATTGTTTTTCTGATGAAATGTTTTACATTTTCTTCTATTTTTCATTCTTTTGACTTTGTTTTACTGTTTCTTGAAGTCTCACAGAGCTTTTACTTGCCTAATTCCAATTTTTTTGACTTGTTACATTTTTATTTCTAAAATTCCTTCCTTTTAATTTTCATTGGTAAATCCTCAAAGTAAAAAAAAAAAAATGTGGGGCAAAACCCAAGCACGTCCTTAACATACTGGGCAGTCTTAAGGAAGCTGCTATGTTTGTTTAAAAAAAAATTAGATAATTCTAATTTATTTTTTGTTTACAACATTCATTTCCACAAGATTTTGCGTTACAAATTTTCTCCCTGTCTTTCCCCTACCTCCACCCCAAGATAGTAAACTTACTGAATACCCCTTCCCCTAATCCTTCTCTAACTTTCTATTAGGGCATGGTGGATTCCAATTCCAATTTTTAAGGAATTATTTTCCACAGCTTGCTTTTGTACCCCTTTTCCATTTGCCCAATCCTTTGAGGCTTTGCCTGTAGCTGTTTTCATGTTGTTGATTTCTTTTGACTTTATGTCTTGGTCTTCCCTGCCTCCACAGTAGTTTTTCATGTTCAGGTTCTTTTTTGCTTGTTTACTTGTTTTTCCAGCCTAATTCTTGACTTTGAACTTTATGCTAAAGTTGATCTCTCCTCACCTGGAGGTTGGGGAGACACTGGCCCAAGCTTCATGCTTTTTTTATACTGACCTTTTGTTGGCTGAGATTCTTTAAAATTTTATTTGATGTGTCATTTTAAGTCATTTGGAAGGTATTGTTAGGAGAATTCTACTGGGGTACTGCCTCTCCTCTGTCATCATGGCTCACTCAACTTCAAAGTTTCTGTGTCACTGTTGCTAATTTCACATAGTCTTGGGAACTGCCTATTTCATTGAAGGTCATTTTTTCCCCTATAGAATTATACTCAGTTCTCTGGTTAGGTTTTTCTTGGTGGTGGTCACCACTCCCGTACAGTATTGGATTATATATAATCCTGACTGTGACTTCTCAGTGCTTTTTGTTTTCTTTCTGGCTTCTTTCAGTACTTTTTTTTCTTTGACTTGAAATCTCCGGGTTTTGGGTATAATATTCATGGGAGTTGTTATTTTGGGATTTCTTTTGGAGGCAATCAGTAGATTCTTTGTATTTCCTTTTTATTTCTTGTTTCTAGGAAGAATGAGTAATTTTTTTAAGATTTCTTGAAATACTATATCTAGGCTCTTTTTATGGTAAAGACATTCAGGTGGACCAATGATTCTTAATATTTTTCTTATTAATTTGTTTTCCAGGTCCGTTACTTTTACTAATTGTCACCTTATTGTTTTTTTTCAGTTGAAAAGGTTAGTGAAGCTATCATATTAAGGGTGCTGTTTGAGCAGTGTTTTGCAGGAATTTAGGGATTTTTTGAGGAAGAGGTGAAGAGAGGGTGCATCCTAGGTATGTGTGATTGCCAATGCAAAGTCACATAGCAGAAGATGGAATGGCATGTGCTGAGAGAAGTCCAGTTTAGCTGAAGCATAGGGTTCAGGGATTGGAATAAGATATCACAAGTTTGGAAAGAGTAGTCTAAGGCCAAGTATGAAGACTTTTAAGGCTGAAGAGAAGAGTGTGTGTGTGTGTGTGTGTGTGTATGTGTGCATATTAGGGAATCATGGGAGTTTATTGAATAGAAGAGTGACGTGGTAATATCTATGTTTAAGGGAAATCACTTTGGCAAAATATGTTGAATGGACCATTGTCAGCAGAAGTCTCAATTAGGAAGACAGTTTTTTTTTAAATAAATAAATTTATTTATTTTTAGTTTTCAGCATTCATTTCCATAAGAGTTTAAGTTTTTAATTTTCTCCCCCTCCAGTCCCTCCTCCTACCCAAGATGGTGTGCAATCTGGTACAGGCTTTACATATACATTCATATTAAACATATTTTCCCATTAGTCATGTTGTATAGTATAATTAGAACCAATGGCAGGAGCCATGAGAAAGAAGAAACAGAATAAAACAACAGCAATAAAAGAGAGCAAGTAGTATGCTTTGATCTGCATTCAGACTCCATAGTTCTTTCGCTAGATTTGGATAGCCTTTTCCATCATGAGTCTTTTGGAGTCGTCTCAGATCCTTGCATTGCTGAGAAATGCTAAGTCTATGCAAGTTAGTCATTGCACAGGATTGCTATTATTATGTACAACGTTTTCCTGGTTCTGCTCCAGGAAGACAGTTATGAGACTATTGCCAGTTGTTGATGAGGGACTGATAAGGACCTTTTGAGACAAAATAAATTATCAGATGTGAAAGTTATTGTAGGGAAAAAAATGCCAAGATTAGACAAAATAAACAGGTTTGGGAAGAGTGAGGAATCAAAGATAATGCCAGTTATGAAAATGGGAGCCTGGAAAAAGTGGTAGCAGCCTGAACTGAATTATAAAGTTTGGTAGATAGCTAAGTTAGGGGAAAAGATTTTAAGTACTTGAAAAAGATTATAGGAACTCTTTTGGACACATTGGTTTTAAGATGTCTTAGGGACACCACATTTGAAAACTCCCTTAAGACACTGATAAATTCTACCTAGAGCTCAAGAGAGATACTGAAACTGGAGTTATAATTCTCTGTCTGTATAGAGAACATAATTAAATCCATGACAGTTGATGTGATCACCAAGAAAAGGTACATATAAGGAAGAGAAGAGAGTCTGGGAGAGACTATTAGGAGATATTCATAAGGAGAATGATAACTATAATTTTCTGTGAAGTAGTATTTGAAGGAATGGTCAGATGGATAGAAGAATCAAGAGAAAACAGTGTCATGAAAACCCAGAAAGGCAGAAGATAGTAATATATTCAAATGTAGCACAGAGGTCAAGACATAGGAGGGCTTTTAAAGAGAAAAAAATGTATGTAAAAGAGCATTGATAACTTGGAGAAAGCCATTTCGTTTGAGCAGTTAGGTCAGTAGACAGATTACAAAGAGTCAGCGAGTAAATGAGAAGTTAAGAAGTGTAGCAAGATGTGCAAAAAGTTTTGCTAGGAGTTTAAAAATAAGAGGAGAGCTAGAGGGTGATAGCTAGAGAAGATGGTAGAAGCTACAGAAGTTTTATAAGAATTAGATGGTGCTTGGACATGTTTGAAGACAGTAGAGAAAGAATAAGTTGATGCAGAGAAATTGAAGATTAGAAACTAGAAGTTTGCGGTGGGGTTTGGGGAGGAGGGACTGGGAATGCTTGAAGGGAGAATTCTGGAGAAGATGGAAGGTGAACAAAATATTATGTTAATGAGAACGAAAGTTGAGAATGGATCAGATATTCAGGGATAGTCTCTTAACCCTGAAAACTCTGTGTCTCTTTAAAATTCAAAGATGTAAATGGGCCTTTTAAGGTCATGATACTCTTTTTGGGAAACACTTCAATACTATGTTGTGACAACATTCCATGTATATTTTTGAAATAGTCTTTTGCAAATAAGATTATGGTATCTTTCCCCTACCCTCCACCCCAAAATAGCTAGCTTGCTGAATACCCCTTTCCACAATCTTTTGTCTCATATACTCCCCAATCCCTGCCCCCCAACTTTCTAATAAGGCCAGATGGATTTCTATACCTGTAATGGGAATGCAAATTTGCAAGATCTTCCCTGCCCCTAGGCTAAAGTGCACCTGAAGTCTGGGGTGGGAGGCTTGTTTTTCAGTAGATACTTCTTGATTGGCCAGTGAGTCAATAAAGTTGTTACATGCTCTGAGCCAGGAGAAGGCTATATAAGCCCTGATGTGAGGCTGTGTTTTGGAGGCTCACTTTGAGAAGTGTTCTGTGATTTGATCTGTATTCTGGGAAGCCGTTGTCCAGGCCCCCCCCCCATCTTTGAAAAACCCAGATGTTGATTTGGTATGGATATAATGGTTGGACAGTTTGGAAAGCTGTCTACTTGATCTGTTTCTGTCTTGAGAATTCTGCCTGTATACTTTGAAGTTCGGGGTGCTGACCTTTTCCCCTGAACAAGGTAAACAATATATGTCTGACTGATTAAAGTAAGCTTGTTAACCCATTTTGAGTTGCTTTCCTTTATCAAAGCAGATCCAAGAACCTGTGTGAGCAGCCACCCTAGGAACTCCAGGGTGCTTGCTGCTACAATACCCCCATGCCTGTATATCTTATTTCCCAGTTGTGTGTAAAAATATATTTTTATATACACATTTGTTTTTAAAACTTTGAGTTCCAGATTTTTTCCCTTCTTCCCTTCTCACCCACCCCCTCTGGGAAGATAATTCAATATAGGTTGTATATATGTAAATACCCAAATCATTTCCATAGTAGTTCTATTGTGAAAGACCAACTATATTTCCCTGCATCCTATACCACCCCTCACTTATTTTATTTTCTCCTTTGACCCTGTACCTTTTCAAAAGTGTTTGCTTCTAACTACCCTCTCCCCCAATCTGCCCTCCCTTCTATCATCCCTGCTCTTATTCCCTTTCCCCCTATTTTCCTGTAGGGTAAGATACCCAATTGAGTATGTATGTTATTCCCTCCTTAAGCTAAATTCAGTGAGAGTAAAGTTGTCTCATTCCCTTTTACCTTCCTTCTCTTCCCCTCCATCAAAACAGTTTTCTCTTGCCTCTTTTATATGAGATAATTTACCCTAATATATCTCTCCCTTTCTCTTTCTCCCAATATATGCCTCTCTCACCTCTTAATTTTATTTTTTACATATCATACCTTCATATTCAACTTGTCATGTACCCTCTGTCTATGTATACATGTACATACATATGCACACCTTCATATATATATGTAGGCACATATATATTTATATATACCTACACCCTCCTATATATAGATAAATATGTATGTATACATATATACGTGTGTGCGTATGTGTGTGTGTGTGTATATATATATATATATATATATGTATTCCCTTCAACTGTACTCATACTTAGAAAAGTCTTATGAGTTTCTATTATCATTTTTCCACATAGGAATGTAAATAGTTCAACTTTAATATGTTCCTTATGATTTTGTTTCCCTGTTTACCTTCTCCTCCTTTTCTTGTTTCTTATATTTGAAAGTCAAATTTTCTATTCAGCTCTGTTTTTTTCATCAAGAATGCTTGAAAAGCTTCTATTTCATTGAATTACCATATTTTGCCCTGAAGCATCATACTCAGTTTTTTTTTAAAGCAATTGGGGTTAAATAACTTGCTCAAGGTTACACGGCCAGTCATTTCTGGGTGTGGTGCTAAGTATCTGAGCCCGGATTTGATCCCCAGGTCATCCCAACACTGGGGCCAGTGCTCTTACTCGCTGAGCCACCTGGCCACCCCTAAGCAATTGGAGTTAAGTAACTTGCTCAAGGTTACACGGCCAGGTGTTTCTGGGTGGGTAATAATTATCTGAGCCCGGATTCGATCCCCAGGTCATCCCGACACTGGAGTCGGTGCTCTTACTCACTGTGCTACCTGGCAGCCCCTCATCATACACAGTTTTGCTACGTAGGTGATTCTTGGTTTTAATCCTAGCTCCTTTGACCTCCAGAATATCATATTATAAGCCCTTTGATCCATTAATGAGGAAGCTGCTAGGTCTTGTATTATCCTGATTGTGTTTCCACAATACTCAAATTGTTTCTACCTCATTGCTTGCAGTATTTTCTCCTTGACCTGGGAACTCTGGAATTTGGCTATAATATTCCTAGGAGTTTTCTTTTTGGGATCTTTTTCAAAAGACAATCAGTGAATTCTTTCAATTTCTCTTTTGCCCTCTGGTTCTAGAATATCAGGGAAATTTTGTTTGATAATTTCTTGAAAGACAGTTTCTAGAATTTTTTTTGATTGTGGATATAAGGTAGCCTAATAATTTTTAAATGATCCCTCCTGGATCTATTTTCCAGGTCAGTGGTTTTTCTAATTAGATTGCCTTCTACTTTTTCATTTGTTTGAATCTGTTTTATAGTATCTTCATTTCTCATAAACTCATTAGCTTCCATTTGCTCCAATCTAATTTTGAAGGAATTATTCTCTTCAGTGAGTTTTTGAAATTCTTTTTCCATCTGGCCATTTCTTCTTTTTAAGGCATTCTTCTCCTCATTGTCTTTTTGGGGCCTGTTTTGCCATTTGGGTTAGTCTATTTTTCAAGGCATTATTTTCTTCGGTCAGGCTGTTGACTCACTTTTCTTGATTTTCTTGCATCATTCTCATTTCTCTTCCCAATTTTTCCTCTACTTCTCTTACTTTGTTTTCAAAATCATTCTTGAGCTCCTCTATCATCTTTAACCAATTCCTATCATTCCTGGGAACTTTTGATGTAGTAGTTCTGACTTTGTTGTCTTCCTCCCATTCCATGCTTTGATCCTTTTTGTCCTCCAAAAAGGAATTTTTGTAGTATTGCATTACCTCTGCTTGCTCATGTTGCCAGTCAATTATTTGACTTTTGAACTCTGCCACAGTAGAACTCTGCTTTCAGAATGGAGAGAGCTGTGTCCCAAAATGCTGGGATTTTCACAGCTAATGGAGCAATTAGGAGTGTGCCCTCTTTGCATCCCCCACAGGCTCTGGCACCTGGCCTCACCCCAGGACCTCCACCCAAGATAGCAATCCAGATCCAAGCAGGATAAAGCAAGAGCAATTACCCTCTGAATGGTTGCTTGATCCTCCTACAATCTGCAGGCCAGGAGGTCTTGAGGCAGCCATACAGCTTTGCCTCTTTTCCTCTGCTGCTTCTCACCCCAGGGGCAAGGGCCAGACCATGCTCTTCCATCCACCCCTGTTCCAAAAGAATTCCACACTGACCCTTTACTTTGTCTTTGGCATTTATAGGTTGAAAAGTCTGGAAACTCCCACAGCTTCTGGTGCTTTACTCCTCTGAAGTCTGCTCTGGCCACTGCTGGTCAGGACTGCCCTGGGGCCAAAACCACTCATGTGGGTATTCCAGCATTCTGTGATAGAACCTTCCTGCCAGGCTGCTTTCAGCAGGAGATTTGTTTCTCTCAGTCACTTTGTGGGTTCTGTAGCTCTAAAATTTGTTTAGAGTCATTTTTTTCTTATATTGGAGGAGGCAGAAGCTGGAATTGCAGGCAAGTCCTGTTTCTACTCTACCATCTTGGCTGTCTTCCTCAATTCCTTTTCTATTCAATTTTGGGTCTAGTATAAATTCTGTTTTGTGAGAAAACTTTAATTGTGAGGATTGGGGGACAACTTTATTATGTTGTTTGAATTTAGCCTTGTGTGGATAGAAAACTGGACCACCTCTCCCTGCTGCTTAGAGATCCTTAACCAAGGACCTAGGTTATGCTGACCAGGAATTTTCTCACAAAGGTACATCTCAACCAATCCATATCTTTTAAATGAAAACTCACCACACAGTGATCGATCAGTTATTGTTCCCATATTCTTTTGATTGTTCACAGACATCTGGGGAGAATGGCACACCTCTTTTTCTGAATTCAGGGAATTGTACCTGTTCCTCTCTTCCCAACTTTGAAAGTTCCTAAACCTTCTTTGAGGTTGTGTTTGTCCTTTGTTTTCGAAGAGAACCATGGCATCAGGGAAATGACAAATTTTTCATTCAATTAAAAATCATGTTACCTAATATATTGTTTCTTTTTAATTAATTGCCCTTATTTGATTAATTGTTTTTAAATGCATAAAAGCCTACTTCTCTGTATTTTGCATCCAGGCCAAAAGCTGAAGAGAACTACTCCCAGTTTGTTGATCAGTTGGCATACACTGCTTCATAAATCTGTGTTCTCAGAAGAGTGAACCTTTGTTTCCTGAGTCATTTCATCTTTCACCCATTTCACAGAATGAACCTAAGGGGTTATCTTCAGCTACTAAATGCATTATTACACCTAATAGATGCAACTATTAGTGAATTATTAAAATTCATACTGATATTTCCATTGAACTAGAACAAATTACCATAGTTTGTGTAAATTTATATTGCAAATTTGAATATATGTAACCCCTTCAGGGATTTATTATTTGTACTGATTGGAACCTAGCTATAATCTAACATGCTAATTTTACAATTGAGGAATCTGAGGATAAGGTTGGATAGAGTGATTTATGCAAAGACATGTAGGAGGTAGGTTGCAGAAATGAAATTTCAACCTAAGGCTTATGGCGCTAAATCCTCCATTCTTTCCACTATGCCACACTATAAAAGGGATGACTCTGCATCCTTATTGGGGTAATAAACAAGTGGTTCTTAGGACACTTCAATAAAAATAAGCTGCACCTAAAATTATATCTTGAAAATGGTTATTTTGCTGTGCTTTATTATGATCCATGCTACATTTAGAGAGAGCAAAAGATGAGGGCAACCAGATCTTTCCAAATGAAATGAATGATTGTTTGATACTCCTCACTGTCAGGAATAGCTTATTGGTATTTTTCTTCTTGTCCTTGTGTAGCAGTTCAAACTAATTTCCTCTCATTCTGTGCTTATTGGAGACAGAGAACAGCTGGTCACCATCCTCTGCATAACAAGCCCTTTTTTTAATCTGCTAGCTTTAACTTGTTCAGATAGATCTAATTTTCCAACTCATTGCTCTCTTCTAAACCCTAAAAATAAGACTGAAAATCAAGTCAATGGAAGCTGAATTGGGGAAAATCAGAACTGTACTTAATGACATTTCTTTAAAAATTGTCTTTCCATTACTACAAGCACTGTATTTCAAATGAACTCCAATATAAATTTTAACATTTGCTTTTTTTTTCCCTCCTTGCTTCAATAAAAATGACCCAGTGATATGTGCTATAACCAAAGTAAAGCAGTATTATGCCAATCAGTTTAACTTGTATCCCATGATGATTGTCAAATCCTTCATATTGAATAAACATATATGTTTCTGTGCTGTATAATTAATTCCATATTAATTTCTATAAATTAATTTTAATAATAGAATACTTCTAATAGTAATGAATCTATTTTCTGTTTTCTATATTGGTCGATAAATAACTATAAGTTCTTTTCCTTGTCTTGAGTTCTAAATTTACTTTGTTTTATTTTGTCATTTCTGTTGTAGCAAACCTTAAACTTTATTTACTAAAACAATAGTTGGCATTCAAATTATAGGCCTCTCATCTATTGTAATATCTGCAATTTATCTACATTTTCTTCCTAAGTAGTAGTATTATGTCAAGCAGTAATTCAGCACAAGTTTAAATTCAATACCTTTCAAGAGATGCGGTTCATCACATTAACTGCAAAGCCATACTTAGGCCATGGCCAGTCAGGCTGACATCCTCATTCCTTCAGGAAGTTAGAGTGAACTCCTCTCCCTGATCTTTCTTGTTCAATTCTCATGGTAATATTCTTAGCAGTGGCCTCATGCTATTGTTCTTTTGTCCCTATCATTTCCTCCTTTCTTAATGATATTGATTCTACCCCATGTACCTCAATTTAGGATATCTTTTATGCTGCCTGTTCCAGATGATATTTGTGATCCTCATCCTGTTTTCTTTCTCTCTTTATTTTTTTTTGAAGGAGGAAGGAAGGGCAATTGGGGTTAAATGACTGCCCAAGGTCAGACAGCTAGTTAAGTGTCAAGCCTCTGAGGCTGGATTTGACTTCAGGTCCTCCAGACTCCAGGGCAAACGTTCTATTCAATGCACCGCCTAGCTGACCTTCCTCATCCTATTTTCAAAAGTTCCTGGCTGTGCCTCTGGTGTGAGCCAAACGTAAAGCTTTCTGATTTTTAAAATATTAACAGGTCTTAGAATTCCTTAATTTTTATGTAAACATGAAAGAGTATAATTATTTTATCCTTATGTTCCTCTCCTCCCCCCCCCAAAAAAAATATGGAAGTTAAGTTACTACAAAATCCAGTGAGGTAGTTAATTATTTATCTGTGCAAATATCTTAATTCTCCTTAAGTTATAAGATCACCTTCCTAAGAGACCTCTATGGTTTTACTTGTTTTTACTCCAACTCATTTGGTATAGATTAGATAATGATACAAATTACAAGAAAGAATACACTTTAAATTGTTCCCATTTTGGTCAGTTTTCTCACTTTTTATATGATTTGAATGAAGAACAAATATATGTGATTTACTCGCCTACATATTACCAGACACTGATTCATCTTTTTTAAAGACCATTTTCCCATATTACCAGTGCTCATCTGTACAATGTACAAAACACACTCCTGCCCCCTTTTTTTAAGGGTCTGAAACTCAACTCATGCCATGTTGCATGTTGTTATAAAAATGGGGTTTCAGTCATATTTTTATGAAGTGCTCTAAAGCATATTGTACAGACTACAGAATGATGAAAATGGCAGGTACTCAGTTGGTACTGTGGATTCAGCAGAGAGGTTGGATAATTTGTAGTTCACTGACAATGAATTTCAGCACATTTAACTCTATCAGCAGTAACAGTGGGGGATAACAAGCATCACAGGGCCACAGACCTCAACACCAAAGAACATATCTCAATAGCGGGGCAAGATATTGCATTTAAGTATTAAATTTTACTGTCTAACCCCATTTGAGTCAAGGTCTCAAAGGTCTTATAATAAAATTAAACCAAAACCAATTGATATCACATATTCCTGACCATAAATGATGCTGTAAAGTCATGTTAATTGAAACATTGAATTGATAGAGCACCTGGGTTCAAACCTTGGATCTGACAGTTACTAGCCACGAGACCTTGGTCAAGTCAGTTTATCTTTTAGATGTCAGGATCCTAATTTGTGAAATGTTGAAGTTGGATTAGGTGACCTCTAAGGTCCTTCCTGCTCAAAATCTGTAATCTTATGTGACTCATAATTCAGGGATAATATAATTTTGCTTTGCTATTCTCGATGCATATGAAGTAGATAGTGCATGCACAGTATCCTGTAGGCCAATAGTGAGAATTAGAATTGCTAATATAAATCCACAACAAAGTGACAAGACTTTAAAAAATTAATTAGTAGAATCATAACTCCAGGGCAATCTCAATATTATCTTTTAAGGTTTTATGGAATAAAGTGAGTAATTATGACTTAACACATAAAATTTGACGGGAACCATATTATTTCATAAATCTCTCAACATGTTATTAACTTGTATCCTAGATTCATAGGATAATAACAAGCCAGGAAGCATGCCAGCAGGTTAGAAATAGGGGCCAATATCCAATAGAATGGTGCATGATTTTGAAAATTCTTGATTTGGTAACTGTGTTCTCTAGGAAACATCTTAAGTTCTCAACATTTGGTGTTTTTTCTTCTTTCCCCCCTTTAATCTTTTATGTATCTCAGTGATGCTTTTGATTTCCTGCATTTCACCTCAGTGTTACTTTTAAAATATTTGTATGTATGTATAATTATAGCATATTCTTGAAGATATTCTTGTCTTCTTCTTAGGTTGAAATGCAAGAATACAAATGCAGGAAAAAAATGCCACAATACACTCAAATTTTGATTGGTAGTTCATAACACAGCAAAGCCTTTGTTATGTTCTAAGTGGAACTATTTATATGACATGACTCACCTGAATGTAACCTCTCATTCTTGTTCCCTAGTCTCCAAAAGTATTGGTGGTTTCTCCCCTCCAATGGCCAGTTCACAATCTAAATGCTGCTTTCTAGAAATAAAAAGGCAAAACTAATAGTTTTTATCAGATCAGAATATTTTATGGTATTTAATTTTATTGGAATTTTGTGATGATGGCTCTCCATGATTGCTTTTAAATATTAATTTATAAGTAATATTGCTAAAATATTGTGAGGGAAGCAATATTTCCTGAAAAAAAATGGGAAAATACAAAATAATAACGAAACCTCTTATAAACTCAGCTGTAGTCAAAAAGCTATTATATAAGTCTCTTACCACAAAGCATATTTGTTTTAGATAAGTAGAGTCTTTTTCCTCCCATTATATACTTGAAGGAAAAACAGCAATTGTAATCCAACCTTGACCATGGTATATGAAATTTATGGGTTAATGAATAGAGGACTAGCTTTGGAATCAAAGAGACCTGGGTTCAAGTTTGTCCCTTGACACATATTTGTGGTATTACTCTCTTCAAATTCCTTCATGTCTCAGGCAATCCCTAAGGCTAGAAGTTTCAGACTAGTTCCAAGATACATTTTAAAAGATTTTATTATTCAAACAATTCAGGATAATGAGAGGGGTACCAACTCACAGAAGGAGTTGTAGCAGTTAGAACAGAAATTAAACATATATATGAAATGTATTATTTCATCCTTTTTTTTTTTTGCTTTTTGGAGGGCAATTGGGGTTAAGTGACTTGCCCAGGGTCACACGGCTAGTTTTTTTTGTTAAGTGTTTGAAGCAGGATCTGAACCCAGGTCCTCCTGACTCCAGGGCTGGTGCTCTATTGACTGCTCCACCTAGCTTCCCCTAATTTCATCCTCTTTGTCCTTGGTGTGTGAACAGGGTCATCTGAATATTTTACAAAAGGTAAATACACACTTAGGAACATAAGTAAGTTCAGAGGAAGGCCAGCTATATCCAAGAAGACATTCCTGAGTACTCCTTGATTATTTATTTCAATTTATCTGTAAACTATATTTAAAATGTGGAGGAGAGGCTTCAAGGAGCAATGGAAAAGGTCTAAAACTAAGAGTCTGAAGGCATGGATTCCAGTGCTGACTCTGACACTAGCTGTGTTACCTTAGAAGAGGGTCTTCACTGCCCTAGGATTTCCCAAATATATGTTAAATGACAGGATTGGGCTAGATTACCTTTCAGGTTGCTTCCAGTTCTAATATCCTCTATGCTATGAAAGTGCTGACTGAGGAAGAATAATCTCCTTTAACCAAGTGTGGAGAACTGAGACAAGTGTTAGGTCAGAGATAAAATTTCTTTTTAATTTTATTTCTTAAAAAAAAAAACAAAACTTTAGCTTTTTGATGTGTGAAACTCATGATTTCTATGGTAATGAAACAGTTGAAATCTTGATCAGAAAACTATTCAGATTCAAGTGCATAATATTCCATCCATTCTGAAAAATTGAGTCACAAACACCCTTTAAAAAGAACAGCTTTTCTCAAGCTATTTTCCAAAATTCTAAACATGTTTTAATGTATTATATATGTTCTCTATAAATAATTGCATTCTCATTTTCATCTAGGAGATTCATGAAAATTTTGAATTGTCTAATTTTGTAAAATAAAAACAGACATCCCTAACTGGAAATCAAATATTCTGCATAATCTAGAATTTTAATAAATTATATTCTTAGTCTGGGGAAAGGGTAGTTTTCCCTAAATCGTCATGAATTATACACATAGTAGCTGTTAACTTAGAAAGGCATGCTGAGTGAATGACTAAATGAATCAACAAAGTAACTGACTTCTCATGTTTCTTTAAGAACTTATTTTCCTTTAGTACTTATTAGTTGATGGATTGTTAATGTCCTCTATATATTTTTGTTCTCCACAGTCAACTTTCAACTATCTATGTTGAGGTTTATCTACAATAAATCCCTCTTATAAATTCTTGCTGACATTACCACTGGCTCTGTCTGCTTCATTAAGCTTTTGTTGACACTAGTAAGAAATTTGTTGACTCTAGAACAGGAAGAGGTGAAATGAATAGCCTTTTCATTCAAACAATGTATTCGCTGCCCCAGGCAGGTTTGCTTTAGGTTGATGCTTTGTACTTTGCATATTCATAGAGTATATCTTAGTAGCATTTGGGAACCCTGGGACTGGATTCTCTTCATTTTATGAAATGAGGGGCATCTGGAGTTAAACTTGAGAACTGGACTCTTCTTCAGTGAGATATTTAGTCTATTTACTTTGATTAAAACAAGTATTCCTAACTTTTTTGTGTGTCGTGGACACTTCTGGTACTCTGGTGAGGCCTAATTCTACTATAGTTTATAGCTTACATCCATAATGGAATAAAATGCTTAATTTCAGTTATAGGTCAGTGAAAATATATATTCATTTCTTGACCATCCAGAATTATAGATTCCCTTGAAATTTGACACCCAGTTAAGAACCACTGGTTTAAAGTGTTGTGAACTCCAAGATCATTAAATACATCAATATCCAAATCCAAATTGGATTTTTTTTTTACCATTGCAAGTCATTGTCAAAGAGGGGATTGTCAAAGATTTGGTATTTGGTTATCTATTTCTTTTTTAAAATATTCATATAGTATGGCATAAAAGTGCAGGAAAGGCAGTATGACATAGGGACTAGAGTGAGTAAATACAAGTGTTCAAATCCCATCTCTAAAACTTACTAGATGTTTTACTTTTGGCTAGGCTCTGTAGTTCGAAGACCTGGTTCAATTTCAGACTCTAATGTTTGCTGCTCCTGTGACCTTAAGACAAGTCACACTCTCTCTGTGTCTATTTCCTGATCTTTGAAAGAAGAAAATTATACTAGATAGAAAGCCTCTGAGGTTTCTTCCAGCTCTACATCTGGTATCCTATTTTCCTATGCTGAAATCTTTCTCAACCTCAAAGGAGTATTTAAGGCTATGTGCTCCATTAGTTAATACCCCATTTCCATATATGTCACTGAAGTGTGGTTTAATGGAGAGAACTCCAGTGAGGAGGCAAGATTCTAGTTCTAGCTCTTTCACCTACTAGATATGTAACTCAGGAACAGTCTCTTAATCTCTCTTAGCTTCAATTTCTTCATTTCCAAAATAGAGGACATAATTCCTGCCTAAACTAATTTCCAGTGTCGTGACTATCAAGTGAGGTGTAAAGAGAGGGAGAGGGAGAAGAAGAGGGAGAAGAGCAGAAGAAAGAGAGAGAGAGAGAGAGAGAGAGAGAGAGACAGACAGACAGACAGACAGACAGAGAGACAGACAGAGAGAGAGACAGAGAGAGAGAGAGAGAGAAAGACAGACAGAGAGAGAAAAGACTGCAAGCTCATTATGATTTGAATATAATAAGACTTTGGGGTACAGTAAGAGAGGCACAGTGTGTTAAATTAATCAAGATGAGAGTATTGAGTAAAGTGTTTAGTTTTTGACAATTTTAGGAAAGATGTAGATAAGCTAGAAGGCATCCAGAGAATGGTAGTAGGCTGTAGCGGCAAGCACCCCAAGCGTCCTCAGTGTTTGCTGCCAACACAGGTTCTTGGATCTGCTTTGTTAAAGGAAAGCAACTCAAAATGGGTTAATAAGCTTACTTTAATCAGTCAAACATATATTCTTACCTCATTCAGGGGAAAAAGGTCAGCACCCTGAACTTCAAAGTATACAGGCAGAATTATCAAGACAGAAACAGATCAAGTAGACAGCTTTCCAAACTGTCCAACCATTACATCCATACCAAATCAACATCTGGGTTTCAACATCTGGGTTTTTCAAAGCCGGGGGGCTCTGGACAACGACTTCCCATAATCCATATCAAATCACAGAACACTTCTTAAAGTGAGCCCCAAAACAAAGCTACATATCAGGACTTATATAGCCTTCTCCTGGCTCAGAGAATGTAACAACCTTATTGACTCACTGGCCAACCAAGAAGTATCTACTGAAAAACAAGCCTCCCACCCTAGGCTCCAGGTGCACTTTAGCCTAGGGGCAGGGAAGATCTTCAAATTTACATTCCTGTTACATTGGCCTTGATTATATCCCAAATGAGGATTATTTAAAGGAGCTAGGGATGTTCAACAAAGAGAAAACTTCAAGGTGGTATGATAGGGGGCAGTTAGGTGACTCAGTGAATAGATCACTGGCCCTGGAGTCAGGAGGACCTGAGTTCAAATCCAGTCTCAGATCACTTAACCCCAATTGCCTTGTCTTCCCCCCTCCAAAAAAAAGAAAAAAGATGATATGATATCTGTCTTCAAGTATTTAAAAGACTATCCATTGAAAAAAGGTCTTAGATCTTTTTCTCTTTGGTTCAAGAAGACCGACCTAAGTACAATGAAAATTCCAAAGAGGCATTTGTAGATTTGATAATAGGAAAACAGTTTCCTAGCAATTAGAGCTATCCATAAATGGAATGGGCTTCTCGCTAATGTAGAGCTAGAATAGGATACCAAATGTAGAGCTGGCAGGAACCACAGAGGCTATCTAATACAAACTTCTTATTTCAAAGGTGAGGAAATAGACTCAGAGAGAGTGTGACTTGTCTAAGGCCATAGAAGTAGCGAGCATTAGAATGTTCCTCCCTTAGTGAAGGTCTAAAGTGGATATCCTCATGTAAGGAGGGATTCTTTTAAAAGTATGGGGTGGAATAAATAGTATCCAAAGTCAATTATAATTATTAAGTTCTATGACAGGTAGAATGGAAAGAGAAATCTCTTTTAGAGAAAACATTACCATTTCTAAAAATCCTTAACCTTTTGACAGAACCTGGGGACAAAATGTTTTTAATAACCAGTAAAGGCTTCAGCAAAATATGTTTGAAGTCTTCAAAAGCAAAGCAAAAATAAATTAACAACAACAACAACAAAAGGTTTGTAATGAGGCTTTTCCTGAAAATGTACAGGTCATAAAATCAGTTCCAAACCCTTCATAGATCAACTGCTTTTTTTTCAAAATTGTATTTTAGACTCAAAGAGCAGAGCACAAATAGAGAATAAAGAATCAAAAACATCATAAACATAAACCTGTGCATAGAAAATATGACAGTATTCAAAATATGTAACAATAAATTTTCATTTCAAGAAAGCCTCATTGTGTTGAGCATTGTCCATCTTTGCTTCCTTGTGAGTTTTCTTTTGTTCTATGCTGTGCACTTTTTTATTGTTCTTTTTTATTCCTCCATCCCCCACCCCCCCACAAAGGCCACAATAAAGTTTAGATATGTTTCTCTATAGCTATAAATATATGCATACCTTCCTCACCCCCCCAGAAGGCTACAATAAAGTTTAGATATGTTTCTCAATAACTATAGATATATGTACACATATACATACATATATAGACATATACATTCCCAAACCTTTTCTACTCTTGATCTTTGTTTTTATGAATGTGCATATCTCTTGGTTCCTATCCCTCCTGCCTCTTCTACTTTACATTTACCCACTACCTTGCCCTCCTGTGACTTACCTACCCCCCTACCCAGGATCCTTCCTCTATCGTACTATTCCCATAAATCTAAACTCCCTTCTATACCCTTGTTAACCTATTCTCTTACCTTCCCCTCTAAAGATCTCTCCCTTGTCCTCTCCCCACTTCCTATGCTCCTACCCTTTTACTTCCTCTGAATTCAGAAGACTTCTATATTCTCAAATATGTATGTATTGTTCTCTCCTACACCCATTCCTGATGAAAGTAGGTTACGAGAACTACCAGGCCCCTCTCCCATCTTGCACCTCATTTGTATAAAATAATTACTCTTTTAAGCTGTTCCAAAATGGTTTTACTTTTAAAATTCATATCATGCCCAGGTTTTCCCCAATCTTTTCATAAAGTCATTAGCTTCCATTTGCTCCAATCAAATTTTGAAGAGATTGAAGATTATCTCTTCAATCTAAATTTGAAGAGATTCAAAAACTTAAGTGAGTTTTTGAAATTTGTTTTCCATCTTGGCAGTTTGGCTTTTAAGGTATTCTTCTCCTCATTTGCTTTTTGGGCCTCTTTTGCCATTTGAGTTAGTCTATTTTTCAAGGTGTTATTTTCTTCAGTATTTTTGGAGTCTCCTTTAGCAGGCTGTTGACTCATTTTTCATGATTTTCTTGCATCATTCTCCTTTCTCTTCCCAATTTTTCCTCCACTTCTCTTACTTGATTTTCAAAATCCTTCTTGAGCTCTCCCATGGCCTGTAAGCAGTGCATATTTTTCTTGGAAGCTTTTGATTCAGGAGTTTTGATTTTGTTGTCTTCTGGTTCCATATTTTGATCATTTTTGTCCCCTCAAAAAGATTCTGTGGTCTGATTGTACTTCCTGTGCTTTCTTATCTTGCCAGCCAATCACTTGGCTTTTGAGCTCCTTACCATGGTAGAACTCTGCTT
The DNA here is from genome assembly GCF_028583685.1 of Petaurus breviceps papuanus. NCBI lineage: Eukaryota > Metazoa > Chordata > Mammalia > Diprotodontia > Petauridae > Petaurus > Petaurus breviceps. The sequence goes on from NW_027186523.1 coordinate 28,761,345, forward strand.
CTAGAGTGGAGAGAGCATTGTCCCAAATCACAGGAGTTTTTGCAAATGTTGTCAGACGTCTGAGGAGGGTGCCCTCTCTATAGCCACCACAAGGTCTGGCACACTGGCATTTCTCACCGAGGACCACTGTCCAAGACAGCAACCCAAATCCAAGCAGGTCAAAGCAAGAGCAATTACACTCTGAAGGGTCCCTTGGTCCCCCTATGATCTGCAGGCCAGGAGCTATGGAGGCAGCTATGCAATAGCAGCTACAGCTGCTGTGCCTCTGCCAGCTCTCGCCCCTTGGGCAGGGGTTGGACTCGGCTCTTCTGTCACCCAGTTTCAACAGAGTTCCCCACTGACCTTTTACTTTCTCTTCGGCATTTATGGGTTGAGAAGTCTGGAAATTGCCACAGCTGCTGTTGATTCCTGAAGTCTGTTGCAGGGTGTCTGGGCTACTGTTTGGGTCTGGCCCTGCAAGGCTCATGCAGGTCTATGCTCAGCTCCTAGTCTGGTGTGATAGACCCTTCCTGTTGGCCTGCCAGGCTGCCTTCAGGGGGAGATTTGTTTCTCTCTATCACTTTGTGGGTTCTGTAGCTCTAAAATGTGTTTACAATCATATTTTAAAGGTATTGGAGGTGCAGGAGCTCACAAAATTTCCTACTTCTACTCTGATATCTTGGCTCCAACCCCCCCCCCCAAATCTTTCTTATGAACTGCCCAATTATTAATAAGAATCTTAGACTTACATTTTACATATATAAAAAGTAAATAGTCTCTCCTTATGGATCCCTTATAATCAGTCTTTGTTATGTACCTTATATTCATATTGTTTCTTGTATGGCAAATAATCTATTAAGTTCAGGGTATTTTTAATAAAGTATTGAAAATCAGAGAGTTTATCAAATGTCCATTTTTTTTCATTCAATATAATAGTTAATTTTTTGGGGCATGATATTTTTGGTCAGAGTTCCAGTTCTTTTGCTCTTCAATATGTTGTATTCTAAGACCTTTAATGTTTCTGCTGCTATGTCTTGTGTAATTCTAATTGTGGTGCCATCATATTGAAATTATTTTAATCTTGATGCTTTCAATAGTTTTTCTTTGAGCTGGAGATTTTGGAATTTGACTATGATATTCCTATGAATTTTCCTTATGAGATCTCTTTTATGTGCTGATTGATGGGTTTTTTTCTGTTCCATTTCTACTCCCCCACCTTGTTCTAATGCTTCAGGACAATTTTCTTTAATTATATCTTGTATTATTGTATCAAGATTCTTTTTTAGATTATAACTTTCAGTTAGTCCAATTATTTTTATATTTTCTCTTCTTGATCGGTTCTTCAAATCTGTTGATTTTCCCATTTCACTTCCTTTTCTATTTTTTTCATTATTCATATTTCATTTAATCATTTCTTGATCTCTTATAATTTCACAGGCTTCACTTTACCCAATTCTTATTTTCAAGGTGTCTTTTTCCCTTAAGTTTCTGGATCTCCTTTTCTAGTTGGTTGACTTTCCTTTCATACCCTTCTTGTTTTTCTTGGATTATTCTTATTTTCTTTTTTTTTTAGTTTTTTCTCTATCTCTGTCATTTGATTTTTAAAAGTCTTTTTAAAGATCTTCTATAAATTCTTTTTGGGGAGATGACCATTTGCTGTTACTCTTTCAGGGGTCCTTTACTTCAATTTCCTCCTTGGAAGATGAAATCAGTTCATACCTTCCCATAATAGGTTTCTAAAGTTGGATTCTTCTTTGTGTGTGCATTTTTTTGTGGTGATAGCTTATTTATTTGAAGTCACCTTTAGCCCCTGGGGTATGAGAAATGGTGCCTCTTGCCAAATTTTCAATTCTTCCCTCTAGTCTGAAACCAAAGCCAAAGCTCCAACCTCCTGTAAGTGCTCACAGCCAGGGGCTTTTTGCCCCACTGCTTCTGTGATCCCTGGGAGTGTTCTGGTTTGTTCTTACCCCCACATAGCACAGCTGGATCTGGCATTAATGGTCAGCAGAGGTTCCCTCGATCTTCCTGAGCTCAGATGCCCAACTCCCCTCACTATCTCAGGGGTAAAAGTTCTGGTGAGAGGGCAGAGGCAGTTTTTCAAACCAACTAGCCCCAGGGTTAAGGAAAAGTCTCCTTATTTGAGGAGATCACATTGAGGCCCCTAAGAGGGGAAGGTCAACACTAGCCCTCATTAAACCTTGGGGGACAAAAAAAATGGATTAAAAAAAATAAAACTTCTACTAAAGATATTATATGGTTACTACCTATTAGATGAGTTGGTGTTTCAGAATCTCAAATAAGGGAGCAAAAGATAAAGATTCCTTATGTTAATTTAGGTCTGTGATTTCTAGTGGGGAATGTGAAATAGGGAAAGAGGGTTACATATGAAATGCTAATCTTCGATAATTCATAAAGTAGGGAACGTGTTTACACAATTATTTTAAGCCTCATTTTTTTAACAGAATTTTGAGTTATTTGCTGGATCTGCTCCTTATTTCATTAATTCTACATGAGTGGAATCTCACTTCTTTCAACAGGAGAGTAAGGGTAGCAGAAAAGAGACAGTTGGTGGCACATTGGATAGAGTGCTGGACTTGAAACCAGGAAGAACTGAGTTAAATTTGACCCTTGACACATCCTAGCTGTGTGACCCTGGGCAAGTCACTTAATTTCTGTTTGTATCAGTTTTCTCATCTGTAAAATTAGGATAATAATAACACCTATCTCCCAGGGTTGTTGTGAGCATAAAATAAGAAAGTATTTGTAAAAAAAAACACTTAGCACATTGTTTGGTACATAATAAGTGCTAAATAAAATGCTTATTCCTCTGCTTTAAACCTGGACAAATGCCTAGCCACTGGCAACCTGGACAGAGTATAATGCTCTTGACTATCTGGGGAAAGGCAAATAGGTGGTAGAAGGCACTAGGTGGTTCAGTGGCTGCCGTGAGACAGTTACTAGCTGTGTGACCTTGGGTAAGTCACTTAACCCTGTTTGCCTCAGTTTCATCATCTGCAAAATGAGCTGCAGGAGGAAATGGCAAACAATCCCAATATCTTTACCATGAAAACCCCAAATAGTGTCACACAGTTCAAGTTTTAAAATAATATATTTATTACATTTAAATTTTAGATAATTGACTGCATTATAGAGATTAGAAACAACAAAAATTCCTCCTTAACAATCAATTTTTTTATCACTCACACTAATGCTAAAAGCAACCATAAAAAAAATATTTCACTCAAAGATAAGACTTATGTAGCTGTTGATCATAGACTCTCAGAATTAGGAGAGGCCTCAAAGACTATTCTAATTCAACCAGTACCTGATCGATAATCCTTTTGTAGCATCCCTAACAAGTGATATTCCAGTCTCTGATTGAAGAAGTTGAAGGGGGCAAAATCCTCTATTTCCTGTAGTATCCATTCTACTTTTGGATAATTAAAATGGTTTAGAATACTTTCCTCCTATTGAGCACATATTTACCTCTCTGCAATTATTTGAGCAGATATTGGATATCTCCTTAACCCTGCTCTATGTGGCCAAGTATAGTCCGCTTTTGTAGAGTCTTTCAAAGACTTGTAGCAGATATCATATCCACTTTAAATTTTCTCCTCTCTCATCTTACCAGGATATTCTCTAATGTAAATTAATTTTGAAATTGAATTCTTATTGTTTTAAAATTCACACTTTACAACTAGACATACAAAATGAATGAGGCAGCATTAACAAATAGATGTCAAAAATGTTTGAGGTGATTATTATTCTGTTTTAAATTGATCTGAGAAATTTTCATTCATGATTCTTTAAAATATGGACTTCCTTCCCCTCGCTCTGAGCTTTGGTTTGACCTACAGAGACCACAGGAGAAGATGGCAGATCCTTGTACGTCCGGCATGCTCCAGCAGGTTTGCCGATTCACCACTTCTGTGGGCAGACCATTTGCTAAACTCGTCAGGCCTCCAATTCAAGTTTATGGTCTAGAAGGTTGATATGCCACTGCTCTTTATTCTGCTGCATCTAAGCAGAATAAACTGGATGTGGTAGAAAAGGAATTACTCAGAGTAACAAAACTTTTGAAGGATCCCAAAATGGTTGACTCTATTATGAATCCCCACATAAAGCGTTCTATTAAGATAAAAGCTCTAAGTGATGTAATAGCAAAAGAGAAGTTTTCCCCCATCACTACCAATCTCATTAAATTGCTTGCTGAAAATGGTCATTTAAACAACACCCCAGGAGTCATTTCAGCATTTTCTACCATGATGAGTGTGCATCATGGAGATGTACAGTGTTCAGTTACTACTGCATCTGCATTAGATGATGCAACTCTTTCAGAATTAAAAACAGTCCTGAACAGCTTCCTAAGGAAAGGCCAAGTCCTGAAAATGGAGGTTGACTGACCCTTCAATCGTGGAAGGAATGATTGTTCGTATAGGAGAGGAATATGTTGATATGTCAGCAAGAACCAAGATTCAGAAGCTAAGCAGGATTTTGAAGGAAGCTGTTTGAAAGTAACATTTTTCCACAGTTCATCAATGAAGCTTCCAAAAATTGTGGAAACAATAAAGTACTTGGAAAATTGAAAAAAATATATGATGAGACTTTTAATTGGCTTTGATACATTATATTTTCTAATGTCTTAAAAATATTTTTTAAAATTGTATTTCAAAATATATCCTTTCCTCTTGGGACCATTGCTTTCTGTTCTAATTTTTAGAGATTTCATTTTTTTTATTATGATACCTGATGATAGTTAACATTTATATAGTACTGTGTACCAGGCACAGTTCTGAATACTTTGGAAGTATTTTTTTTTTTCATTTAATTCTCACAACAACATTGGAAGGTAAATGTGATTAGTATTCCCATTTTACACTTGAGGAAACTGAGGCAGAAAAAGTTAAGGGATTTTCCCAGGGTAACATAGGTAGTAAGCATCTGAGACAGATTTGAATTGTGGTCTTCCTGAATCCAGACCCAGTGTGCTATATCAGTTGTGCCACATAGCTGTAACTTCTAGCCTAATATAGTCGTTCATTTTCCCATTATTTTGTCCCTACTCCTCATTTAATGAAAACTTAAATTTTGTATTTCTTGATTCATTTTCCCCCTATTTCTTCCATAATATGGACATCATGTCCAGACCTTTCTTTCTTCTTTGAGATTTTTCTTTGACTTGCAAACTAAATTCTTAGAATCATTATCTCAGATTTGTTTAAGTCCATAGCATTTCATCATTGTGTTAGGAATTGTTTCTGTTTATTCATATCTCAGGCCTCAGATTCTAGATCCTCTAGATCTAGGATGGGGCAAGGTGTCAGGTGTTCATTATATGATGTACTTAGACAAGGCCTTTCCAGAAGTGAGAATCCTTAGGTTTTGATTCAATTTCCTAGTGACTGAACCTAGGTTTTGGCCTTAGATTCTTTTTCTTCTCATTATATAGGAAAAAGTTGAGTTCTCTCCCTTCCTGTGACCTTGATAGGCCCCAACCAGCTGTTGTCTGTTGTGTTACTATTGAGGATTATGGGTGCTGTGATCCCAAAATAGTGACATGCTGGTCCTTGCCAGATGAATTTGAAACAAGCTTTCTTTCCATTTTAGTTTTTATTTTTTTGTTTTTTGGAAGGCAAGTGAAAAAGTCATTTGCCCAAGGTCACACAGCTAGTTTTTGTAAGTGTCTGAGGCTGGATTTGAACTCAGGACCTCCTGACTCCAGGGCTGGTACTCTATTCACTGTGCCACTTACCTGCCCCAAGGTATACTCCTTTCTATTCCCATTTGTTTTTGTTTGTTTGTTGCTTTTTGGAGGGCAGTTAGGGTTAAGTGACTTGCCCAAAGTCACATGGCTAGTAAGTATGTCAAGTGTCTGAGGACAGATTTGAACTCAGATCCTTCTGACTCCAGAGCTAGTGCTCTATTCACTGCACCACCTCGCCACAACCCCCCACCCCCAAGATTTCTTTCAATCAAAGGAAAACAAGGTTTATTAAAGATCTGCTATATTGGCCAGACTCTAAGGAATCTGAATATTTGTATCACTGATGCAAGCTGGCCATATTGAATCTGAGTACTTCAATGGAGGCCAAGATAGATCCATGATACAGAAAGACTGTGCGAGAGATCTAGGGTTGGCCAAGTAGTCTGGGGTGATTGGAATAGGGGTCTAGGAAGGATCTTGTTGTGAATGGCCAGTAGGCTAGGTTGGCTAGAGGTCAGAAGACAGGAAACAAGAGAATAGGGCTTAGATAGAATCAAGGGTGGGAAGTAACCAGAAGCAAACTGGAGGTAACAGACAGTAAAGGCCTACTCTAGGTTAAGAGTAACAGAGAATTGGGCATAGCAAAAATAAAAGGACATTTGAAGAGATTGTAGCCTTAGGAGAACTCTAGATCAAGTGGGAAGATTCAAGGAGAGTTCAAGAGGGTTTCCAGAGCCTGTACTCAGGCATTGGTAGCAGATCACCTCCATGCTCCTCGGTATTGCTTGCCTTTTTGTCTGTTATGGCTCTGATATTGGTTGCCTGGGTACTGTGTTGCCTTAGTGTTGGTATGGTTTTGTCTCCTTTGCTGGCTTGGCATTGCTTGTGCTCTGTACTTTTAGTCTATGCTGTCTTGTCTCTATTCAGTACCTCCATAGGCTTCTGATTATGTTTTGTGAAGTTTTGAGCTGGATGGAGAAATGTATAAACATTTGCCTTTGGTTTTCTTCACCATTATTGCTTCTGGAGCCTTAATGTGGTAAATTTGGATTCCTCCAGGTTCTAGCACTCTGCCATCTTATCTTTATATATTACTGATTCCTGGTACACTGAAAATAAAGCACAAACTTGTTAAATATGTTTAATTCACAACTATCTTGTCCTATCCCACAGTGGAGATGAACCTGGCAAAAACATAACTGGCCATTGTACTAAAGAGTGAAGTGATTTGCACTGGCATACTGTATCAGCAATGCAATATTCACAATGCCTATGGCAATTATAAATATGCTGATGTGGTTATTAATCATAAATATATCAGGCTTTCTATATGGGCGATAAAGCTAGAACATTTATTAAAATACCAAATGACTGAGTCCCAAAACCAGAAAGTCAAAGCCATCAGAGTAGTTATGAAATTGGCACAGGTAGATAAAGTAGAAAGCACCCACATTCTCAAGCCTTTAAAACAGAACAGGCTACCTCAGGCAAAGGTCTTCCTCTCCCCACTCACAGCAACTACTCAGCATCCAGGAAGCATGCTCCCAGCAGCTCCGGCCCCTGGCAGTCCTCAGCAGGAGTCCTTAGCAGAAATTCTGGCTGGCTCAAAAAGGAGTTCGCTCCTCCACCTCCATCGCGGCACTACTGCTATCACTGCCACTGCCTCTGCTGCTGCTCCTGCCGCTGTCGCCCACATGGCTAGCCACTGCAGGAACTCTAGCTTGGCTTCCACTTCCTCTTGCCCCACCCCTTCCTGATATGTCAGCAAGTCCAATGGGGCATGGAAGATCTTTAAATCACATAACCCTTACATATACCTAGATGGATTCGGTGATTCCCTAGGTTAACAGTTCTAGGGAACTAACCAGGACAGAACCAAGCTTAGAGTATTACAGCTTAGCAGGTTGAGGTATTTGTGGGAAAACAATTCAGATGTAAGCAAAGGCAAAGTCCATAGGTGATTCAGGTCTTCCTAACTCCAAACCTGGCTCTCTATCCAATATACCACATAATGGCCCTATATATATATATATGCATATATATGCATATATATGCATGCATAACACATATGTCTCTACATATATACATGCATATTCATGTATTTGTATGTATATACCTTTCAGGAATTTCAGTGCATTTATGAAGGGAAATTACAACTTGAAGCCAGCCTTTTTTTTTTTAAAGCAATGAATTCAATCTCTTTAATGTCATTTTAAAATGACACATGTGTTAGATTTCTATTTTTAAGTTATATACATTAACATTAATTACTGCTAAATCTACAACATTCAACTAAGTCTATAGAGAATTCTCATACTAAAAAATCCAGGTTAAACATCTAATTTACAGTGTTCTTGTGAGAAACAAAAAAAAAAAAAAACCAGTCCTTCATAAATTAGTTCAGAATGTCCTAGGAGACAGTGTCTAATGGCCAGAATACTTTTTTTCCCCAAACTTGCAAAGATTACTGAAGCCCCTCATCATGTGAAAAGATCAGGACCACTTCAAATGCTTCCTGTTTGCTCAAAAATGAGAAAATAGTTTAGAATCACATTACAAAATTCAAAATACATATTTGTTTTCAGTTTCTAGCAAACATCTATTTGCTATACTTTGTGAATCTTTATTTACTTATTTTCTATTAGCATTTGTCAATCTGATTTCATATTCCTAAGTAAAGGGAGTAAGGGTATAATGCATTTTGGGAGACTATAAGGAACTCTAAGTAACCTTGACCATTATCTTGACTTTCCTCATGTAGGGAACAAATATGAATTTGACTTTAGACTTGATCTCTGACTCACGACTTTGAACAAAATAAGAATTTTTAAAAATAGCTAGAAAATCCTCAAGAGCATGCATTTTAAAAAATTTATTCTCCTATATTTTGAAGTAATTGTAATTCATTTATAAGATTGGATGTTGCAAATGTATTCAATGTTTATTGTAAATACACACCATAATTCTGTCTGTCTCTCTCTCTCTCTTCCTCTTTCTTTTTCCCTTTCTCAATTTAGGACAGCACAAAGCATCCTATCTGAACTTAGAGGCTTTCTGAATAATGGAAGACTTGTTTTTTAATGTCATTTAACTATTGATATCACTAATTGCCTTCTTTATCTTTCACAAGAAAGATTTTCATCATGTTCTCTTGTTCATGAACATTCAGTTCAGTTCAACAAATATTTATCAGGTACCTACTATGCATATTGCCTTGAGCTTGGACCTTTAGCAAAATTCATTTTAAATTAAAAATAAACTATTTGGCATATCATCCAAAAGACTGTCATCATGTACTGGCCCTGTCCCAATTCTTTTCTAGCTTTCTTTTCCCTAGATCTCTAACATGCTCTGTTTGCTCAGGTCAAGCAGGTCTTATCAGACAAATATATAACTTTCTTATTCTTATCACTGTACATAGTAAACACTTAATAAATGCTTATTGACTTAACTTTCTCCAACCTCCTGAATTTGTTGCTGATGTATCTCATAAGCCAAAAGAACTCAAGCATTAGAATAATATGTAGAAAGTACTTACAGTTTTTTTCTTTCTTATATGAAGTTTTTAGAGCTCTTCCCCCAACCCTCTCTTGAAAATTATTTGAAGGCATAGATCTCAGTTATGCTTCTCACCCTAATGTAATAATTTAAATGAAAGACTTTTGGTATCTTATACCCTCTTCCAAGACAATCATTTGAAGGGAAGATTGTTCAAATCCTACATAAGGGTTTGTTATATCATTTGGAAGTTGAAATATTATGAGGGATCAAACAAGGACATTTTAAATTTATTTTAAAATATATGACTGCATTATCCTAACTTTTCATAAATCAGTAATGGTGCTACATGTACACATATATTTGCATGTGTGAGTAGTAGTAGGAGGAGGAGGAGCTGCTGTTGTTATTGTAGAGAATTTTATTTATAGAGATTTTAAGGTTTGCAAAGAGCTTGACATATGCTATCTCCTTTGGATCTCATAATAGCATTATGAAGTGGATAATACTATTATCTCCATTTTTTTTATTTTTGGAGGGGCAGTTGGGGTTAAGTGACTTGCCCAAAGTCACACAGCTAGTAAGTGTTAAGTATCTGAGGTGGGATTTGAACTCAGGTCCTCCTGACTCCAGGGCAGGTGCTCTGTTCGCTGTGCCACCTAGCCACCCCTATTTTCTCCATTTTACAGCTGAGAAAACTAATCTGAGAAAGAAGGTTAAGTAATTTGCCAAGGATCACACCACTAATAAATATCTAAGGAAATTTTGAACTCAAGTCATCCTTACTTCAAAACCTGTGCATTATCCGCTGTGTTACCTAGCTGCCTATCTATAATAGAGATGTGGATATAGATGACAGAGAGATAGAATATATTCATCACACACACACACACACACACACACACACACACACACACACTGCTGAAACCTTTCTCCAATGTTTCATAATGGTTCAGAGATGACCCTAGTTTCTTAAAGGTTGTGGCAGCAGATCCCTATACTCTAGAAAGATTTCCATTTGCCCTGTTCTGACCACCTGTCCTGTGTTGTCTTGTCTCTAGGTTCTTACCTTTATTTTTCTTAGGTTAGTCCTCAATGCCTTAATTGAATGAATTAAAATATGCTAAATAAAGACAATGCAGTTTTTCTTTAAGTTCCAGGACGGTTTCAATACATTGAGCCAACTAGCAAACTAGTAGTTAGACAGATAATAAATAGATAGAAAGATTGATAGACAGACAAATGGTAGATAGTCCAGCCACAAACACAGTGCTTGACACATGGTAGATATGTCATAAATATTTGCAGACACATACATATACAAACAAACACATAAACAGACCAATTAATCTAATGCCGCCAGATAGCAATGAATCCTAATTTTAAGGAAAAATTTTAAGGTAAAAGAGAAGGAAAAGAATTTTAAGTACTCAAATATCAAACTCAAATCATAAAGTGACAACAAATTATTCTACATACAGTTGTACTTCTAGCAGTGTTTGGTAACATGAACCTTTTACAAACTGCCTTGGTAAGAAAATTCTCAAGAAATGTTTTTTAAGAACAGAGAAAAATATTTAAAACATTCAAATGAGTTTGTAATCTAACATTTAAATTGGCTCCATGATTATATACACACAGACTCATTATGTACATACATTCCCCCAAGACAAAATCAAAATAATTTCTAAAACTTGGCAAATTATTTGATACTTATTATTCAATAGACATCCAAATAGAAATAAGATGCCTTAACAAAGGGGAAAAAGAAAAAAAAAGCAATTAAATGATTGACTATTAAGTGAACACATTATTGTGACATATGTATTCTATGGAATGCTTTGTTTGAAAGACTTCATTGTACCTACATCAGCAAAGCAGTAATGGTATGGGCTGTCACAATTGAAAGCAACCTCATCACACAGAACTGCTTATGACAATCTTAGTTAAACTGGATTGTTACCTTTGGTCATGGGCAGCTAGGTGGTGCAGTGGAGAGAGTGCCTTACCTGGAGTCGGGAAGACTCATCTTCCAGAATTCCACCTGAACTCAAAAACTTAATACCTGTGTAATGCTGGGCAAGTCACATAACCCTGTTTGCCTCAGTTTGTCATCCGTAAAATGAGCTAGAGAGGGAAATGATAAACTACTCAAGTATTTATGCTAAGAAAATTCCAAATGGGGTCACAAAGAGTTGGACACAACTGAAACATTGAACAACAACAGAGACCTTTTGATAGGAGTTATTTCATAGTCACTGGAAGAGATTTAATGGAAGAGTCAATAGTGCCAACATCCTGGCAAGAAGAAGCTTATGTCCTAGGAGAATATGGTGTTTAATAGGTTCAAAGGAAACCTGCTTTGTTTTGAGAACATGCTTTTAGTCTGCCATGCCTGAAATAAATTTGCTGCAATCTGTGCCTTCACTTTATGTGAAAGAGCTTACTGCTTTGGAGAACAACTAAGCCAAGGACATTGTGTTCCATCTTTAAGGATGAAATGCAGATTTCTCATTAAAAGGCAAATCCTTCATTTCTAAAGGTTGAATAGGATGGTACTTAAAAAGAATTCTGAGTGTTTAATTGTAAGGCACTAGAAAAAAAAATTGTGAACCATGAATATTCTTTGGCTCTAGGCCTGTAGCTTTTTTAATTTGATTGTGAATTAGATTAATTTCCATTCTCTTTAAGTTCTTGCCTTTCAATATTTTATTTTCCTAAGGTATGAAAATAGCAGTTGGTAGATACATTAAGCTCTATTACTCTAGCTCATTTAGTGAATACACACACACACACATATTGATTGATTGATTGATTGTATCAGGATCAGCTCAAAACAATTTTATACTGTTAATATACTGATTAGACAGGAAACGTTATATGTTCTCTTAAAGTTTTATCTCTCTTGGTATCAGTATGTACTTTTTTTTCCTAATAGTATTTTTTAAAAACTATTTATTAGAGAGTGTTCTCAGAAATCAGGTACTGTAAAAAAATATTATTTTCACTTCCATATGTAATTTCATCAGTATAAGAAACTCAAAGGAAACTAGTTAGCGCAGTGGATAGAGTACTGGGTTTAAAGTCAAGAAGTCTCATCTTTCTGAGTTCAAATGTGGCCCCAGACACTTACTAGCTGTGACCCTGGGCAAGTCACTTAACCCTGTTTGCTTCAGTTTCCTTATCTATCACATGAGTTAGAGAAGGAAGTGGCAAACCATTCTAGGATCTTGCCAAGAAAACCCCAAATAGTGTCAGAAAGAGTCAGAAATGACTTAAGAATAAATGAACACCTTCAAAAGAAACTCCTGGTATAGAAACTCTGTCCTCTGATACAGATCAGGAACTAATCTGTAACCTAGAATAATAAAACTTTTGATCTGTGCCCAGACCTAAAACTGTATTAAAGTCCCACTCAGGTGTTTCATCACAGCATGAATGTGACCCTAGCTACCTGAAGGCTATGTCAATGTTGCATAGGCAGATAGTATCAATCTGGATACGCTCTGCATATGGAGTCAGTGATATACTGGGTACCTGTCATTTGAAATTTAGGGAAATAAAAAAAGGTTCATCCTAAGAAGGTTGGTCAAAGTAACTCATTAAAATGACTGTTTACTAGGGCTTAGAAATACTGAAAAGTCAGCATGGCTCGTTGGGTAGAGGAACATCATTGCAGTCAGGAAGACCTGACCTCAATTTCTTCAGTTTTGCCTCAGACTCGTCCTTGACTGTGACTCTTCTAATGAACACATTCCATTGTTAGAATTGGCTTCATCTTGCTTCTGTCATCAAGAATCAACTCCTCTATTTAGCTTTTAAAGGCATATCACCTGGCCTTAATATATCTTTAAGACATTGCTGCCTTCCATATTCTGATCTAGCAAAAATGCTCTGATCTCTATGCTCATCACTTATCTCTCTGCCTTTAGGCTAGTTGTCCCACATGCCTGGAATGTACTTTCTTCCTACCTTCTCTCAGAGTCTTTAATACATAGTTCAGGCGCCATTTTCTGGATGAATCCTTTCCTAAGCCTGCCGCCACTCCCATCAACTACTAGTTTCCTCCCTTCCAGACTACCTTCTAAATATTTGCATTTATTCCCTATAATGTTATACCATGTATATTTTATATATGCTTTTCTTTATAATTAGAATGTAAGCTACTTGTAATTAAGAATTACTCCATTCTTTGTATTTGTGCTTGCAATGCCTAGCACAATGCCTGATATATTGTAGTTGCTTAATTGATACCTATTGATGAATTGGTCAGTTGTATGACTGTGGTCAAGTCACTAAACCTTCCAAGAGGACCAGGGACTCTAAGAATACATTGTTGTTGTTGATGTTTGTCCTTCATTCCCTAAGTGGACCAATGACATCTGCTGGGTGACATATTGACTTGCAGGTGAATTGGATCTAAGTGAGGGAGAGCAGTGCAGTCATCAGCCTCACTTTCTCCAAGACAGTCATCAGAGTCCAGTGCCAAGACATAGGTAGGGATAACTGGAGATAGCCCAGGATACAGTTGGAGACCTTTGCCTTTTAAAGCAAAGGTCTTTCCCATGTCTGTTTGTCTGAGATAACACCCATTCAGTGAATAAAATCTAGGCAATAATTGAGGCAAAAATAGATAGACAGACAGATGATAAGTAGATAGATCATCAAAAGATGGTCTAGTTTGCCTTTCTAAAGAATCAGTCTGGGAGGGGAAGACACTCAGAGTTTCCTATCAGAACAGAAAAAATTGCTATTTACATTCACTCTGAGAAATTGAAACAAACAAACAAAATGAGCAAGCGAGGCTTGGTCTGGGACCTATTACTGGCCAATCAGTGAGAGATAGAGTGATTTGGTTTTTAAAGTTATACTCAAGTAGCTCCATTTGAATCCTGATGGACTTTATCAAAGCCTAGTTTTCCAGAGTTATAGTTCAAAAAACCATAAATAAAAATTACTTGAGACAAAAGACTTAATAAGTTACAGATTAAATAGACTTGCCTGTTCACTTTGCCTTTCTGAACCTCACTTTTCTTTAAAATGAAAGTTGGATTTGATGATTTTGAGAAGTCTCAGGAGTGGAGCCAAGACTGCAGAGAGAAGCCAGGAAATTGCCTGAGCTCTCACTAGTTTCTCATAGAAACAACATAAAATCAAGTTTCTAAAAGAATTCTGGAGCAACAGAACCGATAAACAGATGGAGTGAAAAAAATTTCCAGCCCAAGATAACTTAGAAAGATTTCAGGAAAGGTCTGTCTCACCTGGGTAAAAGGGGCAGCACAGAGAATGTTCAAGCAAGCAATAAGGAGGCTTTTTTGCCACAGCACAGATCAACTGCCATGCCCCCATGGGCTCCGCAGGCCAGTAGCTCAGCAGGCCAGCTGTGAGGTTTCCAACACCAGTGCACCAGGTGATGGTCAGCGCCAGAACCCAGAGAACAAGAGGATCAATTAGAACAGGCCACCCTAGTTTCTTGAGGCTGAGTCAAGATGGCAGAGTAGAAGCAGTTCCTCCACATGGCTTCGGCTTCCACCTCCCCTAATCCATGTAAAAGGGGACTCTAAATAAACTTTAGAGCTGCAGAACCTACAAAATGACACAGAGAAGCTAACCTCCTGCTGAGGACAGCCCAGCAGCCCAGCAGGAATTGGCCAGCACAGCACTCTGGGAGCCAATCCCAGGCCTGTGTGAGCCTGAGATTTTAGCCCCAGGGCAGGCCTGACCAGCCATGGTCCAGAGGGACTTCAGATCACCAGCAGCTGTGGCTGTCTCCAGAATTATCAACACATAGATTCAAAGGACTAAGTGAGAGGTCAGTGCAGTGTGGACTTTGGGACCCCATAGTTGGGAGTGCTTTGGCTTTTGTCCCTGGGGCAGGAAGCTGCTGAGGGCTGTGGCAGAGCCCCTGCCACATGGCACCTTCAGCTCCTGGCCTGCAGACTGTAGTGGGACCAAGTGACCAGTCTGAGGGGTAATTGCTCTTGCTTTAACCTGCTTGGATATGGATTGTGGTCTAAGGTGGAGGTCCTAGGGTGTGTGTCCAGCTTTCCAGAGCTGTGGAGGCTTCAGCAAGGGCACCCAACTAATACCTCCCACAACTGAGAAAACCCCAACATTTGGTATGAAGCTCCACTGTCTTGTAGCAGAGTCCTACTGTGGCAAAAAGCCCAAAAGTCAAGGAATTGAGTGGCAACATGACCAGGCAAAGGAAACAAAGCAAACAGAAGATTCCAACATTAGACTCCTATTTTTGGGACAAAAAGGATCAAAGCATGGAACAGGAGGAATATAGTGAAGAAAGAACTCCTGCACCAAAAGCTTCAAGGGAAAATACAAGCTGGTTACAGGGCATAGAGGAACATAAGAAGCAGATAAGAGAAGTGGAGGAAAAATTGGGAAGAGAAATGAGAACCATGCAAGAAAATTATGAAATGAGAGTCAACAGCCTGACTGAGAAAAATCACACCTTAAAAAATAGACTAACTCAAATGGCAAAAGAGGCTCAAAAAGGCAATGAGGTGAAGAATGCCTTAAAGAGTTGAATTTACCAGATGGAAAAAGAATCTCAAAAGCTCACTGAGGAAAATCATTCCTTCAGAATTAGATTGGAGCAAATGGAAGCTAATGACTTTTTGAGAAATCAAGATGCTGTTAAACAGATCCAAACAAATGAAAGAATAGAAGGCAATGTGAAATATCTCATGGGAAAAACCACTGACCTGGAAAATAGATCCAGGAGAGATAATTTAAAAATTATTGGACTGCCTGAGAGCCATGACCAAAGTAAGAGCCTGGAAAGCATCCTCCAGGAAGTTCTCAAAGAAAACTGCCCTGATGTTTTAGAACGAGAGGGCAAAATAGAGGTTGAAAGAATCCACCGATCACCTCCTGAAAAAGATCCCAAAAAGAAAACTCCTAGGAATATTATAGCCAGGTTCTAGAATTCCCAGATCAAGGAGAGCATATGACAAGGAGCCAGGAAGAAACAATTTGAATATCGTGGGAAAGCAATCAGGATAATGCAGGATCTGGCAGCTTCCACACTGAGGCATCTAAGGGCTTGGAATGTGATATTTCAGAGGTCAAAGGAGCTGGGATTAAAACCAAGAATCTCCTACCCAGCAAAACTGAGTATCATGTTTCGGGGGAAAATATGGTAATTCAGTGGAATAGAGGACTTTTAAGCATTCTTGATGAAAAACCAGAGCTGAATAGAAACTTTGACATTCAGATACCAGAAGCAAAAGAAGCATGAGAAGGTAAACAGGGAAAAGAAATCATAAGGAAATTATTAAAGTTGAACTATTAAGATTCCTACATGGAAAAACAATAATTGTAACTGATGAAACTTTTCTCAGTACGAAAGTAGTTGAAGGGGAATAGAAATATATGTCTATATATGAGAGTATATAGGCATATGAATACATATGTCATGTGTGTGTATATATGTTTAGAAGTATACATAGAGAGAGGGCACAGGACCAATTTAATAGAAAGGGATGATACTTAAAAGGTGAAATTAAGAGGTGAGAGAGGAATATAATGAGAGGATATGGAGGGAGACAGAATGGGGTAAACTATCTCATATAGAAGAGGCAAGAGAAAATGGTTACAATGGAGGGGAAGAATAGGAAGGCAAAAGGGAATGGGTGAACCTTATTCTCATTTAATTTGGCCTGGGGAGGGAATGAAATGCACACTAAATAGGGTATCTCACCCTACAGGACAATAGGGGGGTAGGGGATGAGGGGGGGATGATGGAAGGGAAGGCAGGCTGGGGGGCAGGGAAGTTGGAAGCACCCACTTTTGAAAAGGGACAGGATCAAAGTAGAGAATAGAACAAGTAGAAGGTGAGATAGGAGGGAGGGAAATATAGTCAGTCTTTTACAATATATCTACTATGTTATTGTTTTGCATTAGCTACACACGTACAACCTATACTGAATTGCTTATCTTCCCAGTAAGGGTGGGTGACAAGGGAGGAAGGGAATGAATCTGGAATTCAAAGTTTTAAAATAATGTGTGTATATATATACTATTATTAATACTATTTTACATGTAATTGGGAAATAAGTTACACAGGCACTGGGGCATAGAGATCCACCATGCCCTACTGGAAAAGTTGAAAGGGGTATGGGAGAAAATATGGGAGAGAGCAGATTGGAGGAGGGGATATCCTGTGGGACTGCTATTTGGGGCGGTGGGTAAGGGAAAAACAGGGAGAAAGTTTGTAACTCAAAATCTGGCAGAAATGAATGATGTAAATGAGAAGTTAAAAAAGCATTTGAAAAATGAAAAAGAAAAGAATAGGCCAGCATAGTGCAGTGGAAAAGTCAACAGCCCCAGAGGCTCCAACACAGAACACCAGTGACTAGATCCCTAGCCCCCAGTTCAAGAAGCTTGGGTCAGTGCCCCTTGTACCATTGGAGCAGAGCTTAACTGTAAACCAATAATGAAAAGCAAAATAAAAGTCCTGACCATAGAAAACTACTATGGCTACAGGGCAAATCAAAACACAAACTCAAAAGAGGACAATGTCAAAATGCCTATAATACAAAACCCTCAAAGGGGAACATGAATTGGAATGCATTGTTAGTGTAGTTGTGAACTGATCCAGCCATTCTTTAGAATAATTTGGAACTACAACCAAAGGGCAATCAAACGGTTCATACTTTTGGATTCAGCAATACCACTACTTAATGTATATCACAGAGATCATTAAAAAGGCAAAGGACCCACAAAATATTTGAAGCAGATCTTTTTCGTGGTAGCAAAGAGTTGGAAATTGAGAGAATACCCATCATTTGGGGAATGACTGAACAAGTTGTGGTAATGGACTATTATTGTGCTATGGGAAATGATGATCAGATCGGTTTCCACAAATCCTGGAAGGACTTGCATGAATTGATGCTAAGTAAAGTGAGCAGAACCAAGACAACATTGTACATAGTAACACTAACACTGTGCAGTGATTAACTATGATTTATTTAACTCTTAGCAATACAATGATCCAAGAAAATTAAACAGACCCATGACAGAAAATTCTATACACATCCAGAGAAAGAACTATGGAGTCTGAATTCAGATTGAAGCATATTATTTTCACTTTTTTGTGACTTCTCTTTCATTCTGTTTCTTCTTTCACAGAGTGACTAATGTGGAAATATATACATGATTACACATATATAACCGATATTAGATTGCTTGCCTAATTGGGGAGGGAGAAGGGAAGTAAGGAAGGGAGAAAAATGTGGAACTCAAAATCTTATAAAAATGAATGTTGAAAACTATCTTTACATGTAATTGGAAAAGATAGAATGCTATTTACAAGAAAGGAAGGAAGGAATGAAGGAAGGAAGGAAGGAAGGAGGGAGGAAGGAAAGGGAGGGAGAAGGGAAGAATGGAGAGAAGGATGGAAGGAAGGAAAGGAAGGAAGGAAGGAAGGAAGGAAGGAAGGAAGGAAGGAAGGAAG
>NW_027186523.1:28780007-28861783 GCF_028583685.1 Petaurus breviceps papuanus
CCCAGGCAAGCCACTTTACCCAGATTATATCCCTTCTCCCCAGAAAAGAAAAGTGTCTTCCAACTCTAAATCTGCAGCCTTGTGATACTATTTATATGAGTGTTTCTAGTAGAGCTCTAAACCAATAAAATCACAGATTTTGTTAAGGGGGGGACAAAGGAGAGGGTTTTAAATATTCATTAGTTAAAAAAAGTTTTACACTGAAAAAAGGTGTTATGCTCTTTAAATATTGATGGTATATCCCTAACACTAGGTTTGGACTTCTGCATCATTATGCAGCAAAATATGATGTCATCTGCTATTAGGTTAAGTGGATAGGAATAGGTTAAGAAGTACAATTCAGGACTGGTCATTGCTGTTTCTTCTCTGATACTGATAATGGGCAGCCTCCCAAATCCCTTTTGGCATAATTTGTTGTTACTCTCCATAGCTATGGAACTGATCCCTCCTTTCTAAGCTGGCTAACTGAAGAGACATATGTGATTTTTAGAACAATGGATTGTTAACTTACTTATTTAGCACACTTGGATAATAGTGTGTGACTATCAGTACATTTTCTGTGGAGCCACTTGACTTGACTTTTGAATAGCCATAATATAGCCAAACTAAATATTTCATACTATGATGAGAGGTATGGATGAATCAGTGCAAATTAATCTTTATTCCATGAAGAGTCAACTCAAACCAAATGTCCTATTGTGTTAGGTAATGGCAAGCACAGAAATAGTTCACACCTTGTTTCAGCTATTGAATTAACACCTTATTTAACACCTTATTTCAGTCTGTTAAGAAAGAGAACACTTGAATTCCATAAATTGTGAACTCCTGGGGAGGAACTAATGACTATATAAGGGGAGCCCCAGGGCTAGAGAGAACAGGAGCTGAAAAGAAGACTCTTATGGTGGCAGAGTCAAGAAGGAGAAAATGTGGTATCCCTGCACTCTGTCTTCTCTGTCTATGTTGATGTTTGATTATGATACTTTGTACAAAAGCCATGGGACCTTTCTGGAAGCCCTGAAAGGATTTTCTGGTTGTATGGGTACAGAATTCCTGGAGGAGGGTTTTGGAGGTCCTGGAACTTTACTGATGATTTGTGCTGACTTTATGTACCTTGTTTGTGGGTCTGTGTTGATTTCTATATTGATGATTTGTGTTGACTTCTTAGACCTTGTTGGTGGGTCTGAGTTCATTTCACAAGCAGATAATGAATTGATGATGGTGCCAGCAATGTGGATGAATATTATTGTGGCTCTGTTAATCTTTGTCTTCCCAGAAGCAGGAACTTTGAAGGACTTGAGGTGAACTGGACACTATGAGCTTCAATATGGAAAGGGAACTGGATGAACAACTGGTGAAGGAGCTGGACAAGGAACTGGGAGCTGCCTACCTTTGAATTCAGGTGGCAGTTGGAGCTGGGACCATGAAAGAGGAATCAGGGAAACTGAGAGGCAGCCTCAAGTCAAGCTGAAAGGAGACTTTACTTGTATATTGTGTACTGACCGAGAAGATTGTGATTTACTTGTGACCAAGGAGTGGATGGCCAGTATTTTCCACTGTCCCTTAAGAGGGTATTGAGTAGTGACTAATGACTGAGTAGTGATGGATGATTGAATAGTGACTGATTTGTAATTTAGTGTGCCCCATGAGTGGAGAACTTTGACTATTGTGTATTGTGACCCTTACGCCTCCTTAAGGATGATTGAATGATTGAGTTACTAAATGATTGTATTTTGTTGAAAACTATTGCTACCATTTTGGTGAAAACTATGTGGCCATTTTAGTGATAAGTCATTGTGAATGCTGTTTTGACTTTCTGCAATAAGTTGTAACATTGTGAATGCTGTACCTTGATATTCTGTGAATGTTTTATTTCGATTTGTTATGGGATAAATAGGGTGTTCACTATACTATGTAATCAGAACTTTGAAAGCTGTTCACAGTAGTAGTCCTCTGGAAAGCTGCTTGTACATGGCTTTACATTAATAGAGTTATCTTTGTGGACAGATGGCATATTTCTATTTAATGGAACTAAACATTTAAAACAGATTCAGAGTTCATGTGGACAATATTAACAATATTTAAAGGGTAATTAAATTAATGAATATGTTTTTGATAATTTATTGATTTTTATCTATATGTAAATTGTTATTGATTAGGGGCCCATTAGAGTCTAGACAGACTCATAATAGCTTTAAAAAAATATGAAAATGTAATTCGGCCAATCCAGGAAAGCATTTTTGTAGTTTAATGTATCAATCTTTAGGAATTTCTCACAGAATCAGAGAATGTTAAGAGCCTTGGAATGGACCCCAGAGGATGTCTATTATAAGTCACTCCTGAAAAGCAAATGCCCTCTTGTATATATCTTGTAAATACTTCTAGGGGCATCTTATTCTACTTTGAGTATATAATACAATACAAGACAATATAACATATAATGTAATGTAATATAACAAATATAATATGTGATGTAATTTAATAACATATATCACATATCATATCATCCTTAGGATGTTTCCCTATATAGTTCCTCTGCTGTCATTTATGCCCCAATGTCCAAATTCCAGTGTGCCCCATGAGCCTACTCTCTCCTCATACAGGGATGGACTGGAGGGAAATCAGAAATTTAAATTCATACATTGAATATGAGCACACTACTATCCCCTTATTTTGGTTTTTCCTTACAGAATGGTGGCACAGAATAGTATGAAAACCTCAAACCTTCCAATAAACACTCCATTCATGTCAAGTTTCTGATCACCTATTATTGGGTTGGAAACACCATCCTTAATTGATAATCTCCTTTGATTAAATCAATTTATTGTCTCAACTCTATTCCAGAATCATGAAGAAAAAATACATCTCCCAACTTGTTACTAGATATGTCAAATAATTCACATTCACCTTTTCTATTTTTCCCTCACCTTCTTACACTTACAATGAGGAGCCCTGAATTGTATTTTTAACCTATTCCTATCAACTTACCCTAATAGCAGGTGGCATCATATTTTGTCATATAATGATGTAGATATCCAAACCTAGTGTTAGGGATCAGTATTTAAGGAGTATAACATCTTTCCTCATTACAAAACTTTCTTATTGATGAATATTTCAAACCCTCTGCTTTGTCCCACCCTTCAAAATATCTGTGATTTTATTGATTTGGGGCTCTAATGGTGCATTCTTCTTTTAAATGTTTATTAGTATCATATTTTTTACTTAATTACATGTAAAATAATTTTTAACTTTTTTATCAAAAATTCAGTTCCAAAATATCTTCTATCTTCTCCCCTCATTGAGAAGATAAGCAGTTTGATATAGATTATATATATATATATATATATGTAGTCATGCTAAACATATTTCCATATTAGTCATGCTGTGAAAGAAACAGCAAATAAAAAAAATTCAACAAAAATAAAGGAGAAAAAGAAAAAGAACGCTTTTATCTGCCTTCAAGCTCTACTAGTTCTTGCTCTGGGAATGGATAGCATTTTCATTCCTAAGTTTTTCAGAATTTTCTTGGATTTTATTGAGAATAGCTAAGTCATTCACATTTGCCAATCATACAATATTGCTGTTACTGTGTACAATAATCTTCCTGGTTCTGCTCAATTTACTTTATGTCAGTTCATGTAAGTCTTGCCAGGTTTTTCTGAAAGCACCCTGCTCTTCATTTCTTAAAGCACAGATGTATTCTATGACAAACATTTACTACAAATTGTATAGCCATTCTCCAATTGATGGTCATCCCTTCAATTTCCAATGCTTTGCCACCAGAAAAGAGCTGCTACAAATATTTTTGCACATTTAAGTCCTTTTCCTTTTTTAAAAAAAAATTCTCCAGGATACAAACCTAGTAGTGGTATTGCTTTGTTAAAGTGTATGTATTGTTTTATAGACCTTTGGGCATAATTCCTAATTGCTCTCTAGAATAGTTGAATCAATACACAAGTAAACAAATTGTAAATTAGCGTCTCAATTTTCCAAAGTCCAGTCCAACATTTGCTGTTCTCCTTTTCTGTCATATTAGTCACTCTAATAAGTGTGAGATGATACTTCAGAAATGTTTTAATATACATTTCTCTAATCAAGAGTGATTTAGTGTATTTTTCCTTATGGCTATAAATAGCTTTGATTACTTCATCTGAAAACAACCTTTTCATATCCTTTGACCATTTGTCAGTTGGATAATGGCTCTTACTTTTTTAAATTTGACTGTGCTTATATGTTTGAGAAATGAGGGCTTTATCAGTAAAACTTGCAATAATTTTTAGTAGTTATAATTACTAACTTTATTTCCCTCCATCCTATTTCCCCCTGGTTTACTCTATTCTTTCTCCCTTCATCCTGTCTCTCCTCAAAGGTGTTCTTCTTCTGACCCTCATCTCCCTCAATCTACCCTCTCTTCTATCATCAACTCTCATTCTTTTATTCTCTTCTCCTACTACTTTCCTGTAGGGCAAGCTAGGTTTCTATATGAAACTGAATATTTATGTAGTTCCCTCTAAGAGTAAGGTTCACATGCTCCCCCTTGCAGTTTCCCCACCTTTCCCTCCACTGTAAAAACTCCTTTGTACCTCTTCTCTGTGAGAAAATTTATGCCATTTTACATCTCCTTTTCTGCTTTTCCCAATGCATTCCTTTTTGTCATTGTCCTTACTTTTTTAGATATAATTCTATGATATTCTATTCATACCTATGCCCTCAGTCTATGTACATTCCTTCTAACTGCCTTAATAATGAGAAAGATTTTAGGAGCTGCAAGTATCATTTTCCCATGTGGGAATGATAACAGTTTAACCTTATTGAATCCCTTATGATTTGTCTTTCCTATTTACCTTTTTATTCTTCTCTTGAGTCTTATATTTGAAAATCAAATTTTCTATTCAACCATGATCTTTTCATTAAGAATGTTTGAAAGTCTTGCATTTCATTCTATATCTTCTTTTTTTCTCCTGCAGGACTATACTAAGTTTACTGGGTAGGTAATTCTTGGTTTTAACCCTAACTCCTTTGCCCTCCAGAATATTATATTCTAATACTTTCATGTAGAAGCTGAAAAATCGTGTGTTATACTTACTGTGGCTCCATGATATTTGAATTATTCTTTCTGGATACTTGCAGTGTTTTCTCCTTGACCTGGGAGCTCTGAACTTTGCCTATAGTATTCCTGGAAGTTTTCATTTGGGGATCTCTTTCAGGTGATTTGTAGATTCTTTCAATTACTATTTTTTCCCTCTCATTCTGGAATGTCAGGGTAGTTTCCTTGATAATTTCCTGAAAGATGATATGTAAGCTTTTTCATTTTGATCATGGATTTCAGATAGTCCAATAATTTTTACAATATCTCTCCTGGACTTATTTTCCAGGTCAGTTTTTCCAGAGAAATAGTTTACATTTTCTTCTATTTTTTTTCCTTCTTTTGATTTTGTTTTATTGCTTCTTGATGTCTCATGTAGTTGTAAGTTTCCAGTTGTCCAATTAAAATTTTCAATTATCTTCCCTGTTTGAAAAAGTCAAATTGACAAATGATTTATTTATTTTGTTGTTTATTTTTCATAAAGCCAGCTCTTAATTTTATTTAGTAGTTCAATGTTATTCTTACTTTTGATTTTGTTGATCTTTCCTTTCATTTTCAGGATGTTCAATTTGGTGTTTAATTGGTGATTTTTAATTCCTTCTTTTTCTTACTTTTTTTAAGTTACATACCCAATTCATTGATCTCGTCTTTCTCTATTTTAATCATGTAAGCATTTAGAGATACACATTTTCCCTTAAGTACTGCTTCGTCTTCATCTCATGCATTTGGGTATATTGTCTCATTATTGTCATTCTCTGTGGTGAAATTATTGATTGTTCCTATTATTTCTTCTTTGACCCATTCATTCTTTTGGATTACTTAGCTTTCAATTAATTTTGAATCTGTCTTTCCACTGTCCTTTGTGAAATGTAATTTTTTATTATATCATGATCCAAAAAGGATGCATTTAATATTTCTGCCTTTTTTCACTTAATTGGGAGATTTTTATACCCTAATACATGATCTGTTTTTGTGTAGATGCCATCTACTGCTGAGAAAAAGGTATATTTCTTTCTATTCCCATTCAGTTTTCTATAGATGTATATCATATCTAACTTCTCTAAAATTGTATTCAACTTCTTGTTTATTTTGTTATTAAAATTATATATCTCTGACAGGGGAAAGTTGATGTCCCCCACAAATAAAGGGTAAAATTTTCAGGTTGATATCCTTTGCTTTTTGCAATGTGTATGTGCAATAGCAATGGAATTTAAAGATCCCCCTGTATTGGCTTGGTTTTTGGATTGATTGTGTTAAAACCCAGAACTTGCGAATCCCACTTGTGGGATGGACTTGTTGACATGAAAAGAGAGGGCTGAACTGGGAGGAGCTGGTGATGTAAAATTTAGAGAGACACAAAAAAAGAGAGAGGCAGAAGAACTTTTTGGAAGCAGCATCTTGGAGGCAGAGAGAAACTGAGTGGATTGCTGAGGGCCAGTTTGAATTGCCCAGGACTTTTGAGAGCTGCCACCCAGAGCTGCTAAGGACTGAGGAGACATGGCTGTTATGCTGGTACTTTGTCTGTCTGTTTTGATGTTGTTTTGCCAGATTTGTCCACTGGTGAAGGACAGTGCTGTTGTTGCAGAGGTCCTGGAACCTGGCTGTTGTTTCAGAGCTCCTGAGACTGTTCTGTAGACAGAGAATGAATTAATGAAGACACTGGCAATGTATCTTGTGGCTTTGCTAAGCTTTGTCTCCCCAAGAACAAAGATTGCTGAGAACTTGCCTCCAGTAAAGATGAAGAAAAGACCTCTCTTTGGGTATTAAATGTTGTGCTTAAGCTTGTTGTAACTCTGGGGTAGATGGCCTATTCAGTTGTAATCCAAGGATGGGGAACTTTTGACTTTTTTGTGCTCTGTGACTGAAAAAATAAATGTACTTTACTTATGATTGGAAACTAATCTCCATTTGAGAAGAGGGGCTTTGTGATGGACTAAATGAATGTACAGCCTAGGGGTGGAGTAGTATTTAGAAGAGGGACTTTGTGATTGATTAAATGAATATAATGTCTAGGGCTGGGGTAGTACTTGATTGAATTACACTTGGTGAATGCTGTATTTTGAATGATGCTATATTTTGATTTTCTCTGTTCTTAATTTGTCACTGAATAAAATATAGAACAGCTATGCTGGTATTTTGAACCTTGGGAAGTTGCCTTTGCTTGGCTTTACAAGTACTCCAAAGTGTGTCCTGATTCCAATTAAAATTGTCTTGAGAAAATTCAACAAAATAAAAATGTAATAAAGTATAGACAATATTTCATATTAAACCTGTCCGTATGCATCCCACAGGGATCCTTATGTATGGTTAGTGACCCCCATTTCTATTTGGGTTTGATCCAACCAGTTTAGACTATGGAGAGTACCTGGAGATGGAGGTACATCAGTGCCTTGGTTTGTGCCAGAAACTCAGAGATATTCTGCCAGGGTAATGACCCAATCTGAGTGATTCACAATATAGATGATACATAGAGCAGTTGATTCTACCCACTTCCATAACCATCATTTTACTACTATCAGAGTTAAGTACACTCAATACACATTTGTTAAATGCCTACCATGAACTGGCTTTGAAGATTGTTTGGAGAATATTTTCTTCGTAGGGAAGTAGTATGAATGTCATTTCAGACAAAGTCAAGAGGCTTGTTTTCAAATCTAATTTCTTTTTTTTTAAAGCAATTGAGGTTAAGTAACTTCCTCAAATTTACACAGCCAGTTATTTTTGTGTGGGTGCCAAGTATCTGAGGCCAGAACTGCTCCCAGGTCTCCCTCCTGACACTGGGCCGTCGCTCTTACTCACTGCACCACCTGGCCACCCCTAAGCAATTGGGGTTAAGTAACTTGCTCAAGGTTACATGGTCAGTTATTTTGTGTGAGTGTTAATTATCTGAGGTCAGAACCAATCCCAGGTCTCCTGACTCTGGGGCCCGCGCTATTACTCACTGTACACCTGGCCGCCACCCAAATCTAATTTCTAATACTTCCCTATTTTATGACTTAGAACAAGGTGTTGAGTCTTTCCAAAGTCTCAGTTTCCATATATGCATAATAGAGCAGAAATGTATAATGATCTACCTTACAGGGTTGTAAGGAAAATACTTTATAAACCCTCATGTGTTATATAAATATGAGTTGTTTTTCTCTTTGTGGACTACCTGTTGCTGGGCTATCTGGTAATATTTTGGCCTTTGTCTCTGGAGAATCCACCTGAGGAGCCCTCAGGGCTGCCAGTGAATATATTTTTTCCTTTTTCTTTTTTTTAAAGCTGTGGTTGGATGTTTGGCTTAGAGTAATATAGAATAGTTTTGTCCCTGTCTCCATGCATATGGAGGTCAGAGATTAGCAAAGATTAAAGAGAAGATAAGATTTTCCTTTGTTAGAGAAAGGGATGAGAAAATACATTACATTAGTAGATGAATAAAAATCTTTCTCTTGACAGTCTTTAGCTCCCTTTAAGGCTCAGGGGTCCCATAAGATGACTGAATTAAAGGTCAAGATTGGGAGTGATCAGTTGAGTCTCAGAGGAAAAGGTTTCATATGAAAAGATACTGACAAGAGTAAGATTTGAAAATCAACATAGTATAAGGCTATGGGAGTAGCATAAATATTCCATTAAAATAGGATGCATGTTATATATATATATATATATAAAAGCTAAAAGAAGTCAGATTGTATCTAGAAGACATATGGCAAGAGAAATATAGAAATATTAGAGACATTAATTATGTCTCACTTTTAAACTACCCTTGTTAACAGTACGGTTGTGACACAAAATATACACTTTTGAAACACTACCTTTTGAGCTATCATTTTGCTCAGTCTTTCTACACATATGGTCTGCTCTTTCTAGTTTAGTTGCCAGGCATAGTAATGGGCACCAAGGTTCCTATCAGAAGTTGTTGGGTCACATATTTGCTTCCCATATGGTCACATATCAGAGCACATGTGTCATAGAAAGGAGTCAGAGTAAATGCCCATATCAAGGAGAAGTACTACAGTCTACGCCTACCACATCCCATTTTCATGTAAATTGATATTTCTGGAATATCTCTATGTTTACTGCAGATAGATTCTTTTTCTACTTTTATCAAAAGATCTTGAAGGGACATTTGTTAAATACTGAGTAGGAATCTCTAAGCTTCTGAACTGGAACTACCCAATATTCATAAGGAAAAATATTCTACACCTATAAGTAGATTTGTAGACACAACTTATTATAGTATTTCACATCTATAGATCACAACTTAATGACTCCTTCACTATCTTACCCCAAAATGATGTAAGATTCACAACTGCCTGAAGAACACTTGAAAATTTTAAAGATATCATAAAATTATAAGATATTACTATATTAATGTTTTATGCCATCAAACTTTTTGTTACTTGTGATTTCCTTTATAGCTTTCACTTTTTGGTTTAAAAAAAAAGTAAAGATTAAATACTAGAAAATAAAACTTTTTCATTTTAAAAATTGCCACATTTGGGAACTCAAAAATTACCTCATAAAGGCAATTGATTTTTTAAATCTTTCCTGTGTCGTTATAATTTCTTTTCTCTGTTATTTATTTTGTCTTTTGCAGTTTCATAAGATGTCATGAGAACTTGTAACACTCTTTTTCTTTGAGTTGGCCTCTTATTCACTTTTTTACTTCTAAGCACTGTTAGAAAGGCTTGTGATAACATTGCTAAACCTTCCTATTTTTCACTGTAAGGGATATGAAAGAAAGGAGTGATGATTTTGCTGGATTTCCTTAGGTATTTACATGCATACTAGATGGTTGTGAAGCACCTTTTGTAGTCTGATGATTCTAATAGAGATGTGACAAAGCATAGTAAATAGAGGGCCAGCCTCTGAGTCAAAAGACCTTGATCCAAGTCCTGTTCTTGCAAATACTACGTGAGTATAATTAACCTATAGCACCCAATGCAACTCTCTAAGGTTCTAAGTTAAAATGCAAACCTGTTTTTTATATGTAAAATAGCATAAATAATACTTTCACTGCCTACTTCACAAGGTTGTTATGAGAATCAAAAGAAATAATATATGTGAAAATATTATGTCAACTGTGAATTGCTGTATACATGGAAAACATGATCACTGGATAGAGATGTTTAAATAATCATTATGTTTGGCAAGTTTTGTGGCAGTAGCACCTTCCTGATATAAAAGGTTCCAGTACAGCTAGAACCAGTTGTTGACTTCATTCAGATGATCTGAGAACTTTAGTTTATAGAACTCCTTAAAAATAGTTACCAGCTCCCTTTAAAAAATATATATTGAACAGTATTAAATACTAATTACAAACAGCTAAAAAACTCAAAACATATATAAGTTGAAAATAGGTCTCACAACTGGACTTGTTTGAAATAGTAATATTCTACCAGTCTACATACCTCTCTCAAAGACCAACAGTAATAGTATACATGACTTAAAGTACCTTCCTAATTGGCAGTGTCAGGGTTTCTTCTTCTAGATCAGAGGTGGTTCAAAAACAAGATAACTGGGACATTCATTTGGATTTCCTATAGGCATCTCAAAGTCAGCATATGCAAGTCAGAATTCATTACCTTTCTTCCTGAACCCAGGCCTCTGATAGCTTCTATATTTATGTTGAGGGTACTAGCATTCTTGTAGCATCCCAAATTCTCAGGCATCCCTTACTCTTGACTCTGAATTACCCCCATTATCTATGTAGTTCTTAAGTCTTCTCATTTCTACAACCTCACAATCTCTCACATCCATCCCTTTCTTTTCACTTATATCTCAACCACCCCAGTCCTAGCCCTCATCACTCTAAACTAGATTATTATAATAGCCTTCTAATTGGTCACCTTTTGCCTTTCCCTCTATAATCAAAACTCTACATAACTTCCAAAATGATATTCTTAGAGAAGAGGTATCAAATACATGGCGCACAGGAGTACTGAGTACATTCTGAAGGAGATAAAAATGTAGTTGGGAAATATTTAAATAAACAATATATTTGTATTTAATATATTTGATCATTTAATATTTAATAAATAATATATTTAAATAATAAAATAAATTAAAAATAAAAATATAGGTAACAATACATTTTAAAAATAAGCCAATATGTAGCCCACAGAGATCTTTATGTATAGATTAATGGCTTGAGTTTCTGTTTTAGTGTGATGCCATCTTAGAGCTAGGCCTGATCAGGCATCAGAGGAGAAAGTATCTACTTGTCCTTCAAAGAATGGTATACAGTTAAAGAAGATAAAAAGATTATCCAGCATAGGTCCAAAGAGAAATTCTAGAACAATAGTAGGTAATTCCCTGCTCAGGGATACTGAAACAACTATTTGTGGACTTGGCAACAACAATGGAGAAGTCTACAGATTCCCTGGAGCCTATATATAAGAGAGATCCTCCAAGACTTATCAAGGCAGGTGACTGCTTCCCACTTCTAGTGATTCAGATAATCACAAATTGTACTTCCAGAAAGGAGCTAAAAATGTTGACAAAAAATACAAGGTCTTAGGTAAGAAACTGAACAGATTGTATTTATCACCATTGCTAGGTCAAGGCCAAGGATGACGATGGTGATGATGCTGATGAATATTGATAATCTATATAGTGCTTTAAGGTTTGCCAAATATTTTACATGTATTATCTCATTTAATCCTCACAACTTTTGGGGGTAGGTGTTATCATTATCCTTATGAGGATACTCAGGCTAAGAAAAATTAAATGACTTCCCCTGAGGTCACACAGTTAATAAGTGTCTGAGGCAAGATTACAACCAAGGCTGTTCTGACTCCAAGTCTGACACTCTAGGTAATATGACATGAGAGGGGAAAAAAAAGTTGATATAGGGAGTTAACATCTGGCCAACAAGATGGTATCTGAAAATAGCATTTGCATTTCTGTTCCACAGCTTAAAATATAATAATGTCGATTTCCTGGAAAGTGAGGGAACACACTAAACAAAGGCTTGTAAGGTATTTGTCAAGTATTTCACAAATTTAACAAAATTGAACTTAAATTATAACGGTAAGCCTACCCATTTTGTTCCCTTAAGTTATATACCACAAAAATTAGCACAAGATAGGGAAAGAATAACTGCTGAAACACCTAGAAGTTCACAGAAGATAAAGTTTAAGAAAAGAGCCAGTAGGGGCAGCTACGTGGCACAGTGAATACAGGACCGGTCCTGAAGTCAGGAGGACCTGAGTTCAAATTTGACCTCAGACACTTAACACACTTACTTGCCATGTGACTTTGGGAAAGTCACTTAACCCCAAAAGCTTTCCAAAAAAAGAAGAAAAAAGAAAAAAAAAAGAAAAGAGCCAGTAGCAATAATACATCACCAAAAATGTCTGTATACAAAGACTCAATCTTTGAATTTGAGATTCTAACATAAGGAGGCAAAATTGTTATCAATAAAATTTGGTGAAATAAGGGGGTGGAGCCAAGATGGCAGAGTAGAAGCAGGACCTCCCCTCTGCTCCAGCTTCCACCTTCCCTGATCCATGTAAAAAGGGGACTCTAAATAAACTTTGGAGCTGCAGAACCCACAAAATGACACAGAGAAGCTAACCTCCCTCTGAGGACAACCTGGCAGGCCAGAAGGAATCAACCAGCACAGCGCTCTGGGAGCCAAGCCCAGCACCACACCAAGGCTTTAGCCCCAGGGCAGGCCACCAGCCATAGAGACCCCAGATCAGCAGCAGCTGTGGCCAATTCCAGAATTATCAACACATAGATGCTAAGGAAAAGTGTAGTCTGGACTTTAGGACCAGTAAGTGGAAGTGCATGGCTGTTGCCTCCAGGGCGAGAAGGCACTGAGACACCGGCACAGCCAGCCAGTGCCACTTGGCGGCTTCAGCTCCTGGCCTGCAGAGTGAAGGGAGACCAAGCACCAGTCTGAGGGGTAATCGCTCTTGCTTTAACCTGCTTGGATCTGGATTGCAGTCTAGGGTGGAGGTCCTGGGGTCTATGTCCAGGTTTCCAGAGCATGTAGAGGCCTCAGAGAAGTCACCCATCTAATACCTCTGGCAACTGAGAAAACCCCAGCATATGGGACAAAAGCTCCCCTGTCTGGTGGCAGAGTCCTACTGTGGCAAAAAACCCAGGTGTCAAGTGACTGAGGGGAGACATGACCAGGCAAAGGAAACAAAGCAGACAGAAGATTCTAACATTAGATTCCTATTTTGGGGACAAAAAGGAGCAAAGCATGGAACAGGAGGAAGACAGTGAATTCAGAACTCTTGCACCAAAAGTTTCAAAGGAAAATACAAGCTGGTTATAGGCCATAAAGGGCCTTAAGAAGCAGATGAGAGAAGTGGAGGAAAAATTGG
This sequence comes from Petaurus breviceps papuanus, assembly GCF_028583685.1. Classification (NCBI taxonomy): domain Eukaryota; kingdom Metazoa; phylum Chordata; class Mammalia; order Diprotodontia; family Petauridae; genus Petaurus; species Petaurus breviceps. Next base: position 28,793,412 of record NW_027186523.1, read on the forward strand.
GAAGAGAAATTAGAACAATGCAAGAAAATTATGAAATGAGAGTCAGCAGCCTGACTGAGGAAAATAACACTTTAAAAAACAGACTGACTCAAATGGCAAAAGAGGCTGAAAAAGGCAATGAGGAGAAGAATGCCTTAAAAAGCTGAATTTGCCAGATGGAAAAAGAATCTCAAAAGCTCACTGAGGAGAATCATTGCTTCAGAATTAGACTGGAGCAAATGGAAGCTAATGACTATGAGAAATCAAGATGCTGTTAAACAGATCCAAACAAATGAAAGAATAGAAGGCAATGTGAAATATCTCATGGAAAAAACCATTGACCTGGAAAATAGGTCCAGGAGAGATCATTTAAAAATTATTGGACTACCTGAAAGCCACGATCAAAGTATGAACCTAGAAATCATCCTCCAGGAAGTTCTCAAAGAAAACTGCCCTGATGTTTTAGAACCAGAGGGCAAAATAGTAGTTGAAAGAATCCACCAATCACCTCCTGAAAAAGATCCCAAAAAGAAAACTCCTAGGAATATTATAGCCAGGTTCTGGAATTCCCAGATTAAAGAGAGAATATTACAAGCAGCCATGAAGAAACAATTTGAATATTGTGGAAACACAATCAGGATAACCCAACATCTGGCAGCTTCTACAATGAGGGATCGAAAGGCTTGGAATATGATATTCTGGAGGTCAAAGGAGCTGGGATTAAAACCAAGAGTCACCTACCCAGCAAAGCTGAGTATCATGTTTCAGGGGAAAATATGGTCATTCGGTGGAATAAAGGACTTTCAAGCATTCTTGCTGAAAAAAACAGAATTGAACAGAAAATTTGACATATAGATACAAGAAGCAAGAGAAGCATGAGAAGGTAAACAGGGAAAAGAAATCATAAGGAACTTATCAAAGTTGAACTATTAACATTCCTACATGGAAAAACAATAATTGTAACTAATGAAACTTTTCTCAGTAGTTGAAGGAATAGAAATATATAAATTTCTATGTATGAGGGTATATGCGCATATGAATACATATGTGAATGTGTATATATACTTACAGGTATACATAGATAGAGGGCACAGGACCAATTTAACAGGAAGGGATGATACTTAAAAGGTGAAATTAAGAGGTGAGAGAGGAATATAATGAGCGGAGATGGGGACAGACAAAATGGGGTAAACTATCTGATACAGAAGAGGCAAGGGAACATGTTTACAACAGAGGGGAAGAACAGGAAGGCAAAAGGGAATGGGTCAACCTTATTCTCACTGAATTTAGTTTGGGGAGGGATGAAAGACACACTAACTAGGGTATCTCACCCTCCAGGAGAGTAGGGGGGAAGGGGATGAGAGGGGGCATGATAGAAGGTAGGGCAGGCAGGCTGGGGGTGGAGGGAAGTTGGAAGCACCCACTTTTGACATGGGATGGGATCAAAGTAGATAATAGAACAAGTGGGAGGTGGGATAGGAGGGAGGGAAATATAGTCAGTCTTTTACAATATATATACTTTGTTATTGTTTTGCATTAGCCACACATGTACATCCTATACTGAACTGCTTCCCAGTAAGAGTGGGTGACAAGAAAGGAAGGGAATGAATCTGGAATTCAAAGTTTTGAAATCAAATATTCAAATATACATATATATATATATATGCATATATATGCTATTATAAATACTATTTTACATGTAATTGGGAAATAAGATATACAGGCACTGGGGCATAGAGATCCACTGGACAAGTCTAAAGGGGTATGGGAGAAAATATGGGAGAGAGCAGATTGGAGGAGGGAATATCCTGTGGGACTACTATTTTGGGGTGGTGGATAGGGGAAAACGGGGAGAAAATTTGTAACTCAAAATCTGGCAGAAATGAATGATGTAAATCAGAAGTTAATAATGTATTTGAAAAAAAAGATTTGGTGAAATTACTGAAATATACCTTTGGGTTAAAATAGTTATTCAAAGGAAATAGGAGAGGTTAAGGATAGGGAGTGAAGAAATAAGGTAGCATTATGTTATACAAAAGGAAAGAAAGGCAGGAATCAGAGGAGAGTGTAGTGGAGAACACTTGCATGAAACTCAATGGAAATAAAATGAAAAGTGATTTTGTCACTGGAGGATACAACAAACCACCTGGTCAGAAGAACAAAATGGACAAGGAGTTTTAGAAACATCAAAAACCTGGAACATGGAGTGAGGATGGATTTCAGTTTTATATCCATCTCTATAGTTCTCTGTTTGCCAAAAGGAGAATGTGTAATAACTTCTTAAATTGCATTAATAGAAATTTTATCCGAAAAATTATCTTCCCCAGCTGTGTCATCTAAAAATCTAATGAACCTGATAGTTATGCCTTTATGTAAGTAATTTAGAGAAATGTTAAACATCACAAGCCCATCACAGATCCCTGGATTCCTCCATTGGAAACCTATTATTGTTTTGATATTGAACCACAAACAAGCATTCCTTGAGTTTGGCCGTTCAAATAGATTTGGATTCATCTAAGTATATAATCTTCTAGTCCATATCTCTCTATCTTCTCTAGTAGATCACTGCATTTAATCTATTAATGAGTAATTCAGTAGGAATAAATGTGCTCTTAAAAATTGGCTACAAAAACAATCAACCTTACAAGTATAAGCTAGGGCTAGACAGTGGCTGGACAGAAGTTCTGAAAAAGATCTGAAAGTTTTAGTAGACTTCAAGCTTAATATAAAAACACAGTGTGATGCAGCAGCCAAAAAAAAATCTAATACAATCTTGGACAACATCAAGAGACATATACTTCATGAATAAGGAGGTAGTAGTCCAACTATACTCTCATCTGTCAAACATCATCAAAGATTTTATGTTCCTCTCTGGGCATCCAATTTTAACGACTGAATTTTATGAGTTCATGTCATATGAGGATCAGTGGAAAGAATTGGGGATATTTAGACAAGAGAAAGGAAGTCTCAGGGAAGCACTGGTCAACTATATTGAAGTGTTTGGAAGATTATCATGTGAAAGAGAGGTTAGGATGGTTCTCTTTGGCCACAGAAGCAAAGACCAGTAGTAATGGGTCAATGTTTCAAAGTAGCTAATTTGGACTTTATATCAGGGAAAAAGAAACAAAAAAGAACTTTATAAGCATTAGAACTGTCCAAAAGTGTAATGGGCTACCTCTAAGAAGTGGTAGGTTCTCCCTACTTAAAAGTATTTCAGCAGAAACCGTATAACCGCTTTTTAGGTATGTTATATTACGTATTCCTTTGTAAGCTAGACATCTCCTACAGTCTCTTCCATTTCTCTCATGATTCACATGATTTTCCACTTCTCTGGATTTCCCTGTCCAAGAAGCTTCAGTAGTTCCCTACTGCCCAAAGGAGAAAATACCATATAGATTCATCTGGTAGACATTCAAACCTTTCATAACAAGGCTTCAGCCTATCTTTGAGGCTAATAACACAGTATCACCAATAACATGCTCTTATGAAACACCAACAATGTTATATTTGCTATTCCTCACATTTAATATTATCCTTAACCTCCTTGACTTTGTAAATGTCATCTGCCATGACCATAATCACCCCAATCCTCACCACTTTCTCTTGGAGATCTTTAGCTCCCTTTAAGGCTCATATTTTGTATTATTTCCTTATGACATCTTTCTTGCATCCTTCAGCTTTTAACAATATTTCCTCTTAAAACAGACACACATCATGGCATTATTATTTTCCTTATAACCTTACCTTTCTTTATATTTTGATTTGTTTTATATCCCTAATAGAATGTGACCACCTTGAGAGGAGGGTAATGACTATTTTTAAACATGTATCCCTAATATAAAGAATAACTTCACCCAAATTACAGAATATAAAATAAACCCACACAAATCATCTGTATTTCTATGTACTACCAACAAAACTCAGCAACAAGATAGAGAAAGAGAAATTACACTTAAAATAATTTCAAGCAATATAAAATATTTGGGAGTCTATCTGCCAAGACAAATCCAGGTATCATATGAAGATAATTACAAAAGACTAACAACTTTGAAATACCACCTCACACCTATCAGATTGGCTAACATGACACAAAAAGTTTCTGGAGGGGATATTGAAAATTGGAATATTAATACATTGTTGGTAGAGTTATAAACTACTCTGATCATTCTGGAGAAGAATTTAGAACTACACACACATGATAAAAAAAACTGTGTATATCTTTTGGCCCACCAATACCAGTACTAGGTCTGTATCCCAAAGATAACAAAGAAAAGGGGAAAGGACCTGTTTGTATAAAAATATTTATAGCAGCTGTTTTTGTAGTGCAAAGACCTGGAAATCAAGGGTATGCCCATCAGTTGGTGAAGGAATGAACAAGTGGGTTATGATTGTGATAAAATAATGCAATAAAAATGGTGAGCAATATAATTTCAGAAAAATCTGTGAAGACTTATATGAACTAACACAAAATGAAGTGAGCAAAACCCAGAGAACATTGTATACAGTAACAGAAACATGGTAAGGATGCTCAACTGTAAGACTTATCTACTCTGAGCAAGACAACCATCCAAGAAAATTTCAAAGAACCCCTGATTTAAAATGTTATCCACCTCCAGAGAGAGAACTGATGCCCTCTGAATGCAGAGTGAAACCTACTTTATTTTTTTTTGTTTGCCTTTTCTTGTGCAACATGGCTAATGTGGAAATATATTTTGCATGACTTCACATATATAACTGATATTAAATTGTTTGCCTTCTCAAGGAGGTGGGAGGAGAAGGAAGAAGGGAGAAAATTTGGAACCATAATTTTTAAAAAATGGTTAATTTTCTATGTATATTTTGGTAATATTTAACAAAATAAAAATGTTAGAATTTTTTTAAAAGTCCATGTATAATTAAGCATTTGAAAGAAACATTTCCTCAATGCCTGGCATGTAATAGGTGCTCAATAAATTCCTTTTTATTAAATGCTTATTGGTTGTAGGGGTAATGATATCTTCTGATGATAATACTATCATCTTGCTCCCTTATGGTTTACAATTTTTGCTGCTAATTCTACTCTGTTGGAATACACAACACTTGGCTGTTTTTGTTCAGTCATTTTCCATCACATCTGAGTCTTTGTGACCCCATTTGGGGTTTCCTTGGAAAAGACACTAGAGAAATTTACCATTTCCTTCTCCAGTTCATTTTATAGATGAGGCAACTGAGTCAAACGGGGTTAAGTGTCAGGCCCAGGGTCACATAACTAGTAAGAATCTAAGGCCAGATCTGAACTCAGAAAGATGAGTCTTCCTCATTCCAGGCCTGGCATGCTATCTACTATACCATTTAAGTAGCCCTACAAAACTTTTTCTTTCAGTGCATAATCCTTTCCAGGTACTGTTACACTGGACATGAATTTTTACAAAGTTTTTCTGTCAAGCATAAATCTTTGTAATTTAACTTTCTTAACATTGTTGACCGCTGTCAGACATGACCCCAATGAGAACATGATTAAGTTGCTGCTCTTTGATTCCAGGTCTTGGCTTTGACTGAAATCCTTGGCAAAAATCACTTGAAGATCAGTAGATTCTACCACTCTCTCAATTTAAAGTCTGAACCCTAACCATGAACCAAAACATTTTTTTCCCTTGGAAATTAGGGGAAAAAATAAAAGAAAAAAACCCCAAACTCCCTATCCTTTATCTGGAAAGGGTGACCTGTCACATTCATTTAAGTCTTGATCAAAAGGCTTCTCATTTATAATAGGAAATCATCTTCCCCCAACAGCTAAGCTCTTTGGAACAAAGATCTCAAATTTCCATTTGACATGTAACATCCTAGTCACTGGCCTTTCTTCTTCTATGGGTAATATCACTCCAGCTTATGGTGAGCATTATAAATGCCTCCCAATTTTAATATATGAATACTAACTAGATTATGCCTAGTCATCAAAATTGGTAAAGGCTCTGGGCCTTAGTGTACACCAATTTCTCAATTCCAAAACACTTTCTGTTCTCTGTCAGTTGGAGGTGGGGTAAAGAGGCACAGAAACTTAAATACATAAATAAATAACACCAAAGAACAATTTCATTGTCTTTCTACTTCCTTAACCTCATGTGTATTTCATATGTATATACATACATATGCATATATACACATATATACATATACACACTTGTGTGTGATTGTGTGTGTACAAGACTTTAACCTTTGGGTTCATCCTTGTCCTTTCCTATTAATATTTAATAAGTGCTTGTTGACTGATGGCTTTCATGGCACATGAGTCTGTCTTCAACTCTATGCAGACTAAGAGTGGTTCTTCACTGTTTGGCGCTTCTCCTCTCTGTACTCTGAATGGTGTATCTGCTCACATCATAAGACCTCATAAGACCCTCTCTTTCCTTTCCTGCATTACTTCCTCCTACACTCAGTCTGGGAGAGCAACCTGATTTCTCTTCCAAAGTGGCATTCTATCCTCCTTTGTGTCTTGGGGAATATCTGGTGGTTTCTTAAATTAACCGGGGCTATTTCTAGAAATTAACAATTTGTCCTAGCATAAGTACTTAGGACACCAATTATCAGGCAGGGTTGGTAGTCCCCAACACATGATCATGGCAATTTGGAATATAAAGAACCATAAACTACAATAAGGGCAAAAAACATAAATATGCATATATTTTATTAAAAATTAACTTGGCTCATAGCAAATGGTAAGTATATTCGTGGCATTAATTCACAATCCAGTCTCATAATTATTTATCTTGCATTAAAATTCATTTCAGTATTTTTTAAGAAACAAGGAAAGAAAAGCAAAATCTTTATTTTATTCATGATTTGAAATTTCATAAAGTAAATGTCAGACTCAAATTTCAGAACCCAGCTATATTTATAAAACTGGCCATTAAAAGTTATATACATTTCCTAAGATTATATGTGTGTATGTGTATTTTTAACTTCAAATATATGCCTCACAAAATAAAAGAAATGAAGTTTCATCACTGTTATGATTGCTCTTGTCCAGGATTTTTGACTTGTGTGAGAATAACTATAATACCTATAGCTTCTAATATACACTTAAAAGATTACAGTTGATATTTCTTTGGTATGAAAGTTTTAATCTTTGAAATATTAGGGGGAAAAATTGTCCCTACTTTGTTAGTTTGTTCCTACTCATTTTCACCCCCTTGCAGTCTGACTTCTTACCCTGCCCCCCTGCCTTGAATCTTAAAAGTTTTCCTGGTAGTATCCCATTTCATCTACTTATTTACTTATTATTATCTAATTATTTATTCTTAAATCCATTGCCCCTTTCTCCATCAACTACTCTTCTTGACCTCACTGTATGTTTGATGATACTGACTGTCTTCTCCTCCTAATTATTGCCCCTCCACACACCCTGGGGTTTTCATGAAATTCTTCTGTTGTTTTCTCTCTTCCTATCAGACCAGTCTTTTTTTATCTCCTTTGTAAAATTACACATACCTCTCTTGGGGTGAGTATACCATAGAGCTCTGCTATGGGTACTCTCTTTCCCACTCCTTCCCCCCTTACACTCTTAGCGATCTCATTAGCTCCCGTGGATTTCACTATTACAACTATCCAAATCTACATATTCACAGTTCATCTTTCACCTGAGTTTCAGTTCTACATTTTCTATTGACTTTTAGACATCTTTCCCTGTATGCCCTATGGTGTCTAAAGTGCTACATACCTAATCAGAACTCATTATTTCTCCTTTCCCCAATTTCCTTATTTCTATTGAAGGTATCATTCTTCCCACCTCCCCAATACCCAACCTTAGAGTTATTCTTGACTCTTCCCTCATCTTGACCTTCTCTATACTTAAAATCAGCTGCTATGTTTTATAATTTCTACCTCTACAACATCTCTCCCCTATCTTTCCCCTTCTTTCCACTCAAAAGGCTACCACTACCCTAGTCCAAGCTCTCATCACTTCTCACCTAGACAACTGTGATAGCTTTTTAATTTATCTCCATGCTTCTGGTCTTGTTCTTCTTAAATCCATTCTGAAAGCATAGGCCTAATAAGTTTATTCCCTGCTCAAAAAAGCTTCAGTCACTCCCTGTTTCCTTTGAAATAAAATAAAAATCTCCAGTTTGACATTTAAGGCCCTTCACAATCTGCCTCCAGCCTATCTTTCCAGACTTATTTCATATTCATGCATTTAAAATACAAGCTGAACTGGTTTACTAGCTATTCCCCAAGCTAAACATCCCATCTCCCATCTCAGTGCCTCTTTCATAGGCTTTCTCCATGACTGTAATTCCCTGTTCCATACCTCTGCATCATTCCATTTCCACCCCTTCCCCCAATTCTCAATTCATATAAAGTGTGCCTCCTACATGAAACTTTTCCTAATTTATCTCTAGAGTGGAGAGAGCGTTCTCTTTCCTTTCCTCCACCCTGCAATTGCTCTACATTAAACGGATATATAACTTTCTACAAACACCCATATAAATATGTTCTCTACCCACCTACCCTCTCCTCTTTGGTAGGATATAAACTCCAGAAGTACAGGGAATATTCATTTAATTTTTATCTTTGTTTTGAAAGAATCTAACAGCATTTCATAAATACTTATTACATTTAATCAGATTGTTTGAATTTAAATTTGTATTTTGTAAATAAAAAGTCTCATCCTATACTACTTAAATCTAGTTCATGCTAAAATATGTGTGCACATTCACACACACACACACACACACACACACACACACATATATATATATATATATATATATATATATACACATAGGCATGCATATAACTAGTTACTGAATTTTTCTTTGTTTCATGGACTGAAGAAAGAAAAATTGAGTAACAGAGGAGGAAATCTAAAACACATTTATAACCATGGTCAAGGAACAATCTATTACTGAATTATTCATGTTGATGTTAAAGAAAATCATATTATCCTATCAAAAATATTTTATCCAATTATTTTCCTCATAAGATTGTGGGCAAATGGTTCCGAACATTTCTCTTGGTAGAACTAGGGAAATCTCATTTTTACTTCAGGGATAAATTGAAGCCATTAACAGAAGTTTGTTATTCCCTGTGTCTCCACTGTGGGAATTAACAACCTGGTTACACAACTGAGTTACAGACTAATGTTCCCAGATTTTAATTTAGGTTAATAAGAGGGAGCTAGGAACTGCTAACAGTACAAAGTGACAGTTTATGCTCTCTAGCAGTTTCCAGTTGGATATTTGTTTGTTTCTGATTTTGTGCTGGGTTCATTCCCATTAAAAGTATTCTCCTAAATTCTGCCTTCTTATTCTTCAGCATTATGGAGTTACTTACCATCATCACTGAAACTGTTCTTTTCAAGGTTGCCAGTGACTGCCTTAACACCAATTCCAGCAGAGTATTAAGAACTCATTCTCCTTGATCTCTCTGTAGCATTGGACACTATTGTCCACTCCCTTCTTCTTCATAGTCTGTGAATGTTTCCTGGGCATCAGTACCTGCTGTTAATTATTGAAAAATTCCAAGGACTCCTATATTGCATATACTTCATTTATAATGTGGAGAAATGGGTCTTTAAAACATTCTAAAGGCATCTAGATGGCACAATCAATAGAGTATAGAACATGTAATCAGGAAAATCTAAGTGTGAATACGGTATCAAATTGTTTGACCCTGGGCAAATCACATAACCTGAATCAGCCTCAATTTTGTCATCTGTAAAATGAGGATAATAATAGCACCCATTACACAGGGTTCTTGTGAGGATCAAATGAGTTGTCATATATAAAGTGTCTTGTAAACCTTAAAGTGCTATATAAATGATTGCTATTATATTAATATTATTATCAATAATCATATATTAATAATTGTTAATAGAATGTAAGTATTATTGTATTACCCTTAAAGTAGTATTTGAAATGTCTTTCCTTTAAAAGTGTTCTGTAGAAACACCATATGATTAGTCTGAAACTAAATGTCCCTAATGTTATTCAAATTAAATTCTATGATCCTATTTCATAAAATCCTACCTCATCAGAGAGACAGAGACACAGAGACAGAGACAAACAGAGAGAGACAGAGTGACAGACAGAGAGAAAGAGACAGAGACAGAGAGATACAGAAACAGAGAGACAGAGACAGAGAGAGAGAAACAGAGAATTATACTAGAAGCAAAGGCAAAGGCTAGATGACTCCTGGCTATGGGTGTTATAAAGGTATTTTTGTTGGATGACTGTTTGAGGTTATATCCGACTGAGAATCTGTGATTCTAAATACCTTTCAGACAACATATAAAGTTATTTTACTTCCTCATGCTCACTCTCTAAATGTGCCAATTCCCCAAAGACTCTGTCATTGGCCCTCTACCCTCTCTACATTAGGGCTCTCTTCCACTTTAATTGCATCAATGGTTATTTTTATGTGAGCCATTCTCTATGACTTTTGACCTGGCTTTTCCCTAGAACTCAGTACTCTTCTTTCTGAGCAACTTTGCCTGAGTCATAGAATCATAGTTTTACAGTTAGAAAGTAACTTTTGGGGCGGTCAGGTGGTGCAGTGAGTAAGAGTGCTGGCCCCGGTGTTGGGAGGACGTGGGATCAGTTCTGGCCTCAGATACTTGGCACCCACACAAAATAACTGGCCGTGTAACCTTGAGCAAGTTAGTTAACTCCAATTGCTTTAAAAAAAAAGGTAACTTAAACTTCATCTAGTCCAGCATCCTCATTTTATAGGTGAGACACCTGTGTCTCAGAGAGACTACCTGTGTGTATTTCTATAGGTAGAAATGTGAAAGCCAGGATTTGACCACAGGTCCTCTTATGCCTCAAAACCTGCCCCTCCCCATAGGAGGGGGGGAATCGTACAGACTTAAAATCTTAGTTATCTATTACTTTTCCTTTTCCATTCTTCACAAATGCTCAGATGTCAAGTTCTTGTAAATTTTATCCCTAAACCAATTCTGGCATCTCTACTCAATTTTCCATTTTCCACCATTACTATCCTAACCTGTTACCTAGACTATTGCCACAAAGACAATGGGGTTGCCTCAGACTGATTCTTTTGCTGACTGAAGAAAACCTTCAGTCAGCCAGCCAGTAAATAATTATTTATTAAGTTCTTAATACATGACAGGCTGTGCTAAGTGTTGGGGGATACAGAGAAAGCTAAAACATAGTCCTTCTATTCAAGGAGTGACATTCTAATGGAAGAGATGACATCCAAACAACTATGTACATATGAGATATAGTCTATGTATATGTAAATGGGAAATTCAGAGGTAAGGCAATAGTAGTGGAACAAGAAAGATCTCTTACAGAAAGCAGAATTTAAGTTGTTGTGAAGAAAGCCAGAGGGTGGAGGTGGAGAGGGAGAACATATGAAGCCTGGGGATAGCCAAATAAAAGCACAGAAGTGGAAAATGCAATATCTTTTGAAAGGAACAGCAAGAAGGCCAGTGTTATTTGATCACAGAGTATGGTTGCATAGTAAAGTTTAGTAAGACTGGGGTCAGATTTTTTTATAAAAGCCAAACAGTAGATTTTATATTTAATTCCAGAGGCACTAGGAAGCCACTGGCATTTATTGAATAGGGACAGGGCGTGGCATGTTCAAACTGGTACGTTAGGAAGATAACTTTGGCAATTAAATGGAGGGTAGACTAGAGTTGGTAAAATCCTGAGATAGGGAAACCAGGTGGAAGACTACTGCAATAATCCAAGTATGAGGTAATAAGGACCATGATGGTGGCAGCAATGTGAACAGAGAGGGGGAAAATGTATACAAAGTTGTCAAGAAAGTAGAAAATAAAAGATTTGTCAACAGATTGTATAAGTGGGATAATTGTGAGTGGGTGATCCAGGATGACACCAGCACTGGAAACCTAAGTGAGAAGAGAGTGGTGCCCTCTATATTGAAAGAAAAGTCTGGAAAAGAGGAGTGTTTGTGGAGAAAGTACATAAATTCTATTTTGGGAGATGCTGATTTTAAGATGTCAAGTTGGAGATGTCAGTAGACACTGATGTGAGACCAGACATAAGAAGATACATTGGAGCTAGATAAATAGACATGAGAATCACCTGCACAGAGATGATAATTGAACCCATGAGAGCTGATGAGATCATCAAGGGAGGCAGTATAAAACAAGAGTTCTAAACTTTTTGTGTCATGGCCTTCTTTCAGGTTGGTTGATGAAGCCTATAGACCACTTCTCAAAATGTTTTTAAGTAATTGAAAAAAATCTCAAATTTCAGTTAGAGGTTAGTGAAAAAGAAACTTCATCTTTCTTTTTCAGATTTTGGAGTACCCTGAAATCTAATGTGTCTATGAACTCCAGTTTAAGAATTATTTATATAGAGGGAGAAAAGAAGAAGACCAAGTATAAACCCTTGTGGGGTTTATTGGATGGTTGGTGGGCATAACATGAAGGAAGATCCTTCAAAAGACCCTGGAAGAAGTGGTAGAGAGGAAGGAGTAAAAGAGCAAATAAGTAAGAGAGCAAATCACGAGTATGCTGGAGCCTATAAGAGCAATTCAAAAGAGCCAGTGTTTAGTGTGAGTATTTACACCTCAGAAATTGGCAGATAGTGCAGATCAGGGCTTGGTTTATTGTTTTAATTTTTCTAGAAGAGAAAGTGATAGAGAAAAGGTTAAAAATGTAGATTAAACTTTAAAACATGTCAGGCATATATATGCATATGGGCACACATACATATGGATACATGATATGCATACATGTATTTATGTACAAATATATACACACATATACATATAGGTGTGTGCATGTGTATATGTTTACACATGCATGCTACACACACACACACACACAGCAGTTAACCATCATATTCTTGCAGCTATATCAGGAAAGAATTTCTGAAAGATTGTCCAGGAGAGGGTTATTATCAGTTACAAAGACTAGAGTAAAGAAGAATAAAGAGTGATAAAAAAAAATATGAACGATGACAAGTATCAAAGTACTGATATCTTTGAAGAGAAAAGTTTCATTTGAATGATGAGTTCAGAAATTAGAGACTAAGAAGCTTGGAAGTGGAGGCACTGATTGCAAACAACCGTCTCCAGGAAAACTCCTGGTTAAACAACCATGAAAAGCAGAAGAGACAGGACAGTAGCTACTGGAGATGGTTGGGTACAGTGAGGTTGTTGTTGTTGTTTTTGTTTGATAAAAATCTTTATTAATTTGTTTGTTTACTTTTAGTTTACAAGATTCATTTCCATATTCTCTTGAGTTTCAAATTTTCTCTCCCCTTCCCCCATGGCGGCACATAATCAAGAATAGGATCTGCAAATACTTTCATATTAGACGTTAGTAAGTTTGTAAGGAAGGATTACAACTGATGGGATGAATAATGGGAAAGAGGAAGCAAAGTCAAGCAAAAAAAAAAGAGAGAGCTGGCATTTTGCTTCAGTCTGCATTCAGTCTCTGTGGTCTCTCTTTCTTTCTAGTTCTTTCTCTGAATGTAGATATCTTTTTCCATCCTGAGTCTTTTGGAGTTGTCTTATAGCCTTGCATTGCTGAGAAGAGTCCAGGCTATAAAAGCTGGTTGTTACACATACGTTGTGTCTGTAATTATATACAGATTTCTCCTGGTTCTGCTCTGCTCGTTTGGCATCAGTTTGTATAAGTCTCTCCAGTTAAATGTGAATTCTGTCTGTTCCTCATTTCTTATAAAACAATAATATTATATTACATTCATATACCATAACTTGTTTAGCCATTCCCCAATTGATGGGCCTCCCCTTATATTCCAGTTCTTTACCACTACAAAAAGAACTGCTAAAAATATTTTTGTACATACAGGTCTTCCTCCCACTTCTATGATCTCTTTGGGATACAACCCTAGAAGTGGTATTGCTGGGTCAAAGGTTGTGCAATTATAGCCCATTGAGCATAGTTCCAGATTGCTCTCCAGAATAGCTGAATAAGTTCACAACTCCACCAACAATGAATTATTGTCCAAAATTTCCCAAATCCTTTCTAGCATTTGTCATTTTCCTCTTTTATCATCTTAGCCAATCTAAACGGTGAGATGTGGTACCTCAGAGTTATTTTGAATTGCATTTCTCTAATCAATAGTGATTTAGAGCATTTTTTCATATGCTTATTAATATCTTTAATTTCTTCCTCTGAAAACTTCCTGTTCATATCTTTGACCATTTCTCAATTGGGGAATGACTTGTATTCTTATAGATTTGACCCACTTCTCTGTATATTTTAGAAAGGAAGCCTTTATCAGAGACACTGGTTGTAAAAATTCTTTCCCAATTTCCCACTTCCCTCTCAATCTTGGTTACATTGACTTTGTTTGTACAAAAACTTTCAATTTAATGTAATCAAAATTATCCATTTCGCATTTTATGATACTCTCTAACTCTTGTTTTGGTCATAAAGCCCACCCTTCTCCATAAGTCTGACAGACACACTATTTCTTGCTTTCCCAGATTGCTCACAGTATCCGCCTTTATACCTAGATCATGCACTCATTTAGACTTGATTTTGATATGTGGTGTTAGATAATGGTCTATGCCCAGTTTCTGCCATACTATATTCCAATTTTCCAAGCAGTTTTTGTCAAATGGTGAGTTCTTATCCTAAAACCTGGAGTCTTTGGGTTTATCAAACAGTATGTTGCTATAGTCATTGACTGCTAAGTCTCATGTACTCAATCTATTCCATTGATTTGCTACTCAATTCCTCAGCCAGTACCAATAAGTTTTGATGACTGATGCTTTGTTGTACATATTAAAATCTGGTATGGCTAGGCCACCTTCCCTAGCATTTCTTTTCATTAATTCTCTTGATATTATGGACCTTTTGTTCTTCCAAATGAATTTTGTTACTATTTGTTGTAGCTCTATAAAGTATTTTTTTTGGTAGATTGATTAGTATGGCACTAAATATGTAATTTAATTTAGGTAAACATGTCATTTTTATTATATTAGCTCAACCCAGCCATGAGCAATTGATGTTTTTCCAACTAGTTAAATTTGACTTTATTTGTTTTCAAAGTGTTTTGTAGTTGTGTTCATATAGGTCCTGGGTTTGTTTTGGCAGGTAGTTTCCCAAATATTTTATAATGTCTACAGTAACTTCAAATAGGATTTCCCTTTCTACCTCTTGCTGTTGGATTTCCTTAGAAAAAATAAGAATGCCAAGGGTTTATGTGGGTTTATTTTCTATCCTGCAACTTTGCCAAACTTATTTAATGTCTGAAGTAGTTTTTAATTGATTCTCTAGGATTCTCTAAGTATATCATCATTTCATCTGCAAAAACTTATAGCTTAGCCTCTTCTTTGCCTAATTTGATTTCTTTGATTTCTTTTTCTTCTCTAATTGCTACTGCTAACATTTCTAGTACCATGTTGAATAAGAGGGGTGATACTGGACATCTTTGTTTCACCCTTGATCTTATTGGAAATGCTTCTAGCTCATCCCCATTACATATAATACTTGCTGATAGCTTTAACTAGATGCTTCCTATTATTTGAGGAAGATTCCATTTATTCCTACACTTTCTAGTATTTTTAATAGTAATGGATGTTGTATTTTGTCAAAAGCCTTTTTTTGCATCTATTGAGATAATTGTGTGGTTTCTGCTAGTTTTATTGTTGATATGATCAATTATACTGATGGTTTTCTTAATATCGAACCATCCTTGCATTGCTGGAATAAATCCTACCTTATCAAAGTGTGTGTGTGTGTGTGTGTGTGTGTGTGTGTGTGTGTGTTTTAAGACAAAGTTACACATAAATATTCCTTGGCAACAAATAAGCAGCTGGTACTTAAAAAGATTAATGAGGGAGTGGGAATGAAAGAGGGGCAGTGGGTTAGAGGAGAAAGAATGGAATTAAATTGAGAATTAATGTGGAGAAGTTTCCTTTTTGAAAGATAAAGGCTTTTGTGTGATAGTAGTAGAGGAAAATTGTGAAAATTGCAGTAGGAAATATAGTAACCCCCCATTTTGTGAACATCCCCCATCTCTCCCCATCATAGAAGAGCTGCCTAGGAAACCTGCCCAAACCCAACAAAGCCTGTCTAGGAAGCAAACCTGCCAAGTAAACCTACCCAAACCTGCTACCTGTATCCCATAGCCGCCCCCTTCCCCTTCTGTTCAGTTCTTGAAATAGATTTGGGAACTTTCCAGTTGGGTAACAAACTGATGGCTGGGCAACAGTTGTTAGGCAATGAACTGATTGCTACCTTTTGGCTTCTGTATTTTCCCCACTTGTGTAGCAACTGACTAAGTTGTGGTTTCCCCTTAGCAACAGCTATCTTGTGACTTTTGTCTATATAAACCCCAAGACAATGCTTCTTGGGGCTGCATGATTTGGATACATTCCCTTTGCAGTCCCTGGGTTCATTATGCTCCACTATTAAAACTTCACTTAAAATGATTAATGGTCTCATGTCTCAATTTCTCATTACAATATTTGGAGGCTCCAGTAAGACTGCTGCATCTATATGTCGCTGCTAAGACCTAAGGACTTTGGCCTCAGGGAGGGGATGAACTGGCCCTGCCCTAACCTTGAGGGGAGCTGACCCCTGTGATATTCCAGGGCCCCCAGGCTTGGGCAGAGTTAGCCACATCCCTCCTCAACTCTGAATTGTTCCTCCTTTCAGCCATATGGAGCTATGTGTCCTGTTCTCTAGAGGTGAGTGTCTGTTCCTGGGAGTACTCATGTAGGTGGGGATTGAGTGGCAGCTGGACACAGTAAATGTCCTCACCCCAGCTTCTCTCTGAGATGTCAGAGACAGCCCCTGGAGTAAGCCATCCTGTCTGTTTTGTGTCATCTAGGTGCTTTGAGCATTCTGTGTCTACCTGTCTTTCTGTGTGTCTGTGTAAAGAAAAATCTCTGAGTCTGCCACCCTGTAAGATTAAAAATGCAGCCAGTAACTGTACCTGGGCTAGAAAGATTGATAGTCTTAAAGAAAGGCTGTTGGCAGAAAAACAAAACTTTCTCTCCTTCTACTTCTTTGGACACTGGCCAAAGTTCAGAAAGTAGAAAGGCAGTTGGAAAAAAAAGGGGGGGGGGGAAGGGGGAAACTTCTCCCATAAGATTTATCTAAGAGCAAAGAGGTTACTTCACTGATCAAAGAGAAGCAGATTTCAAAGCTGCACTTTGGAATATGACTAGCACTTAACCCTTTCCTGGATCACAGAAAGAGAACTGTTCAATATCATTGGGAATATAAATCCAGGTAATTGAATTCATTCTGGTTGCTATTTAGCACTAAGATAAATTGGGAAAATGCATACATCTGAAAAAGAGATACCTCAGAAATGAAACTTTGTATTTTCCAGTATGGAGAAGAGGGGACTAGGTCCAGGGTCCCATTTTCCTATACTAAAAAGTTCAAAGCGTCATTCTCAAAGAAGTTTTTAAAAGAGTGAACACCTGGCTCTTCCCCAACTAGAGCCACAGTGCCTTCTCCCTGTCACCCTGTCTCTGACTGAGCAAAAGATACAGGGAAAGGTTAGAATGATTAAAATCCATCTCCCTGTTGTTCTGGCTCTGATCCAGCTAAGGCTTCACTAAAAAGTTAGAAGAATAGTAGGGAATTTGAGTTAACCTCCCCTACTTGGTGAAAAGAACAAAGGGGGAGGCACAGCAGCTACGTAGGAGCCCCACTAGCAATAACCCTAGGTCTCTGGGCACCCTGAAGCCCACTCCTCTAGGTAAACCCCAAAGCCAAGCTTTCCTACACAAGTAGTGGTGCCCTCTTTCTCCTTCCTTCCCAAATCAGGCACTACCACAACCAGGTTCTGCAACTGTGGGGAGATAAGAAAAGGAAAAAAAAATGGAAAACAAGATCAGAAGTCAATTATACTTATTACACTTGGTAAGCCCAATTTTCTATCAATATTTTTATATTTGATTTAGAAATGAAATTATTGTCATCTCACTGTTTGTATTATTGTTGTATTTCTACACTGTATATTATAAAACTTGAGTGACAATTGTGAGCCAGAAATGGTGTTAGACAAAGCAACTTTTGGTTGAATATTGTTGAAACTAAAAGACAGTGGAAAAATTTGTTTAAAACGAGTTATATTATTTTGTTAAATCCTATTATTCATGTCTTCAAGCTAAAACAAGTTGGCTCTCACTTACAAAAATTGTAAGATTGTTATATAAGTTATTTGGGATTATTGTTATAATGTTAAAGCCTAAACAGATTCCCCAGAAGCTCTAAGGGTGGACAGGGTAGACAATCCCTTTGTACGGGTATGGGGGTGACCTGAGGCCACATATGCCAGCTGCCACATAATAGAATATGGAAACCCTGAAAGACATCTTGGCAAGGAAAAAGAAAGATCAGTATTGAAAATAGGGGACTTGTCACAAATAAAGTATGTGGTGTTCTTCAGTCCAGAAGAATATAAAAATAAAATAAAAAATAAATTTAAAAATATAATATAAATAAATAAAAATAATAAAAAAATATATAGTAGAGTGGACAAGCAGATCAGCCCCTTCTTTGGAATCTCTATTGATTTCTCCTTATTTTTAAACTTACCAGATCCCCTAGAAACCATCTGGTGGGCAAGGTCACCAGCCCCAGGAGAAAACTGAAAGCTTGTTTGGGTTATGGAGTTCCTAAGCAACAAACTTGACTTACCAAGAAATGAAATATCTTATGTATTTAAGTCATGGTAAACTTTTATTGCTTATTGAAACGTCATACAAAGAAAACCAATTGTTTCAAACCCTAAGATGTGATTGGTGCGACTTGCCATTTGAGGTAAAAGCCACTGGAACTGCAACTAGTTTTATTTTGACTTTGAATTTAGATATAATTGTCTGCATTAAATCAGTATCAGAGCAAAATACCACAAGCTACTCAAAGGGAATGTGATCCTGCTACAGGTGAAGTGTTTTTTTTGGGAAAAGCCAAGAGGACAATTTTAGCCTCCATTCTAAAATGGGACTCTCCTCTCTCAGTTTCCCCATTGTCTCCCTTTGAAAAGGAATGTTTTTCCCATGTCTATTCCTGAATCTGGCTATGAGATGAAATTAAAGTGATTCTTATCTGAATTCAAAAAGAGCTAAGGATGTTTTATCTTGTCATATCTAGCATGTCCCTGTTTTTCCTTTTATGACAAATTTCTCTAGAGCAAGTGGTCAGTAAAAGATAGTAAAAGTATAATGCAGGTATATAAAATTTTGCTGTTCTCAATCTGAATCCATAGTCATTCCATATCCCAAACAACTGGGTAAATTAATATAAGGGCTTGTCATCTGCCTTCTTGTATTGTCAAGTGAAAGGTTAAATCCCTGGAAAAGAACATTTTTTTTTCTGAATGACATGGGAAAAATTAGAAAAAGGGAAAAGAAGTTTGTGAAACAAAGATAGGGACTCAAGTTAATCATTATCCCATATACTACGGCTGGGATACATCTGAGCTACTAAAGTATGTATTAGATCTGAACTATTCAGCCTAAAATTATATTCCTTACACATTACACAACCTAAATAGTTTGGTAAAAAAGGTATGTGGGCTAGTCAACTGCCTGTTACTAAATGTATCTGTCTCTCTCCCTATATCTTCAGCCCTCCATATTGAACTTGCCTGTCAGATTTGTTTCTCTCATATTACAGGCCAATTCACCTACAGTTGGCAGCAAGCGTTGGATACCTATCATCCCTTGAATGTCATCTCAACTTCCTCCTTGGGACACACTGAGACAGGGACAGCTCTATTCCCCTTTTCAGCCTGAAGAAACTACAGAAGCTGAGACATTTGTCCTTCCTCCAAATGAATTTGGGTCCCAACACTTTGAGGGGGGAATGATGGAATCCTAATAAAGCTGCTCCCTGATCCCCTCCCAGCTAGCCATCATCCCTTGAGGCTGTTGGAAATTGAGCAACCCCATGTCTGACCCTTTTCCCAGCACCTCATTCCACCCTGTTCATTCCACACTCAGATGATTCCTTCACTAAACAAAGCAAACAAACAAACAAACAAAAAAGGAGTAAGAACCAATCAAGCTGGTAGACCTTCCCAGATGGGAAAATTTCCAGAAGAGATGGGGAGGAAGTGGGTCAAGCATATACATCAAATAGAAAAATGAGCTTTCCCCTGAGAGGCAAATACTTCATTCCTGTTAAGTACCATCATAAGATGTGTGACCTGCATGCAAGGAAATGCAAAACAAGAAAAGGCCGCCCCCTTGTTTTTGTAGATACCTGTTCTGGATGGGTGGAAGCATTCCCCACAAGACATGAAACCCCTCTAATGGTAGTCCTTATATCTTGGCTCCTGGCTCTACTAATCAGGTGCACAACCCCTCCCCCCCCCCGCCATGGAATTGGCCTTTCCCCCTTTGAAATTATGTATAGATGGCCTCCACCAATCCTCCCAGTGATTAGAGAAGAGTTATGAGCTGAGGCTACTAATTCTTCCTTAATTAAGTTTCTACAGGGGTTGCAAGAAACACAAGGGAAGGTCCTGAAATTGGCTCAAGTTGCCTTGCCTGTAACTGCATCATATCCTGCCAAAGTGAACGTTATCCCTGCCTGACTCCACCACTCTTGTGTAAAATTAGCTAACCCTGATGAATGGAAGGTGGACCCAGGACAAGATTTTCTCAAGTGAAGATTTTCCCGTGTTTCCTCATAATGTCATTGTGCCCTTTCTCCATGTCAAATCCCCATGCTCCTAAGGGTAAAAACACTTGGATTATTAGAAAGGGGGACAAAGTACTCTGGATATTCCAGGCAGAAGAGGGCTCATGGATGAGTCTGTCCTCTGCCCTGGTTTCTCTACTGGTATATTTATATTGTCACTTTCCACTCTGCATCCATGGCCTAAGGGAAGGTCTAGGTTAAATCTCAATATTTCAAGGTCAAAACACTTCCTGGCTCAACCTTGGTCCTAACTTTTGGCTTTGCATGAATGCCCAGTGCCCCCAATTATGTTGGTCTAGCCCTCCCCAAAGAAGTCTCCCAGGCATCCAGTTTTACTGCTTCTTAGCCTGGCCCCCATTATAGGCCCTGCTTTGTTTTTCCTCCTCTCAATCCCATATTAACTCAGTCAAGCTTCCCCTTGTAAAGGAACCTATGTATGTGATAATGTCTCCATCACCCCACTACCAGGCACCAATTGTGAATCAAGGATTCGACTGTGAGTCAAGGGTTTGACTCTCAACAAAAAAAGTGGGGATTTTAGTAACCCCCCATTTTGTGAATATCCCCCATCTCTTCCCATCATAGGAGAGCTGCCTAGGAAACTTGCCCAAACCTAACAAAGCCCATTTAGGCAGCAAACTTGCCAAGTAAACGTGCCCAAACCTGCTACCTGGAGCCCATCGACCTTCCCCTACTTCTGTTTGGTTCTTGAAATAGATCTGGGAACTTTCCAGTTGGGCAACAAACTGACCACTGGGCAACAATCATTAGGCAATGTACTGATTGCTACCTCTTGGCTTCTGTATTTTCTCCGCTTGCATAGCAACTGACTAAGTTGTGGTTTTCCCCTGGAAACAGCTATATTGTGATTTTTGTTTGTATAAACCCTGAGAAAATGCTTCTTGGGGCTGCATGATTTGGGTACATGCCCCTTACAGTCTCCGGGTCCATTATGTTCCACTATTAAAACTTCACTTAAAGTGATTAATGGTCTCATCTTGTAATTTCCCATTACAACAGGAAGCAAGAACCATTTCTTCTCTCTTAACAGTGAATAAAGATTTGGGCTGTATGAGTGAAAGTACAGCCAGTACTAGAAGGAGTGGCCAAGGATGTTTGTTATCAGGAGAGAGCCAGATCTTAGTGAGTACAAGAAGATGAAGAAAGTTAGAAAGGAAAATGTTTAAAATAAAATCTAGTTTTTTTTAGCCTATGAATCAGTCATTCTGGAGAGCACAGAAGAAGGGGCAGTTATCTTTAGAGAAGGACATTGACAGTTTGGATGAATGGGGTTGGGTTTAAAGCTAGTGGGAGAACTAGAATAAGGTTTGAACAATGGTGGTCTATTGTTCAAAATCACTGGGATGGAGAGGGGAGTTGGAGTATAGTAATCATTGATAATTTAACTTAGGCATATTTTCATTGGGGTGGAGTTATCCCAATGTGTCAGACAGCATGGTATTGAAACAGAGAAAAGGGGAGAGCCCAGGTAGGGTCAAGGCAATTACTTTGGAACTGTATGTCATATATTTGTTTACTATGCAGAGAGCACAGAGGGAAGAACAGGTAGATCTGGAGTGGAACATTTGGGTTATATGGTTGAAGGGAATGGAAATAAGAATTGGACAGTGGGGATGGGAATGTAGTTTGTACATTAGTAGCTGGGTATCCAGAGTTCCCAGCATAGGGAGAATACCATGGTGTAAATATGCTAAACTCTGAGGCATGAGCCTGTAATGGGAATGCAAATTTGGAAGATCTTCCCTGCCCCTAGGCTAAAGTACACCTGGAGCCTGGGGTGGGAGGCTTGTTTTTCAGTAGATACTTTCTGATTGGCCAGTGGGTCCAAAAGGTTGTTACATTCTCTGAGCCAGGAGAAGGCTATATAAGCCCTGATGTGAGGCTTTGTTTTGGGGGCTCACTTTGAGAAGTGTTCTGTGATTTGATCTGTATTCTGGGAAGCCGTTGTCCAGAGCCCCCCCGGCTTTGAAAAACCCAGATATGGAAACCCAGATGTTGACTGGGTATGGATGTAATGGTTGGACAGTTTGAAATCTGTCTACTTGATATGTTTCTGTCTTGATAATTCTGCCTGTATACTTTGAAGTTCGGGGTGCTGACCTTTTTCCCCTGAACAAGGTAAATGATATATGTCTGACTGATTAAAGTAAGCTTGTTAACCCATTTTGAGTTGCTTTCCTTTAACAAAGCAGATCCAAGAACCTGTGGTGGCAGCAAACCCTGAGGACGCCAGGGTGCTTGCTGCTACAGAGCCCAGGCAGAGTATCAAGTGGCTATAGAGAGGTCTGTTGGGGGACAAAGTGATTCACTTGTTCAAGGCCCTCCCTCAAGGAAATGTTGAGTCCTTGTGATGCTTAAAAAGTCCCAAAGAAGACAGAGGCTATAAGCAGCTGGGCTTCATTAGTCAAAGCATCATGATTGTCATTGGTGCTCTCATGGCCATGTTCTGTGCAAACCCGTATTGGCTTTGGTCCCATTTCTCCAATATTCTGGCAATGTTTTCTTAAACATTGAATCGTTTTATTTTTAATTTTCTAGCTTTAAAATTGGTAAAGCCTTAATAGTTTGCTCCTTAATATTAGACATTTAAGTCTGTGCAATAGTTAATTTTCTTTTGCCTGTTAATTACTCATTGATCCCAGCCATAGAACCTTAGTACATGACTGAGTGATTGATTTTCAGCAGGCAGAGATGTCAGAGAGCTGTATTGCAGGCATTCATGGCTGTGTGAGCAGAAGCACAGAAATGGAAGAGGGCATTTCAGGCTTTGCAATTCTCTTGGCAAAGGGTTTCTGATTGTTGGCTGTTATTTTCCTTTAAGTCTTCCGTAAGTTCCAGTATTTTCTTTGAATGAATAAAACTACTCATTTTTCTATTTTGCACTTACAGAAAATTTTTGGTAACAGTACCCTTGGTGTTGTTATATATCGGGGTTCTCAAGTTTTCTGCATCTGGGAAAACCAGCCATAGCCAAGAAATTCATTAAAGAGTAACTAAACTAAACCTTTTCATTCCATGAATATGTCTCATTCAAGAATGGCATTTCCTTTTCCTTTTCCTTTAGAGATGGAGACACAATAGTCACATCCCAACTTGGCTTCCTACTTCCAATTTCTCCTTCCTTTCTTCCCTCCTTTTTTTCCCCTTTCTTCCCTCCTTCCTTCTCTCTCTTAATCATTTTCCAAATGCACGCTACTGATCTAGCAATTTTTCTGCTCAAATATTTTAGTAGTGCCCTATTAGCCTCTCTAGTTGTTCAGGCCCTGCAAAATCTGACTCTAAACTCTGTTTCTAGTCCTGTCATATGCTATGATTCCCCTTTAAACATTTTATGCTCTAGTCAAACTATAGTCCTTATCATGTCTTGTTCTCCTCCTGCCTTCTCCTTCTATGTTTCCATATCATTGCTTATTTAGTCTCCATGTCTGGAGCAGAGTTCTTTCCCTACTACTGCTGTTGACTGAATGTCATCCTTTCTTTCAAAACCTATCTCCAATGCTAACTCCTTCATGAAGTCTTCCTTCATGTCTCCATCTGGAAATAAATGCTCTCTCCTTCAATTTCTTATAATACTTTGGATCTTTCCTTTGAATTTGTCTCATTTTTTTCCCTTAGTTACTTATGTATAATCCCCGTTTTCTGATTATTAGCTCTTTGAGGGAGGATTTTATTTTATGCTTTATTTCATCTCCACCCCCACACACATGTCTAGTATGGTCTTTTAGATGTGGTGTTATTATTTACTAAATAAGTGGCATTATTCAATTAAATTCAACAAATATTTGTTAAATGCCTACAGTCAAAGAAAACTCTATAATACTGTACTGCTTGGAGTAGTTTAGATTATTCAGTTTGGATTTTGCTCATATCAATTTTAATAATCTGTTTCTCAATGGATATGGCAGAGGGCTATCAAGTCGGTGCCTCTAGACACTTCTATTGCATTCATAATAGGGCTCTGCATTCCCACTGAGCCATTTGGAAATCTCCCGGTGAAAGTAATAGAAAGAGTAATGGCACTTGTGTGTGATTTACATAATTACATCAACTCATGTAGGCTGTCTTGTTGAAAACTTAACCTTTTCCTTTCCTTATCAGTATTCCTTATATCCAGTTTTTTTTTCTAATTGGATCCCATTTATTTACATTCCCTGTAGCTTTTTTGAGAACAGTGATTATAAAGCAAAAAGTGATACTAGATGAATTTAACTTATTCCAATTATATTCACAGCCATTGGTTCACCTGGCCTTATTTTGAGAAGCTAAAAGCAATGTTTCCCTAGGCTCTTAGCATCAGCTTTTCGAACTGCTGTGTCTTTTGCAACAATTGATCAGAGGTCAACTGAAAAGGTTATTTTAAATGGAATTCCACTAAGACAAGTTGCAATGAGTCCTGAGTGCTTTTTGTGAGAATTTTGAAATCCTTTTACTTTGTGAGTATTTTGAAAAGTAATTCTTCACTATAATGTACTCATTCTAAAACAGCACTCCCAGATTATTATTATTGCTGTGTGAATAGGAGCTGACATTTAGTTGCTACTTCAAGGTTCACAAATTGTTTTCCATATATTACCTCATTTGGCAACTCACAACAAGGTTGTGAGAGAGGTGCTATTATTATCCACATTTTACAGATGAGAAAACCAAGCCTGTGAGAGGTTAAAATATTTACCCAGGTCACAAAACAGATAAGTGTCGGAAGAAGGATTAGAGCCCATTTCTTCATGACTCCAGATCCTGTGCAGCAACCCTCTTCAGTCTGAGAAATACATAGAGTCTAGATAGATTAAACTTCTGCAAAGCCAGCGTCAGCACAGTTAACAGTGACATATTTTTCTTAACCAGATGTCTGACATGTAAAAAAGTTTTTGTTTAATGTCTGGATTTTTAAATTGAATCTTAATATGCTACAGAGTGTATAGTCATTTCCAATACAGTATAGTACGGAGAACTATCTCCTTATAGTTCCTAAATATTTTACTTGAAGATGGTCAACAATGCCAGTAATTTTAGTTCTTTCTTATTGTCTCTTGCACATTAACACATCAGTTTTTCAGTGAATCCTGTGTAGATTTTCCATGACAGTTTAGCTCTGTATGCCTGACTGAATGCAGCCCGGGACAGGAATAAGTCTGATATGCAATTCTATTGATCATCAAAGGTCCATTTCTTTCTAAATCTTTCATGTTTTAGATGCCCTGTTAAGGAGATTATAAAATTTCAGCTTTCATCTGATTTTTTGATTTGTGGTGCTACTTTTGTATCACCAATATGATGCAAGAAAATTTATTTTGAATTGTTTTTGAAGTTCAACACTACAATAATGAACTAAATTTAAATATGGATTATTTAAGTAGACAAAATGTGCAGATGCAAATTCACTTTTGCTAATGCTTATTATATAAAGACAAATTGCCTGCTTGAACCCATAATTAAATCTTGCTTTTTTGTTAGAATGTTCCCAACTTTTGATGCACATTGTCTTACTGTATTTCTAGTGCAATGCCGACTATGTAATAGGTTTAATAAATACTCATGACTGATTGATTATTATTAATTGATTGTTAGACTTTGGTCAATCTATGAATAGATTTTATTATTTAATAACTGTTTATCCAAAAACAAAATCACAGTTCATGTTCTCGTTTTAAGACTTCTAAAAAAATATATAAATTTAGTGCATTTTCCTAGCAATTTAGAGAAAAAAAACTTCTCATTTTTGGTTATAGTACTTAAGGAATTACAGAAAAGAATGTTTTTTTTAACACTTACAAAGTAGCTTTGAGGAAAAAAATAGTTTATATTTCATTAAACTTAAACCCTGAAGCCCGCAAGAAAGTAAAAATAATCCACTGTGACAATTTGAGATTTGTTTGTAATTTCAATTTTTCTGAAAGTTTTTCTTGTTGAAGGTCAGAAAAGGAAGATAATGCACATGATATAGTGAACTACATAGGTAGCTAGCTTATGCAGTGACTAAGAGAAGTAGATTTGCAATCAGAAAAAAAAGCTGAGTTCAATTCCTGCCTCAAAAACTGGCAAATCTCTTAACTTCTCTCAGGCAGTTTCTTTATCTATAAAATGGTGATATTAGAGATAACATATATAGTGTTCTGCACACCTTAAATAAACCTATGTAAATGCTAGATATTATTAATCTCATTTCCTGTTACATTGGCTTTGCTTTGATTAACAGTCTATAGTGTTAGTTGCTAACATGCTCAAAGCCAGAATGTCATTCTTTCAAATGTGGTTTTCCTCACCCCCATCCTTTCTAAATATGGAGCTCTGAGTTAATGTGTCAGAGGAGTTAGAGTTATCTTCAGACTTAAGACACTTGTGTTCAAAGTCCACCTCTGATATATAACATTGTGCGACCCTGGGCAAGATATGTAACCTCTCAGTTCCCCAGAAATGCTTGAATATGGGACTTTATAAAGAATGTGATAATCTGAGTAGAAAAAGTTCTATAGTGTTTGGGGCTGGTGAGGCAAGTAGAATGGTAGCTGAGTGAACAGAGCTAAGGAATTAGCATTTGAAATATTCTAAAGCAAAAATTCACTAACACAATTTTGATTCTATAGTAAACAGGTCAAATCAGTGCAGCTGTCATTAGAATTATTTTTAAATGGCAAGAATCTAATATTGCCACATTAGATGAATTTGCATAATTTGATTTACATCATTAAATCTAATTACTGTACTTTTACCACCTGCATCTCCATTTCAGAAAGTAGTTCAAAAATAAGAGGAATTATTTCAAAAGAATAAAATCTAATTAAAACACTATAAAACACTCTAGTCTCCAGAAACATCGGACATTTGGTCATCATTTAGTGGCAATGCCAAAGATTCTATGAAAAGATTGCTCAAGAAATTTTTTGTCCAGAAACAAAATAAAGTACCATTATTTGTATTCATGGCTGAAAGGTAGTCTTTTAAATTCCAGAGCCTTTTAAGGTTTGTCTTGATATCTATCCCTACTCTTGGACATGCCCTATTTCAACCTGTGAGTTGTCCCACCCCCAGAATGGTAATTTTTGCCTCTAAGCAGCCTTAATTCTGTCTAGAATGTCCCTTCCCTCAACTCTTTCTTTCATTGGGACTGGCAAAAGGAAGCCTTTTTCAAATTGACATTGAAATAATCAGAATTCTTTGCTGATGACTTTGTTGGCCTCAGGACAGGCTATATCTGAAATGACCAGGACCTCGGCACCAAATTAGCAAGGTTGGTTTAATCAATGAATCCCAAACAGTGAAAGAAGAACAGGGCAGGAAGGCAAACAGGCAGATGTCTTTCCATGAAAGCAATGAGAATAGTCACCCTCAGGATGGTCTAGTGACAGGTAATGGTTACCTAGCTATGGGGATCTTAAATTTAGGACCAAGAGTCTTATCCCTAGAAGGATATATGTGGCAATGCAAGCAACTATATTTCTAAGCAAATTTGAGTAGTAGTTAGGAAATCAAGGTAAGTTTTTAGATATTGAAAGGTTATACTAGGACCCCATTACTAGAACTTGGATCCAAGGAAACAGGACCTTGGAAAGACAACCAGCAAAGAGTATAACTAGTAAAAACAAAGTGACAGAGAGACCAATGATGAGATCAATACTGAATTAAAGAAGTATTAAGGAACAGGATAAATGACTTAATGAATAGAGGGCGAATAGAGGAGTTAGAAAGACCTGAGTTTCAATCCTTCCTAAATTGCCTACTAACCATATGATCCTTATCCTCAGGCTCATTAATCTTCAGTCTCCTGATCTATAAAATGCATATGATGTTAGGGTTGTTGTGAGGATCCAATAAGATAATATACAGAAACTGTCTTACCAAACTTAAATCACTATATAGATATTAGCTATTATTGCTCTTTTTCAAGGGCTACTTAAATCTTTCCAAGTCAGGACTCATCCCTGGAGAAGGAAAGAGAGGTGAAACTAGTTGGGTATATAGGATCTTGTATTGAAGGTAAGACAGATGTAGGGAGAAGAAGCCAAGCAGATCGCTATGGGCAACATGTCTTCAGATAAAATGTATTAAATCTCTGAGACTCCCAAAACCCATTTCAAAAAGTGTCTTGAGAAGAATGTCATGATTTCCAATGATGAAAAATCATTTAAAGCTGAGCAAGGTTTCTCATATAACCTTGCTCTAAGAAGTTCCTCTATTCTGCTCTTGCTACAGTTTTTCCCATGTCTTGATGTGTTTGTGCCATGCCATGTTTGCCAGCAGCTCACTTAATTGGAAGCTGAACACAAAGGGAACATTTTAAAAAAATTGCTCATGCGAATGTGATTATTTTTTTTCACTACTGATTCTGTGTTATCTCTTTCTCTTTCTATCTGAATATTTTTAAAGCAATTGGGGTTAAGTAACTTGCTCAAGGTTACATGGCCAGTTATTTTGTGTGGGTGCCAAGTATCTGAGGCCTGAACCGAACCCGGGTATCCCGACGCCAGGGCCGGGCTCTTACTCACTGCACCACCTGGCTGCCCCTTTACCTGAATCTTTTATCTATCTGTCTTTCTGCTTCTTTGAAACTCTCTCTGACTTTTTTTCCCTTTCTATCTCCGTTTCTTTCTCTATTTCTGTCTTTCTCTTTGTATCTGTCTCTATGGGTTCTTTCACAACCCCACCAGTAATGAGTATTGCAGTTTCATTTTTTTGTCATGTTGATATTGAAAGCTAGT
Source organism: Petaurus breviceps papuanus (assembly GCF_028583685.1). Lineage (NCBI taxonomy): Eukaryota > Metazoa > Chordata > Mammalia > Diprotodontia > Petauridae > Petaurus > Petaurus breviceps. Next base: position 28,822,728 of record NW_027186523.1, read on the forward strand.
AATTTTAAATTTTTTTTTGGTCTTCATTAATTTACTTTTATTTTACAAGATTCATTTCCACAATTCCTTGAGTCTCAAATTTTCTCTCCCTTCCTCCCTCCCCCCTCTATGGTAGCATACAATGAAGTATAGTATCTGCAAATACTTTCACATTAGACATTAGTCAGGTTATAAAGAAAGATTGTATCAGATGGAATGAACAATGGGAAAGAGGAAACAAAACCAAAAAAGAAAAAGAAAAAAAGCAGGTAGTTTGCTTCAATCTGGATTCAAACTCCTTTCTTTCTCTGGATGTAGACATTTCCCTCCATCATGAGTCTTTTGGGATTGACTTATAACCCTGGATTGTTGACAAGAATCCAGTCTATCAAAGTTGGTCGTCATGCATACGTTGTGTCTGTAATTGCGTACAAATTTCTCCTGGCTCTATTTTTCTCACTCAGCATCAGTTCATAGAAGCCTCGCCAGGTAAATATGAAGTCCATCTGCTCCTCATTTCTTACAGCAAAATAGCATTCCATTACATGCATATACCACAACTTGTATTTTGTAAATATGACTCAGATTGCTGTGTATTTGTGAAAAGAGGCCTTTATAAGAGAAACTAGATAATCTTTTTCTGTTTCCTGATTTCCTTCTACTTTTGACTGTATTGATTTTGTTTTTACAAAACCTCTTTTAATTTCATACAATCAAAATTATTTATTACAAGTCCCATGATATTTTTATCTTGTTTGATCATAAACTATTCCCTTATTCATAGATCTGACAGGTTATTGCTTTTGTGCTTCCCTATTGTACTTATATAAAACTTTATGTCTAAACCATGTACTCATTTTAAGCATATCTTTTTATACAGTGTAAGATGTCATGTTATGCCAAGTTTGTGCCAAACCGCTTTCTAGTTTTCCCAGCAGTTTATTTTTTTTTAATTTTTTGGTCTTCATTAATTTATTTTTATTTTACAAGATTCATTTCCACAATTCTTTGAGTTTCAAATTTTCTCTTCCAACCTCCCTCTCCACCTTCCCCCCCATAGTGGCATACAATCAAGTATAGTATCTGTAATTTCACTTTCACATTAGACATTAGTCAGTTATAAAGAAGGATTGTATCAGATGGAATGAATAATGGGAAAGAGGAAACAAAACCAAACAAGAAAAAGAAAAAGAGGAGGTAGTTTGCTTCAATATGGATTCACACTCAGTTCTTTCCCTGGATGTAGACATCTCTCTCCATCATGAGACTTTTGGGGATGACTTAAAACCTTGAATTGCTGACAAGAATCCAGTCTTTCAAAGTAAGTCATCACACATACCTTGTGTCTGTAATTGTGTACAAATTTCCCTGGCTGTACTTGTCTCACTCAGTATTAGTTGGTATAAGTTTCACCAGGTAAATATGAAGTCCATCTGCTCTTCGTTTCTTATAGCACAATAGTATTCCAGTACATGCATCTACCACAACTTGTTCAACCATTCCCCAATTGATGGGCATGCCCTTAATTTCCAATTCTTTGCCACCACAAAAAAGCTAAATATCTTTATCTAAAAATCTAAATAAATATCTTTGTACACATGGGTCTTCCTCCCACTTCTATGATCTCTTTGGGTTGCAACCCTAGAAGTGGTATTGCTGGGTCAAAGGGCATGAAATTATTTATAGCCCTTTGGGCATAATTCCAGATTGCTTTCCAGAATGGCTGGATGAGTTCACTACTCCACCAGCAATGCATTAGTGTTCCAATTTGTCCACATGCTCTCCAGCAGTTGTCTTTTTCCTGTTTTGTCATCTTAGCCAATTTGACTGGTGAGATGTGGTACCTCAGAGTTGTTTTGATTTGCAGTTCTCTGATCAATAGTGATTTAGAGCATTTTTTCATATGCTTATAGATGTCTTTAATTTCTTCCTCTAAAAATTGCCTGTTAATATGCTTTGACCATTTATCAATTGGGGAATGACTTGCATTCTTGTTTTTTAAGCAATCAGGGTTAAGCAACTTGCTCAAGGTTACACAGCCAGTTATTTTTGTGTGGATGCCGAATATCTGAGGCCAGAACTGATCCCAGGTCAACCGACACTGAGGCCAGTGCTGTTACTCACTGCGCCACCTGGCCACTCCTAATGACTTTCATTCTTATAGATTTGACTCAATTCTCTGTATATTTTAGAAATGAGTCCTTTATCAGAGACATAGTTTGTAAAAATTATCTCCCAGTGTTCTACTTCGCTCCTAATCCTGGTTACATTGGCTTTGTTTGTACAGAAGCTTTTCAAATTAATGTAATCACAATTATCCATTTTGCATTTTATAATGCTCTCTAACTCTTGTTTGGCCATAAAGTCTTCCCCTCTCCACAAATCTGACAAGTAAACTTTTCCTTGCTTTCCCAGATTATTTACAGTATCAGCCTTTATACCTACATCATGCACTAATTTAGACTTGATTTTGGTATATGTTGTTAGATAATGTTCTATGCCCAGTTTCTGCCCTACTGTATGCCAGTTTTCCCGGCAGTTTTTGTCAAATAGTGAGTTCTTATCCCAAAAGCTGGGGTCTTTGGGTTTATCAAACAGTAGATTACTATAGTCATTGACTGCTGAGTCTCATATACCCAATCTATTCCATTGATCAACTACTGTATTCCTCAGCAAGTACTAAGTAGTTTTGATGACTGCTGCTTTATAGTATAGGTTAAAATCTGGTATAGGTAGTCCACCATCTCTAGCGTTTCTTTTCATTAATTTCCTTGATATTCTGGACCTTTTTTTCTTCCAAATGAATTTTGTTACAACTTTTTCTAGCTGTATAAGGTAGTGTTTTTGGTAAATTGATTGATATGGCACTAAATATATAATTTAAAATAGGTAAAATTGTCATTTTTATTATATTAGCTCGACCCAGCCATGAGTAATTGATGTCTTTCCAATTAGTTAGATCTGACTTTATTTGTGTGAAAAGTGTTTTGTAGTTGTATTCATATAGGTTGTGGGTTTATTTTGGCAAGTAGATCCCCAAATATTTTATAATGTCTACAGTAACTTTAAATGGGATTTCTCTTTCTTTTTCTTGCTGTTGAATTTCTTTTTTTAATTCAATTTTTAATTTATTAATTTGTTTGTTTCCTTTTAGTTTACAGGATTCAATTCCACAATTCCTTGAATTTCACATTTTGTCCCCCTCTTCCCCCCCCCCATGGCATCTTATAATCAAGTATAGGATCTGTAAATACTTTCACATTATACAATGGTCAGGTTATAAGGATGGATTGTACCAGCTGGAATGAAAAATGGTAAAGAGGACATAAAATCAAATAAGAGAACGAAAAAGATCAGGTATTTTGCTTCCACCTGGATATAAATTTAGTTCTTTCTAGTTCTTTCTCTGGATGCACGTTTTTCTCTCCATCATGCGTCTTTTGGGATTGACTTATATCCCTGCATTGTTGAGAAGAGTCCAATCTATCAAAGTTGGTCATCACACATACGTTGTGTCTGTAATTGTGTACAAATTCCTCCTGGTTCTACTCTTCTCACTCAGCATCAGTTCTTTTAAGCCTCTCCAGGTAAATATGAAGACCGCCTGCTCCCCGTTTCTTATAGCGCAATAATATTCCATAACATGCATATACCACAACTAGTTCAGCCATTCCCCAATTGATGGACACCCCCTTAATTTCCAATTCTTTGCCACAACAAAAAGAGCTGCTATAAACATTTTTGTACATATGGGTCTTTCTCCCATTTCTATGATCTCTTTGGGATATAACCCTAGGAGTGGTATTGCTGGATCAAAGGGTATGAAAGTATTTATAGCCCTTTGGGCATAGTTCCAGATTGCTTTCCAGAAAGGCTGGATCAGCTCACAACTCCACCAACAATGCATTATTGTTCCCGTTTGCCCACATCCTCTCCAGCATTTGTCATTTTCCTGTTTTGTCATCTTAGCCAATCTAACTGGTGAGATATGGTACCTCAGAGTTGTTTTGATTTGCATTTCTCTAATCAATAGTGAATTAGAGCATTTCTTCATGTGCTTATAGATAGCTCTAATTTCTTTCTCTGAAAACTGCCTGTTCATATCCTTTGACCATTTATCAATTGGGAAATGACTTGTATTCTTATAAATTTGACTCAGTTCTCTGTATATTTTAGAGATGAGTCCTTTGTCAGAGACATAGGTTGTAAAGATTCTTTCCCAATTTCCCACCTCCCTCCTAATCTTGGTTACATTGGCTTTATTTGTACAGAAACTTTTCAATTTCATGTAGTCAAAATTATCCATTTTACATTTTATAATGTTCTCTAATTCCTGTTTCGTCATAAAGTCATTCCCTCTCCACAAGTCCGATAGGTAAACTATTCCTTGTTTTAGCAGACTGCTTACAGTATCAACCTTTATACCTAGATCATGAACCCATTTAGACTTGATTTTGGGATATGGTGTTAGATAATGATCTATGTCCAGTTTCTGCCATACTATATTCCAGTTTTCCCAGCAGTTTTTGTCAAATAGTGAGTTCTTATCCCCAAAACCAGGGTCTGGGGGTTTATCAAACAATACATTACTGTAGTCGTTGACTTCTGAATCTCGTGTGCCTAATCTATTCCATTGATCCACTCCTCTATTCCTAAGCCAGTACCAAGTAGTTTTGATGACTGCTGCTTTATAGTACAAATTGAAATCTGGTAAAGCTAGTTCACCTTCCCTAGCATTTTTCATTAATTCCCTTGATATTCTGGATCGTTTATTCTTCCAGATGAATTTTGTTACTATTTTTTCTAACTCTATAAAGTAGTTTTTTGGTAAATTAATTGGTATGGCACTAAATATATAATTTAATTTAGGTAAAATTGTCATTTTTATTATATTAGCTCGACCCAGTCATGAGCAATTGATATTTTTCCAATTAGTTAGATCTGACTTTATTTGTGTGAAAAGTGTTTTGTAGTTATGATCATGCAGGTCCTGGGTTTGTTTTGGCAGGTAGATTCCCAAATATTTTATGTCTACAGTAACTTTAAATGGGATTTCTCTTTCTACTTCTTGCTGTTGAGTTTCATTGGAAATATATAGGAATGCCGAGGATTTATGTGGGTTTATTTTATATCCTGCAACTTTGCCAAATTTATTTATTGTCTCAAGCAGTTTTTTACTTGATTCTCTAGGATTCTCTAAGTATATCATCATATCATCTATTGCTGTTGAATTGCTTTAGAAATATGTAGGAAAGCCGAGCATTTATGTGGGTTTTTTTTATATCCTGCAACTTTGCCAAATTTATTTATTGTCTCAAGTAGTTTTTTACTTGATTCTCTAGGATTCTCTATCATCGTATCATTTGCAAAGAGTGATAGCTTGCTCACTTCTTTGCCTAATTTGATTGCTTTGATTTCTTTTTCTTCTCTAATTGCTACTGCTAACATTTCTAGCACCAGATTGAATAAGAGGGGTGATAGAGGACACCCTTGTTTCATCCCTGATCTTATTGGAAATCCTTCTAGCTTGTCCCCATTCCATATAATACTTGCTGATGGCTTTAACTAGATTCTGCATATTATTTTAAGGAACACTTCATTTATTCCTATATTTTCTAGTGTTTTTAATAGGAATGGATGTTGTATTTGGTCAAAAGCCTTTTCTGCATCTGTTGAGATAATCATGTGTTTTCTGTTGTTTTATTGTTGATATGATCAATTATACTGATTTTTTTCCTAATATCAAACCATCCTTGCATTACTAGAATAAATCCTACCTGATCAAATGTATTATTCTTTTGATGAGTTCCTGATAATATTTTGCTAATATTTTATTTAGAATTTTTGCATCTATATTCATGAGGGAAATTGGTCTATAATTTTCTTTCTCTGTTTTATCTCTTCCTGATGTAGGTCTCAGTCCATATTTGTGTCATAAAAAGATTTTGGTAGATTTCCCTGGTGGTGCTAAGTCCCACCTGGGCTTATGTTATTAGTGCTTGCTGACTCCAACCCTCTTTTCTTCTGGATCTCCTGTTGTGGTGGGGCTTGTTGGGACCCATCCCTCCCTTCACTTCAGACTCATTATTGCCTCAGTTGCAACCTTTCTCAGTAACTCCTAAGCCTGAAGCTATTTCTACTATTTCAGGATTTTACTATGGGTAGAACATTTATCTCTGTGTTTTCTGAAACAGGGACGGGGAATCTGGAGCAGTAGAGTATACCTCATCATCTTGGCTTCCAGAAATTCAGGTAGATGATTTTTAAACTTTTAGGCTGTGGGTTGATAGTCCCAAAAGAAGCAACTGTCCCTGCTGCTTGCCCCATGCTTACTCCTATCTAGCTCCAACTGATCCTCTTGTCTTGTGTACAACCCTTAGGGTTGGTGAGTCTGCTGGCTGGGACTCCTTCTTATGCTATTGTAGTCTGCTCTTGAGTCCATACTGATGCATTTGCACTCCCTGTGCCTAGACCCACATGGGCACTTTCCTGGGCTGGATTCTACCATGCTTCATCTCCCAGTAGATTCTTTCACTCTAAAAATCTGTACTGATTCACTTTTTAAAGTTTAGTAATAGGATTCATAGAGAAGTTTTGAAAAGTTACTCCTTCCTTTCTGCCGTCTTGGTTCCATGCCTTTTTTGGTGTTGTTGTTTAGGTTATTCTTGGTTGTAATCTGAGCCTCTTTTGCTTTCCAGAATATCATGTTGTAAGCACTCCACTCCATTATAGTGATAACTGTTCATTCTTCTCTGATTTTAATAGTGTTTCTAAGGTATTAAAATGTTTTCTTGCGCCAGGAGCTTGAGAGTTTAACTATAATGTTCCTGGGAGTATTTGTTTCACTTTCTGTTTTGCCCTTTGGCTCTAATATACCTTGGAAAGTTTGTTCTATAATATTTGGACATATGATGGCCAGACTCTTTTTTTTTAATTATTGATTTCAGGTAATACAATAATTCTTAAATTGTCTTTCCTCAATCTATTTCCCACATTGGTTGTTCTTCTGATGTGATATTTTACATTTTGTTCTATTTGTGCATTCTTCTGACTTTTTTATTTTTTCTAAATTTCTTTTTTTTAAACATTTGTTTTTGAAAACTTTGAGTTCCATAATTTTTCCCTTCTTCCCTCCTCACCCACCCCCACTGGGAAGATAAGCAATTCAATATAAGTTGTACATGTGTATTTATGCAAAACATTTCCATAGTAGTTATATTGTGAAAGACTAACTATAATTCTCTCCATCTATCCTGCCTCCCACTTATTCTGTTTTCTCTGTTGACACTGTCCCTTTTCAAAAGTGTCTTTTTTTTTTTTTTGCATTTTGGAGGGCAGTTGGGGTTAACTGACTTGTCCAAAGTCACATCGCTAGGTTTTGTGTTAAGAGTCTGAGGCCAGATTTGAACTCAGGTCCTCCTAACTCCAGGGCTGATGCTCTATTCACTGCACCACCTAGCTGCCCCTTCAAATGTGTTTCCTTTTGACTACCCTATCCCCCAATCTGCCCTCCCTTCTATCATTCCCTGTCTTATCCCCATCCCCCCTGTTTTCCTGTATAGTAAGATACCTAATTGAATGTGTAAGTTATTCCCTCCTTAAGCCAAATTCAATGAGAGGAAGGTTTTCTGACCCAATCCCTTTCACCTTCCTGCTCTTCTCCTCCATTGTAATAGTTATCTCTTGCCTCTTTTATATGAGATAATTTACCCTAATCTATTTCTCCCGTTCTCATTCTCCCAATATATTCCTCTCAACTCTTAATTTTATTTTGTTAGATTTCATCCCTTCATATTCAACTCATCCTGTACCCTCTGTCTATGTATACATGTACATTCATATGTACACACTCACATATGTATTTATAAAAACATTCACCCTCCTTATACATGCATACATACATATACATATATATATATATATATATATATACACACACCCTTCAACTATTCTCATACTGATAAAAGTCTTATGAGTTACAATTATCATTTTTCTGTGTAGGAATGTAAATAGTTCAACTTTAATAAGTTCCTTATGAATTCTTTTTCCTGTTTACCTTCTCATGCTTTTCTTCTATTCTTTTCAGCTCTGGTTTTTTCATCAAGAATGTTTGAAAATTGTTTATTTCATTGAATGACCATATTTCCCCCTGAATCATTATATTCAGTTTTGCTGGGGAGGTGATTCTTGGTTTTAATCCTAGTTCCTTTGACCTCTGGAATATCATATTCCAAGCCTTTTGATCCCTCAATATAGAAGCTACTAGGTCTTGTGTTATCCTGATTGTGTTTCCACAATGCCCAAATTGATTCTTCCTGACTGCTTGCAGTATTCTCTCCTTGACCTGGGAACTCTGGAATTTGGCTATAATATTCCTAGGAGTTTTCTTTTTGGGTTTTTTTTTCAAGAGATGATCAGTTAATTCTTTCAATTTCTATTCTGCCCTCTGGTACTAGAATATCAGGGAAATTTTGCTTCATAATTGCTTGAAAGGTGGTGTCTAGGCTCTTTTTTTGATCATGACTTTCAGGTAGTCCAATAATTTTTAAATTATCTCTCCTGGATCCATTTTCCAGGTTGGTGGTTTTTCCTATGAGATATTTCACATTGTCTTCTATTTTTATTTCATTTGTATCGATCCATTTTATAGTATAATGATTTTTTAATTTTTTTTTTTTGGAGGGAAATTGGGGTTAAGTAACTTGCCCAAGGTCACACAGCTAGTTTTGTGTGTGTGTGTGTGTTGTGTCTGAGGCCAGAACCGAAATCAGGTCCTCCTGACTCCAGGGCTGGTGCTTTACTCACTGTGCCACCTAGCCGCCCCAGTATCTTGATTTCTAATGAAGTCATTAGCTTCCATTTACTCCAGTCTAATTTTGAAGGAGTTATTCTCTTCAGTGAGTTTTTGAAATTCTTTTTTTCATCTGGCAAATTTGGCTTCTTAAGGCATTCTTCTCCTCATTGTTTTTTGGGCCTTTTTTGCCATTTGGGTTAGTCTATTTTTAAGGTGTTATTTTCTTCAGTATTTTAGTGGGGTCTCCTTTAGCAGGCTGTTGACTCACTTTTCATGATTTTCTTGCTTTATTCTCATTTATCTACCCAATTTTTCCTCCACTTCTCTTACTTGATTCTCAAAATCCTTCTTGATCTCCTCCATGGTCTGTAACCCTTTCACATTTTTCTTGGAAGCTTTTGATCAGGAGTTCTGACTTCTTTGTCTTCCTCCCATTACATACTTTGATCCCTTTTTCTTCAAAAAAGGATTCTATGATCTGTTTGTGCTTCTGTTGCTTGCTCATATTGCCAAACAATTACTTGACTTTTGAGCTCTTTGCTACAGTGGAATTCTGCTTCTAGATAGATATGACCCAAATTGCTGGGGTTTTCACACCTGCTGGAACTGTTAGGAGGGCACCCTCCCTGCAGTCCCCACAAGCTCTGGCACACTGTGCATGCCTCCTAGGACAACCACCGAAGACTGGGATTCAAATCCAAGCAGATTAAAGCAATAGTGAAGATCTTCTGAATGGTTGCTTGGTTCCCCCCATGATCTGCAGGCCAGGAGCTCTGGAGGCAGCCATGTGGCAGCAGCTGCAGACCCTGCACCTCTTCCACTTCTCACCCTGGGGGCAGGGGTGGACCATGCTTTTCTGTACCCAGTTCCAAGAGAGTTCCTGACTGACCTTTTACTTTTTCTTTAGAGTTTAGGAATTGAGAAGTCTGGAAACTACCACTGCTGCTGCTTATTAACTCTCCTGAGGTCTTCTCTAGCTGCTGCTGGTCAGGGCCACCTCTGGGCCAGAACTCTATGACTCCTGCAGGACAGCACTTGGCTCCCAGCCAGTTGCAATAGACCTTTCCTCTCAACCTGCCAGGCTGCCTACAGAAGGGGATTTGTTTCTCTCTGTCACTTTGTGGGTTCTATAGCTCTAAATTTTTTTAGAGTCATTTTTTTACATGTATTGGAAGTGGTAGGAGCTGAAGCAATGTGGAGATCCTGCTTCTACTTTGCCATCTTGGCTCTGCCCCAATTTTTCTTAATTTCTAGTGGAATCATTAACTTCCACTTGACCAATAATAATTTTTTTATTTAATCTGTAATCTGTGCCTTTTTTGTTTAGTTTTGTTTGGGTTTTACTGTTTGGTAAATTCTATTTTTTAAGCTATTCTTTTCTCACTTATTTTTATGCCTCTTAAGAAGCTGGTAATTCTCTTTTCATAATTTTCTTTCTTTTCTTTCATTTATTGTCCCAATTTTTCATCCACTATTCATTTGATTTTTGAAGTAATTTTTTGCACTTTTTAATCTATTTTTAGATCATTTAGGGATACTTGTTCAGTTTGTTTCTGATCTGTAGTTTTCTTTGAGGTTTTGCTTACAAATATTTTCATATTATTGTCTTCTTCTAAGTGTGCATTATTGCTTCCCTTTCAGCAAAATAGCTTTTTATAGCTAATATTTTTGCTGTTATTTGCTTGTATTTTTCTTATTTCTTGACTTTGAAATTTATCTTAGAGTTGTGCTATGCTTTCCCCTGGGGCTTGGAGTGAGGTCGCTATGCCAACCTTTAAACATTTTTGCCCTGCTGCTTTTGCAGCTATTTCTGAGAGCTTATAACTTTTCACTGCTTCCAGTAAGATCCATGGAGACATTTGGCCATTCCTCTTTTGGTCTGCAATCAAGTTCTCACCTCTGTGGGTTGCCTATTGTGTTGAATCCACACAACTTTCTTCCTGGGAGCTAGAACTATGACCCCTCCTCCCTTGGGATTATAAGCATTTCTTGCTGCATTGGAATTGTCATACAGAATTGTTTAATAGGAAATGGGGTTGTCAAAGGTCTCCCCTTCCTATGTTCAGTGATAGCACAGGGGTTTCCTAGGATGTGTCTCTCTTTCTGTCTGTCTCTCTCTCTCTCTCTCTCTGTCTCTCTCTCTCTCTCTGTCTCTCTGTCTCTCTCTCTGTCTCTCTCTCTCTGTCTCTCTCTGTCTCTGTCTCTCTCTGTCTCTGTCTCTCTCTCTGACTCTGTCTCTCTGTCTCTGACTCTGTCTCTCTCTGTGTCTCTGTCTCTCTGTCTCTCTCTGTCTCTGTCTCTCTGTCTCTGTCTCTGTCTCTGTCTGTCTGTCTGTCTCTCTCTGTATTAGGTGACTTCCCCCAGGTCACACAGCTAGTGAGTGTCAAGAGACTGAGATGGGATTTGAACTCAATCCATCCTGCCTTTGTCAGTGGTGCTCTATCCACTACACCACCTAGCTACCACATAGATTCTCTTTATGGGAAGGTATCCAATCTCTTTACTTTACAAAAGGCAGTGAAAACTCCTTTTATTGTTATGTTGCCACTGCAGCCTCTAAGACCCATGGCTAATATTTCTTCTTCACTGTAATATTAACTACCCCCCAGCCCAGTACTACAGACCTCTCTTTCTAAGCTTCTAAGTTGTCCTGACCTAGAAAATTGTCTCACCTCAGCCTTTTCTTGGTTACACCACTTTGGAATTCAATTTGACGCATTATTTTAAAGCTGTTTAGGGGGAATATTAAGAGAGTTTCACTAGAATTTTCCTTTACCCTACCGTCTTGGCTCTTCCATTCTGTTTTTAGAAGGAATATTTCTTCTGTTTCTCTCTTCACTACTTTGCTGTCTTAAGGCAGGTACTTTTTTTATTGTGTAATGAAAAGCCCCATTCTTGCCTATTTTCTGTGTGTTTTTATCATTAATGAATCAAGCAATAAGCATTATTTCTGTGCCTTCTCCCAAGAGTTATGCCAGACATTGTAGATCCAAAACTAAACATGAAAAACTTTGCTCTAAACAACCAAATATTCTATAAGGGAGTACAGTACGTATACATATAAATGTACACCTGTGAAATATATGCAAGATAAAGTAATTTAATGGGAGCATATTAATAACTGAGTAGGAGACAACCAGAAATGGTCTCATGTAGAAAGTGCTTTTCAAAGATAATTTTGAAGGAAACTATGGATGCTAAGCTCAAAGAAGTTGAGAAAGTATATTTCAAGCATGGGGGACAATTTGAATGAATATTAGCTTTTTCATTAGTTTTTTAAAAATCTAAATGGTTTTATTGAGATTTCTAGTTTTTATTTCATATTTTATTCATAATTTTTATGGTCTTATCAGTTCACAGACTGATCATGTGAAAAATAATCTTCCTTATTGTATTACCATGTTCTTTTGGCTCATATTTTATTTAGTGTTAATACAAAATTATTTATTGGGGAAATCGGTATATGACTCAATAAATCCCTAACCTTGGCATTATGGAGGTTGTTGTTGTTGTTATTTAGTTATTCCTGATTCTTCATGACCACATTCAGGGTTTCCTTGGCAAACATTCTAGAGTGGCTTGCCATTTCCTTCTCCAGCTCATTTTACAGATGAGGAAACTGAGGCTAACATGGTTAAGACTCACTCTTAACAGGTTAGACTTGCTCATGGTCATACAGCTAGTAAGTGTCTAGACTAGGTTTGAACTTAGATGTTTCTGACTGCAGGCCTAGCTCTCTACCTACTGTGCTACCTAGCTTCCCAGGAATTAGGAAGACTTGAGTTTAAATCCAACCTTAGACATTTATTTGCTTGGTGACTCTAGACAAGTCATTTAATTCCTCTCTCCCTCAGTTTCCTGATCTATAAAGGGAGATAATATTGAAACCTATACTTTTGTGTTATATGAGGACAAAATAAGATAAAATTTGAAAAATGCTTTGGAAGTCCTAAAATAAGATATAAATACTTGCTATTACATTTAATGATATTCTCCTATGGTTCTAAAGTTAGCATTAAAAGATGTATTGGGAAATGTTTCATATATTTCTGTTTAGGAATAATCTTTATATTGGGGATTATTAATTTTTGCATGCTACCTAGTTGTTACTGATTCTTAGAAAGTTTGAAAAGATTCTACTATGAATCTATCTGGGCCCAGAGTTTTATTTTTTTAATGGAATATTTTTCATACTCTATTGATTTAAATTATATTTAAATATAATATTAATAATTTATAACAATTATTATATAATGTATAATATAATTTATAAGAATATTAATAATAATGAAATTTAAAGCATATTTAGATTACAGATGTCCTATGGTGTTAGTGTGAACTGGACAATTTGTATTTTTGATATTCATGTATCCCCTTTAAATTCTCTATTTAAAACCTGTACATATTTTTCTCTAATTATATTACTATTTTCTGACTTTTTAAAAAATACATTTACTAATACCTTTCTGATTTCATTGATTTTTTCAGAAAATTTATTTATCATTTCAGTTACTTTTTCATTTTCTATAGAATATATTTGTCCTTTCATTTTTATAATCTCTTTATTTCCTTTGTATACTTGACTTTTCTTTTTCTTAGTCTTTGGATGCAAAGAATTTATTTTCTCTTTTTCTTTCCTTATCTTTGCATGCATTTAGCAACATGAATTTGTTTATAATAAGAACTTTGCTTGCATCAGACAAGCTTCAATAAGTGGTGCTTTTAGCTTTTTTTTTTAATATTCTATTATCTTTTCTGATCATTTTCAGTTCCTATGTAGACATTTTGCTCTTATTCTTAATTTTTATTCTATTGCAATCTTCTATATTTTGTCATGTTCACTTCCAAATATCACCCTCCTCTTCCCCTATCTAAAGTTATTAACTATAATATGATGATAATAAATTTAAAAAGAAAGAGGAAAAATACAGTTTAGAATATCATACCAGACAAGTCTGACATATTTGAATGGCCTCAACTTTTGAAAAGAAGGAAGGGAAAGTTCATTTCTTTATCTCTTTTTAATGGCCACTTTTGGTCATTATATTTATAAATTATTTAGTTTCCTTTTTCTTATTATTTTTTCTATTTACATTGTTGCAGCTATTGTGTGTATTGATTTCCTTGTTCTGCTAACTTGACTAAATCAATCTGTAAGTCTTTCCATATGTCTATACATTTTTCACATTCGTTAGTTCTCCTCCTTGATGAAGAATTTCATGTCTCCCTATTATTGGAAAATATGAAGTCTTCTATTTGACATTTAAAGCTCTTCATAATCTATCCCCTTCCTACAACTTCTTATACTTTACCTCCCTCCAAAAACTTTATTTCCAAATAACCAACCAATATGATCTTTTTGGTCAGAATTTCCTAGAATTTCTGTGTTGATGATTTTCAAATCTACCTGTCTTTCCCCAGACTCTCAGCTGACCTCCAATCTTGCATGTCCAACTGCTTTTCAGATGTCTCAAATTGGATGTTCAGGAAGCATCTTATGGTCAATACCTCCAAAACAGAACTCATTGTCTTTATTCTTGAAACCCCCCCCCCCCCCCCCCACTTCCTACCTTCCCTCGTCCTGAAGAAGGCAATACCATCCTCCCAGGACTTTAAGCTCATAGCCTTGTAGTCACGTTGGACTCCACCATTTCTCATTACCCCCTCCCATATTCAATCTGCTGCCAATGTCTATTGATTTCACCACCATAACATCTCTCAAATATATTCTCCTGTCTCTCATCTGAGACTGCTACCATTTTAGTGCATCACCTCATGCTTGTATTTTTGCAGTAATCTACTAGTGAGACTGTGGGCATTAAATATTTCCCCATTACAAAGCATCATTCAATTAGTCACTAATGTGATTTTCCTAAAGTGCAGATCAGACCATGTCACTCTTTCCTTTTCCCCATGCCCGATTCCCTTATTCAGTAAACTCCTGGGCTCATTATTGCCTCCAATATCAAATACAAAATACCCTTTTTGGCATTCAAAGCCCTTTATAAGCTCTACCCCTATTTCCAGCCTTTTTACACTGACACATACTCATCTGTACTGTGACACTTGACTCCTGGATATTCCAGGAACAAGACACTCCATCTCTCAACTTCAGGGCTTCTCCCCATTTGTCTCCTATATCCAGAATGCTTTAGTTCTACTATTGCAACTACTAAACTTTCTGGTTTTCTTTAATACTCAGCTAAAAGTCTTGCTTTCTACAGGGAAGCCTTCCCTGACTTTCCAAATTTTAGTGCTTTTCCTTTGTTAATTATTTCCTATTTACCCTGCATATAACTTGTTTTGTGTATATGTATTTACATATTGTTTCCTCCATTAGATTGTAACTCCTTTACATCAAGGAATGTCTTTTGCCATTTTTTGTATCCCCAGCACTTAGTAGAATGCCTGGCAGATAGTAACTGCTTAATGAATGCTTATTTATTGATTGATTATGAAAACACAACACTTGACCTCTGCCTCTTTGTTTTCTCCGCTTCCTTTAAGAATTTTCTGAGGTACAATCTCAGTTGTAGTCTAGATAGGAGATATTCTAGAAAGGAATTATGCCTTTGAGCTTATCAATGCCTTTCCCTTTTCTCCACTTTTAAAAATCATTTTAATGATTTGCCATCTATATTATACCTTTAGAATAATATATGCACATATATGCCTATAAATAAATATATATGCATCATGATATATGAATAATTTAATGTTTTCTGAAATGTGCTAATCATCTCTATACATATTTTTCACAAAGGTTAATTTTGTTATTTGCATTATCCAGGAGAAGTATAGGCCCTATTCTTTTGTTATACATGATTAAATCTTAGGAAAAAAGGCTGGATCTGTGTTTTCATTCATATCTAAGAGCTTCCAGATGAAGAAATTCATTCAAAAGAACTAGGCAGATATCTTGTCTGAAACTTCCAGAATTATATAGTTGCCTAATCATTCAGTTAAAATAATTTATTTAATACCTGACATTGTGCTAAGTTCTAAGTATATAGGGGGAAAATGTGTCCTGTCCTCAAGGACACATTATCTATATACGTATCTATCTATTGCATAGGAACTTTCATTCCACTGAACTCTTAGCCATCACCTGAATGAAAGTATAAATATATTGTCTTCGAGTACAGTAATATTGGTTTTCTTTCTATTTTTTCAAATTCTTTTATTGAATATCCTTCTTTTTTTCCATATGGGTAACTCCTGCTTTTCAACATAAATCACCCTGAGCTGCAACCTGAATTCTCATGATCTTCAGGACCCATTCTATTCTCTCTTCCTTTTTCTAGTGTTTGAAGAAAAATCCTATTTTAATAGACTTTCTTTTGTAGTTGAAGGTCTTTTTCACAATAACTTGAAGAACTTGTGGCTTCTGAATTGGGTAATTAAATTTAACTACAATATGTCTTGGAGTTTGCAGCCTTTTTTTTCTTGAGGCAATCTGTGAATTCTTTCCATTATTATTTTGTTTATCATGTTCCTAAGTTTTGGGTAGTTCTATTATTTCTTTTATTATGGTGTTAAGGTTTTCTTTATGCTTCATGGTTCTCTGGGAGACCTAAACATCGTATTTTCAAGATTCATGTTTTGCTCACTTCTCTCGCACCAGCATTTTGAACTTTGCATCACTGATGCTTCTGGTTTGCAGCCTCTGACAGACTTTTGATCCTGGTCTGCTGAGGGTTGAGTTCCAATCAAACTTCTATGGCCTGAATTCAGAATTTTTTTCTTTCTTTTTTTTTTAAAAGCAATTGGGGGTTAAGTAACTTGCTCAAGGTTACACGGCCAGGTGTTTCTGGGTGGGTGCTAAGTGTCTGAGCCTGGGATTCGATCTCCAGGTCTTCTCAACACTGGAGCCGGTGCTCTTACTCGCTGTGCTACCTGGCCACCCCTGAAGTCAGAATTTCTACACTATTGGCAAGAGGGAGGGGGAAATGAGGTGCAGTGCTGGATTTATTGTAAGCTATTGTGTATCTTTGGGTCTACTAGCGTGGATGTGTATAGGGGGAAGATGTGTTGAGGTTTCTCCAGGCCTTTGAATACCACTTCCTGGGTTTGGAGGGATTTTTAAAAGTCTTCTTTTGTATTCTTGGTATCTTAGACCTTGGAAATTGTTGAAGTTGCTTTATCTTTCATTTATAATTTCTGTTTGGGAGAGATCTTAGAGGCCATAGGGCTTAGAGAACATGACTAGTGTACTTTCTTGTTGCTCACATGATCAGGAACTCTCTCTCTCTACTCATCTAAATCTTCTGCTTTTCTTCAGGTCTCAGCTAAAATCTCACCTTCCACAAGAATTCTTTTTTGAATCCTCTTAATATTAGTGTCTTCCTTTTTTTGATTACCTCTAAATTTTTCCCTTTCTCTATATTGTTTATATGGTGGTTTGCATGCCATTTCCTCATCTAGAATGCCAGATTCCTGTATAAAGCAGTAGTTTTTGTTTTCTTTTTGCTTCTTCTTTCTTTGTATCGCCAGTGTTTAGTGACTGGCACATATTAGGCACTTAATAAATGCTTGTTGATTTGACTATAGCAATCTTTATTTCAGAAACCTTTTGAATGAACTTGGTACTTTATGTATTTTTGTGTCTTCTCATGACCAACCATATTTTCTTTTATTCTTAAGCATTTTCTTTAGAGGAAAACAAAGACTGTCCTATATTCAGTGTACTCTTGGTACCCTAAGTACTTGCATTTAGATTAAGGACTCAGTTCTCCACTTTTAGGAGTACATATACACAAGCTACACTATGAGAATAGTAGGAAATTTTTTCTTGGAGCACCACTGGATGGTGACAGTGATAATCACCTACCTGGGGTCAACCCACAAAATGAGATCCAATCTGTATATAAGTCTGGAGTTGTCTGCGATTGGGGCATCTTGACAACAGATTGCACCTAAATGTTATGTAAGGAACCTACTGTGTCTTACATTTAGTAACAATAACTGACAGATATAATACTTGAAAGCTTCCAATTAAATTTATATATTTTTTTGGAAAAACACTATTTGGTATATATAAGTTCTTATTGTTAATTCACAGATGAGAACATTGAGGCTAAAAGATATTGGGTCTTGCCTAATAAGCTGTAAGTTTGCACCTCAGGAAAATTCAAATCCAAGTCTTCTTGACTTGAGATCCAGTATAAAGTCCACTATGTATATTGCCTCTGAAGAATGAATTGATTGATGAATGGGTGAGCACATAGAATATCTTGTTCTCCAAGTTAAAGCTTACCATAGCTAATGGTATCATGGAAAGCTCATTTTCTAATCTTTTTTGCATCCTGTACTGTACTTAGTGGAGACCAAAATAGTTTTAAATTGAATTGATTGATTATTCTTTCCTAAATGACTAATTTCACTGAAGTCATTATGATTCCTACTTACTCAACAAATCTAAAAGCCCCAATTCCCCAACATCCAAAAATAAAAGAGAAGAATTTAGAAAAATTAAGAATATGCCTTTCAGTATTTTTAAATAGCTGTACAAATAAACCTACACACATACACATATATTTATACATATACATACATATCTATGAGACATATACATACATATATACCTATATATGAGACACACACACACACACACACACACATATATATATATATATATATATATGAGATTAGGCATATCTATATGTATGTGTGTTTGTGTGTGTATACACAAAACTTGCCTAGTCATATATGTGCATAAATGTGTGTGTGTGACAAGGAAAATTTTTACAAATGTGGATAGAACAAAATGCTTCTGTTTTTATGTTACTGTTTTCATCTTGAGAAAGGTCAGAACACATTTCAGAAAATATGACAAATTGACATTGATATGAGCATAATTTCCCAAATGAATCATTTTATGATGTGATATTTAGAGTTAGATACTGTGTTCTTTTTTTTCCTTTCACTGAAATCAATACACATATTGAACCTAGAAATAGACTGTCTTTGTTTTTTTGTTTATCAAACTTTTTTAAAATTTCAAATATCATCACAAAATAATCCCTTCAAGATCCTTGACCTCAGTTCTACTGAAAATCTACAGGAAATTAGAATCAAATTGTGTACTTCAAACAGATTTCATTCAAATACAATTTTTTTATTAAAGCAATTGGGGTTAAGTAACTTGCTCAAGGTTGCATGGCCAGGTATTTCTGGGTGTGGTGCTAAGTATCTGAGCCTGGATTTGATCCCTAGGTCATCCCGACACTGGATCCAGTGCTCTTACTCACTGAGCCACCTGGCTGCCCCTAAGCAATTGGGGCTAAGTAACTTGCTCAAGATTGAAGGCTAGGTGTTTTTGGGAGGGTGCTAAGTGTCTGAGCCCAGATTCAATCCCCAGGTCATCCCCACACTGGGGCCCATGCTCTTACTCGCTGTGCTACCTGGCCGCCCCATTCAAATACAATTTTTAAAAGAGCACCAAAAAATTCTTTAGAAGTGTTTCCAAACTGATTATTGGTCAGTAGGCTTGAGGTTATTGAGCAAATGAAATCATGTGTTAATGTTTCCTATACCATTTACCCTACTAGTTATAATGAACAGTCATTTTAAAGATTGTCATGTTATGTAATTTAGTCCTCATGCCTGACTTCAGTCATAGAACAAATGTCAAACATAAAAATGTATGAAAAATTATTTCATATAGACAGTCTTATTCCTAATTGCAATGGTTTTAAATTGAAGTATATAAGATCTAGATTTTATTCAAATGTAGAATTTTCATACATTATATTTGTAAAAGGTTTTACAAATATCTTTTGCAGTCTATTTTTCCTTTTAGATTATACAGTAAAGAATGTTTTAATGTATTCATTTTCATGTGCTTATTGATTTCATATAACTATTTTCCAGGTAGTTCCTTGCTGATATTTCTAAGATAGAACCTAGATTGTGTATTTTTTGTGTATGCCCATTATTTATAATTCAAATTTCCGTTGCACTAAAATCTTTTTTTTACTTCAAAAATTTCCTTATCATCTAGGTGTTCTTTAAAAAACTTTGCATAAATGATTAAGGGTGGATAGATAATGTTTCCATTTAGCATTTACTATAATGCCAGGCACTGTGCTAAAGTCTGGTAATACAAATGGAAATAAAAAACACAGTCCCTAACATCATGGAGCTTACATTCTAATGGGAGAAGATGATAACTAAAGAGAAGCTTGAAAGAGTATATGTGTAGGACAGGACGTAGACCTGTGTGAAAGCTATCTGAAGAATTAGAGCAGAAAATGAAAGAAAACAAAACCCGTGTTGTAATTACTTTTTCATTAAATACATGATGGATGAATGTAATGTGTACTTCTTAAACAGTTCTATTACTAGTAATATATGCTTTATATTTAATCTCAAATATAATTTAAAATCTAATTATTTCTGAAGTCCTTAAGTATAGACAATGAACCAGCTCTCTTACTGTGCTAACATCCCAGTAAAAACAAATTTATTATGTTTACAGAATAAATGTAAGGCAACTACAAATAGGACAATCACAAAAAAACACTCATAAAATTTTACTGAAGAAGTTGAAATATTGCATCTTTATGGCTTTGTACTGTTAAAGAATAAGGAGAACAAGATAGTTCATTTAAGATAAGGTGCTGTGTATCCACCGAGTACAAGAGTCAGAACAGTATGATGATATTAGGAAGATCTCTCTCTCTCTCTCTCTCTCTCTCTCTCTCTCTCTCTCTCTCTGTCACTTACATGTACATGCACACACACATACATATACACACACATACATGATTTCTCCATTGGAAAAAGAAAAATGTGTCAATCATGAGATGGACTTCACAACCACATTCACATACCTGTACAGTAAAACTAGGTGGTTCTGGAAATGTGGACAAAGTAAAAGTTTGGAAGGAGGCTTACTATATCCACATCATGCTTTAAACCAGCAATACAAATGCCAAAATGAAGCAAATCTACCAGAGATAATCTAAAACCAGCCATTTCCAGTATCTCATCAGTTGTACTCAGTCAGTGATAAATGCCCAATAATCTCATTATTTTTAAATTGAATAATTTCTTCAATCTGAACATTTAAGAAACATAAATGGTAACCTTATCAAGTAGTTCAATATTCTCCTCAATTTGATCAGACTCCTCTGATCCACACCCTTACAATAAATGTAAAGTTATATGATATATGTGACCTTTTAAAAATGTATATTATCTTTAAATATTGATTTTTAAGTCTTGGTGGTTGCTTTTTTTAATTTAACTAAGTTTAGAAACTTTTTTTTAAATAAAGTAATACCCTCAGTAATGTTTTCTTTTTATGGGAAGGACAATTTATCATAATTTCCTAAATTATATTTCTTAAATATATTCCAGAATAGCACTTGTTTGAGTGCAAGATATCAATAGAAAGGATTTATTCAGGAGGCAAAAACAGCAATATTATAAGAGTTTGTATTATTTGAATGAATAACCTATATAATTGAATAAATATAAATCAACAATTTAAATAATAACTAATAACAAATGAGAAAACAATAGACTAGAGAAAAAAGTAAAAGAGTTACAGAAACTGGATTGGAAGATAGCTCAGAATTCATCTAATACAGAGTATACTAGACAGGAATTCCTTGCACATCATACCTCTTTGGGATAGCAGTAATTGTCAGGAATATTTCTTTACATCAATCATCATGTACTTCTCAACTTCCTTTTAACGTTCCTGGTTTTGTCCATTGGGTCTGAGAAAAATTTCCTCTTTAGTATACTATAGATGTGGCAGACCACTAAATACTTAAAGCCTTTTTTTCATGTTCAAAGCATGTATTTTCTCTTCTTCAAGTGAATCATTCCCTACTTCCTTCAAAAGGGCCTCATATTGCAGTTTTCAGGTCTCCTTATGACTCACATCTTTGATGACTACCCTTTTGAACTTCAAAGAGTGCTGGGCTAAGCATGTACATTATCTTCACCCAGGAATTACTAAGAGTTCTTATGTCAATGCCATCCTGCCCAGTCATCATTTCAAGGTTTAGAGAAATATCTTCATGCAAAATGGAAAGATGATATCTAAATCAATGACTTTCCAGGAAAGGTAAATCTGAAAGAAGGGTAGGAGGACTCCCTCCAGTACCATGCTAGGAACTCAGTGGAGGACAGAAGGAGCCAACATTGAATACCTAATTTTGTAAGCAATGATTGATTTAAGCAAACAATTATCTCCTATAACTTGCACTAGATATTGCATCCCTATCAAATACTCTAATCCTTTATTGCTACTTATCTCAGTCATTTTGATCAGCACTCAAAAGCAAAAACAACATAAAACTCTGGTGGTGGCCTAGCCTGAGATGTGCAACTGTAATTCTTCTAACCTAGTGTTTCTGTAATCACCAGCATATTTTGGTTCTGCCCTCAGGAGAATATGGTTAGAGTCACTTTTTTTTCTTTTAAAACCTATAAGGCTATTTATTGAGCACAGGTAAGTGCCAAGAATTTTCAGCATATCTTCTTAGAACAGATGGAACTTCTGCTATCAGTAGAGCATTTTAGGTGTCTGATGCTTAGGAAAACAACTTGTATGAAATCTGAGGGAAAAAAGGAATTGTTAATCTGAATTAGAAAGAATTCAGTCTGGGTATTATCATAAGATCAAAATACTGATACCTAAAAGAGCAGACCATTCTCTCAGCCAAAAAAAAACAAAAAAGACAAAACAAAAAACAAACAAAAAATCTCAATATGATAGACCCAGGAGCAATGTGGATGTTTCCTCCTTTTTCTCAGAACAAGTCATTGTTTCCTTGGGGCTATGTTTTGGAGTCAGTGAAGGACAGAGAGGAAGTTATAAGGGGAGAACATTGATGACCAAAATAGAAGTGATTTATCACCAAATCATATGATTACTCTCTAGATAGAAAAGACACAAGATAATGACTCACAAACAGATATTTGATTTACAAGTCTCCTCTACAACTTTCTAGAAAGACAGTATAAGAGGTAGGCAGGAGGCAGAAGGCAGGAGAGACTCTCTTGCTAAAATTGCCAACCTATTCATACCTTGGAAAATACATGTTCTCTAAAGTTATTTACATATAAATCTTAGGAAGTGTGTCCAAAACCTGTGCTATAAAATTTAGAAACAAGACTAAAGACTTTAAGTTCTATAAAACTTCCTTCTGTTTCCATATTAGTCCAGCAGTGGTAAAAACTGAACAGAATCAATACTTCTTTTTTCACCAATCTACAAATCTGAACTCTTGGTATTATTAATGCATGATCAACATCCAGTGAGGTGACAAAATCTTAACATTCTTTCCCTAAAGATCTATTTGGTTAGTCAGTGGGAAATGCTTCTTGAATAATTCAAATTGAGTTCTGTGAAGGACCTTGATTTATTTATATTGAAGAATTCTTTAATAGTATGAATAGACTTCATCTATTCATTTTTTTTTCATCCTACATAGCACCTGTGTAGGGGAAAATTTGGCACCTACTTAAATAACATACTGAAATATTCAAGGTGACAGCTGTTAGACTCACAGTGCTAATAACTGTATAGTTTTTAGGTTTGCTGTTCTCTTAAAACAGCCTCTCCCCAAGGAAACAGGAGTGATTTGTTCCAGATGAATAAAACAAGTTTAATTTAATTATTGGAACTTTAAATATCCCTTCACTAAAGTCCTAATATTATGCCTTGCTGTTGTGTGGAAGGAACCCTTAACTCTCATAATCCATCCCAGCAGCTCTGGTACTTTATACCAAGCTAGAAAGTTTAAATGAAAACTTGGATTAGCTCTATATGACTTTCATCTGAGGATGTTATCTAATTTATCAAGAACTCATTGTGATAATTGTGATTTTTTTCACAGAGATATTACTCCAACTCTTGAAAAGTACCTATTAAATTGTGAAGTTTTGCAACCTTCATCAATGGAAACAGTGCCTACACCAACAAAATTACAACAAGATCTTTAAAATATTGAGGTGTAGAAGTAGTTTAAAATACAAAATCCTTATCTAGAATTTAGTGAGTTGACGTATTGTTGGAGAAATTGAGCCATCAATTAAAATTTCTCTCAATGAATGTTGTGGGTTGTTCAGTTAAATACTAGTATGGCTCCCAACTTCTTTGAGAGGTAAATGAAAGAGCAGACATAGTTGGTACTATTGTTTGTTCTATGAGGGGGTAGGAGCAGAAATCAGTTAATGGGAAACTTAGCCATACTATATTTCACTGTTCGTGAATATAAGCAAAAAATGCCACCATGTAGATAATTGCAGAATACACATAAAGACCATTAAGTACTGAAACTGTGATTCCATTAGTATCAGGGACTCTCAGGTGAAAAAAAAATCTGAATACCAATGCAGATCTGCATCTTCTCTGTAATTTGTAATCTGAGAGTTGTCTAAACTAAATCACTGAGAGATTAGGAAGCTTGACTCAGATCACATTGCAGTGTATTTCAGAGGCAGGAATTAAAATTAGTTCTTTGTGGCTTCAAGGACAAATCTTTATTCACTATAGTAATCTGACTTCATATTGTTCAAGGGATTATGAGATGGAAAAATTCCATGAAGAAGTGGAGAAAGTCCATCGTATTAGGTCAGGAAATTATTTAGTGCTTTGAAAGTTAAGTACAAAGGTGAGTATAAATGAGAAGTGTGTTAAATACAGTTGAAAATATGTTTAGCATTAAGAAGCAAAAGATTCTTAAATCTCATAGACAGAAGACATGGAAGACATTGACAATATTACAAAAATGAAATAGCCATATCTTTGCAATCAAAAATATAGTTAGTGATATGCAAGTGTTTTCTGAATCAGTTGTCTGTGTTCACGTAGACCACCAACTTGAAAGGACTTAGATAAAAATCAACATTCAATTAGAATAGAAAATAAATGTGAAGAGATACAAGATACAATTTCCACTCCAAACTGACAAATTCAAAGAAGTTATTAAAGTTGAAAATGGAAAATAGGACAAGAAAATATATCAACACAGATTACTACCATTTCCTGTAAACTCAAATTGATATTAGAAAGTCACCTTAACATAGAAAACAAAAAAAAACTATCAGCCAAACTTCAGCCATGGTCATAACCATTGACTGAAAGGGACAGAGAATGTAAAACCTCATTGTGATTATATTTTGTTAAATACACACACACACACACACACACACACACACACACAAACCCTAATTGATTGGGTGAGGAAAAATTCAGCTTTTAAGTCTCTAATCTAACAAGATATCTCACATATATGTGTTAATGCCATTTAAGATTCCTTAATAGCTAGAACAACAGGGGGTAATGTTGATCAATGATTCCATTACCAGTATCAAGTGGGGCATAAAACATTTTGACAGGCATGTGATAAGAGAGTTCTAAAGAAATTCAAATTTCAGATATTTCCCCTTGCTCCCCTTTTTCCTTTTTTCACTGTTGCTTAGATGCCATTTACTTTCATCTTTTTTCTTTACTCTTCTACTCTCTTCTCATCCTTTTTGTTTAAATACCTAAAACTATTTTAGAATAAACATAGATATATCTATTGAAAATCCTTGTTCTTCAGCATTAGTAGAGATGTTCATCATAAGAGATAGAGTTCCCAAATATTTTTCATTGTGGATGGTGGTGAGAATATATATGCTAATTTAGCATTAACAATCCCATTTTGTGATGAAATAGTTATGAGTTTTCTTCAATAAGATAACCTCTTGTGGGGGTGGAGCTAAGTTGACAGAGTAGAAGCACAAACTTGGCATGAGGTCCTGCTCCAATCACTTCTAGTATATGTAAAATAATGACTCTGAACAAACTTTAGAGGCACAGAACCCACAAAGTGACAGAGAGAAACAAATCTCCTGCTGAAGGCAGCCTGGAAGGAGGACAGGAAGGGTCTATCACACCAGACTGGAAGCTGAGTGCAATCCCACCCCACACAGTTCTGGCCCCAGGGTGGCTCCAACAAACAGCAGCCAGAGCAGACTTCAGGAGAGTGAATCACCAGCAGCTATGGTGGTCTCCAGACTTCTCAACCCATAAACACCAAAGATAAAATAAAAGGTCAGTGTGGATCTCTGTTGGAAAAGGAGGCAGGGGATGGAAGAGCATGGTCCAGCCACTGCCCCCAGGGTGAGAAGTGGGTAGAGGTATCTGTGGCTGCCTCAGGAACTTCTGGCCTGCAGATTGTAGGGGGACAAAGCAAGCATTCAATCTTGCTTTACCCTGCTTGGAACTGGATCATGGCCTTGGGTGAGTGGCCAGTGAACCAGAGCTTGTGGGTGCTGTAGAGATGGTGCCCAACTAATAGGTCTGGCAGCTATGAAAACCCCAGTGATTTGGGACAAAGCTCTCTCTATTCTTCAAGCAGAGTTCTACCATGGCCAAAAGCTCAAAAGTGAAGTAATTGGCTGCCAATATGAGCAAGCAGAGGAAGCACAAACAGACCATAGAATCATTTTTGGGGGACAAAAAGGATCAAGGCATGGAGCAGGAGGAAGACAGCTAAGTCAGAACTCCTGCATAAAACCCTCCAAGAAAAATATGAATTGGTTACAGGCCATGGAGGAGCTCAAGAAAGATTTTGAATATCAAGTAAGAAAAGTGGAAGAAAAATTGGGAAGAGAAATGAGAATGATGCAAGAAGAGCATGAAAAGGGAGACAACAGCCTGCTAAAGGATACCCCAAAATACATTGAAGAAGATAACCTCTTGTGTATATTTTGATATTGATATGTGTCTTGTAAATCCTGGTTAAGAATTACTGATGGCATATATATTCCCAGTATCTGGTTAAAATAAAATAAACAAACCAAAAAAAAAAAAACATCTGCCATCTATTTGCTTTCTGGGTGGCCACCAAACTGATTCCTTCATTCTTGTACTCATATATTTCAAGTATCCCATGATTGCTTATTCAGTGACAGGGACTTGCTAAAACAGCACCAAAGTGGGAAATGCATTGCTCTGACTGGGCTGAATAGAATTTAAATATTATAAAAGATATTTTCTTAAAATTGTAAAAGACTGTAATAACTTAACATTTTGTATAATGTAAAATCTTCCACTTCATTTATTGAAGCCATACCTTATGCATTTGCCATATACATTAGAGGTTTTGGAGGTGGCCAACTTGAGACCTGGGTGCACAACTCTAAACCTGATGAGTAGTATTCAATGTCCATGTAACATTCTTGTTTGTTTGTTTTTGGTTTTTGGAGGAGGGAGAAAACAACATGGTCATCAGAATGAAAAATAATTACTGGGACATTAAGCATCACACTAGTGGTTTATTTGTAAGAACTGATGTTTGTATTGTTCAATAGGTTATTTCATGCAGGAGATTAAAAAGGATTGATGGCATGCATTTATGAGCATATGTCCTAGTGTATATTTCCATCACTCTAGTCAGCATGTGTATTGGCAAATCAGTTTGCCATGTACTAAGCATGATAAAGGTGAAAATGCATCAATTGCATTTAGTCAAGATTTAATACAGAACTTCCAAATGACATCCAAAACCATTCAAATGAGGTAAATCTAACAATACAAGTGGAATCAACAAAGTTTATAAAGAAAACCTATTCCTCACTGTTTGATTTCATACTTACATGTACAGTAATTGAGGTTGTCTGTCAGTACAAAGATTTTGGATAGATATTGAAAAAGATAATGAACTAAACAATGGGAAAAAAGAGGGGAATGGATTACTTTGGGGAAATTTTTTGTTTTCACTGAATTCAAGCTTCTTCATAAACAATAATAGTAATAGAAACAGCAAAATCTTTTTTTTAAAACATTATTTTTCTACTGATGCTATAAGTTGCTAAGAAAGATACATTATGACATCTGAAGGATCAAAATTGTAAAGTGATTCAAAAGATAATCAAGACTAAACGAAATCACAACTAGGAAATGATACATCATCAATGATGATTTATTGCAAGAAGTTTAGTGAAAATATGTCAACATTAATGGAAAGCAACATTATAATTAAGTTTGTTAAAGGAAAATAATGGCAGTGCTTAATGATATTTAGAAATATGACAACATGCAAAAAAATGAAAGATTTCAGAAAACAAAGTTTGAATTACCATTTGTTTGAGTTTAGTATATAGAGGATCCTTGTTTGGGTATTGACTTGACTAAATAATCTCTGAGGTCCCTTTCAACTCAGAGTTTCTTTAATGCTATTATCCTTTAAAAATGTCAAATGTCTATGCAAATAAAATAGAATTTATATTATAAAAGATATTTTCTTAAAATTATATAAGACTGGCCAGGAGGAGGCCTGACCAAAGAGGAGGGAAAATCATCCAACCACCCACAAGGGCCATGAACAGGTCTTCACCAAAAGTCTGGGACTGGGAAGAGCAAGGTAAGAAGCAAATGCAGGCTCTTGTCCAGGACAGCAAATACTCCTGGGACTACCACTCCATAGCCCAGAAATAAAAAAAAAAAAGCCCCTATCAGGACCTCCAAGGACCAGGATAGCAGAGTGAACCCAGCCTGCTCCAACCCCCACCTCTGACCCTGAAAGCATAATAAATATTGCCCCAGGGAAAAATACTCAACAGTAAAGTCTTTTTTTAAAGAGGCATCAAACACACACACACACACACACACACACACACACACACCACACACACACGCTGTTATTTAATAAGAGAAAACTGTTTATAGAGAAGTAGTTGGTATGAGTATAAATTACACAAAATGATGATTAAAAAATCTTATTAAGGGCTACAAAGGGACTGCAATGGAAGAAGAGGAATTAATGAAGTGGAAAAGGGTAAATTATGCCACATATAATCCACATTTTTAATGTGGATTAAAAATGACAATCCTTCAATATACAGTTTACAAGAAACACATCTGAAACAGAGGCATACACAAAGGGTAAAGGTAAAAGTCTGGATTAAAATATATCATGCATCAGTTAAAGTAAAAAAAAAGCAGGGTTAGCAATCCTTATCTCAGATAAAGCAAAGGCAAAAACTGATCTAATTAAAAGAGATAAGGAAGGAAACTATATCCTGCTAAAAGGCACCATTGAGAATGAAGCAATATCATTACTTACTATACATACATGAAGTGGTATAACATCCAAATTCCTAGAGGAGAAGGTAAGGGAATTAGAGGAAGAAATAGATAACAAAACTATACTAATGTGACACGTTAATCTCTCCCTCTCTGAGCTTGACAAATCCAACCTCAAAATAAATAAGAAAGAAATTAAGGAGGTGAACAGAATTTTAGAGAAGGTAGGTATGATAGATCGCTGGAGAAAATTGAATGGTGATAAAAAGTAATATACCTTCTTCTCAGTGGTACATGGCTCATATGCAAAATTTGACCATGTACTAGGACCTAAAAACCTCACAATTCAGTGCAGAAAGGCAGAAATAATAAATGCATCATCCTCAGATCATGATGCAATAAAAATCATATGCAATAAAGGTCCATGGAAAGACAGACTAAAAACTAATTGGAAACTAAACAATTTAATCCTAAAGAATTACTGGGTTAAACAAGAAATCATAGAAATAATCAGTAATTTCATTCAAGAGAATGACAATAATGAGAGAACATTGCAAAATTTGTGGGATGCAACAAAGGCAGTTCTTAAGGGAAGTTTTATATCCCTGAGTGCATACATGAATAAATTAGAGAAAAGAGATGTAGATGAATTGGGCATGCTTTTGAAAAAGCTAGAAAAAAAAACAAATTGAAAATCCCTAATTAAATACTAAATTAGAAATACTGAAAACCAAAGGAGAGATTAATA
The DNA here is from genome assembly GCF_028583685.1 of Petaurus breviceps papuanus. Lineage (NCBI taxonomy): Eukaryota > Metazoa > Chordata > Mammalia > Diprotodontia > Petauridae > Petaurus > Petaurus breviceps. The sequence continues at coordinate 28,852,287 of NW_027186523.1, forward strand.
AAATTGAAATTAAGAAAACTATTGAATTAATAAATAAAACTAAGAGCTGGTTTTATGAAAAAAAAACAATAAAATTGATAGACCCTTAGTCAATTTGATAAAAAAAGAATGAAGGAAACCAAATTATTAGTATCAAAAATGAAAGTGTGAACCTGCCACCCATGAAGGGGAAATTAACACAATAATTCGGAATTATTTTGCCCAGTTGTATGCACATAAATTTGACAATATTAGTGAGATGGATTAATATTTACAAAGATTTGGGTTGCCCAAATTAACTGAAGAGGAAGTAAATTACATAAATAAAGTATCAGAATAAGAATAAGAAATATCATCTCAGAATGAGAAATCAAACAAGTCATCAGTGAACTCCCTAGGAAAAATATCCAGGGCCAGACAGATTTACTATCAAATGTTTAAAGAACTATGGATTCCAATACTCGACAAACTATTCAGGAAAATTAGTGAAGAAGGAATCCTACCAAATTCTTTTTATGACACAAATATGGTACTGATACCTAAAGCCAGTAGAGATAAAACAGATAAAGAAAATTGTAGACCAATCTCCCTCATGAATATAGATGCAAAAAATTTAAATAAAATATTAGCAAAAAGACTACAGGAAATTATCACAAGAATAATACACTTTGTTCAGGTAGGATTTATTCCAGGAATGCAAGGATGGTTTAATATTAGGAAAAACATCAGTATAATTGATCATATCAACAATAAAACTAGCAAAAATCACTTGATTATCTCAATAGACACAGAAAAGGCTTTGACAAAATACAACATCCAATCCTATTAAAAACACTAGAAAGAATAGGAATAAATCGAGCCTTCCTTAAAAAAATAGGTAGCATCTATTTAAAGCCATCAGCAAGTATTATATGTAATGGGCAGAAGCTAGAAGAATTTCCAATAAGATCAGGGATGAAACAAGGATGTCCACTATCACCCCTGTTATTCAATCTGGTACTAGAAATGTTAGCAGTAGCAATTAGAGAATAAAAAGAAATAAAAGGAATCAAATTAGGCAAATAAGAGACCAAGCTATCATTCTTTGCAAATGATATGATGATATACTTAGAGAATCCTAGAGAATCAAGTAAAAAACTACTGGAGACAATAAATAAATTTGTCAAAGTTGAAGGATAAAAAATAAACCCACATAAATCCTCAGCATTCCTTTATATTTCTAATGAAATTCAACAGCAAGAGATAGAAAGAGAAATCACATTTAAAGTTACTGTAGACTTATAAATATTTGGGCATCTACCTGCCAAAACAAACCCAAGACCTATATGAACACATCTACAAAACACTTTTCACACAAATAAAGTCAAATATAACTAATTGGAAAGACATCAATTCCTCATGGCTGGGTGGAACTAATATAATAAAAATGAAAATTTTTCCTAAATTAAATCATATATTTAGTGCCACACCAATCAGTTTACCACAAAACTAACTTATAGAGCTAGAAAAAATAGTAACAATTCATTTGGAAGAACAAAAGGTCCAGAATATCAAGGAAATTAATGGAAAGAAATGCTGTGGATGGTGGACTAGCTATACCAGATTTTAATCTGTATTATAAAGCAGCAGTCCTTAAAACTACATGGTACTGGCTGAGTGTAGCAGCAAGTACCCCAGTGTTCCCAGGGTGGCTGCTAGCACAGGTTCTTGGATCTGCTTTGATAAAGGAAAGAAACTCAAAATGGTTTAACAAGCTTACTTTAATCAGTCAGACATATATCGTTTACCTTGTTCAGGGGAAAAAGGTCAGCACCCCAAACTTCAAAGCATACAGGCAGAATTATCAAGACAGAAACAGATCAAGTAGACAGATTTCCAAACTGTCCAACCATTACATCCATACCCAGTCAACATTTGGGTTTTTCAAAGCCGGGGGGTCTCTGGACAATGGCTTTTCAGAATACAGATCAAATCACAGAACACTTCTCAAAGTGAGCCCCCAAAACAAAGCTACACATCAGGGCTTATATAGCCTTCTCCTGTCTCAGAGAATGTAACAACCTTATTGACCCACTGGCCAATCAAAAAGTATCTACTGAAAAACAAGCCTCCCTCCCCAGGCTTCTGGTGCACTTTAGCCTAGGGGCAGGGAAGATCTTCCAAATTTGCATTCCCATTACACTGAGGAATAGAGTAGTGGATCAATGGAATAGATTGGGTACACAAGACTCAGCAGTCAATGTCTATAGTAATCTACTGTTTGATAAACCCAAAGACCCCAGCTTTTGGGATAAGAACTTACTCTTTGAAAAAAACTGCTAGAAAAACTGGAATATAATATGGCAGAAAATGGGCATACACCATTATCTAATACCATATACCAAAATCAAGTCTAAATGGGAGCATGATCTAGGTATAAAGGTTGATACTCTAAGCAATCTGGGAAAGCAAAGAATAGTTTACCTGTCAGATCTGTGGAGAAGGGAAGACTGCATGACCAAACAAGAATTACAGGTCACTATAAAATGCAACATGGATAATTTTTTTTTAAAGCAATCGGGGTTAAGAAACTTGCTGAAGGTTACATGGCCAGTTATTTTTGGGTGTGGTGCTAAGTGTCTGAGCCCGGATTTGATTGCCAGGTCATCCTGACACTGGAGCCAGTGCTCTTACTCACTGAGCCACCTGGCCACCCCCAAGCAATTGGGGTTAAGTAACTTGCTCAAGGTTACATGGCCAGGTGTTTCTGGGTGGGTGCTAAGGGTCTGAGCCCAGATTTCATCCCCAGGTCATCCCGATACTGGAGCCAGTGCTCTTACTCACTGTGCTACCTGCCCACCCCAAATGTGGATAATTTTGATTACATTAAATTGAAAATCTTATGTACAAACAAAGCCAATGTAACCAGGATTAAGAAGGAAGTGGAAAATTGGGAAAGAAATTTTCCAACCTGTGTCACTGATAAAGGACTAATTTCTAAAATATACAGAGAATTGAGTCAAATCTATAAGAATAGAAGTCATTCCCCAATTGATAAATGGTCAATGGATATGAACAGGCAATTTTCAGAGAAAGAAATTAAAGCTATTTATAACTATATGAAAAATGCTCTAAATCACTATTGATTAGAGAAATGCAAATCAAAATAAATCTGAGGTACCACATCTCACCAGTCAGATTGGCTAAGATGACAAAACAGGAAAATGACAAATTCTGGAGAGCATGTTGAAAAATTGGAACACTAATAAATAGTTGGTGGACTTGTGAACTGATCCAACCATTCTAGAAAGCAATCTGGAGTTATGCCCAAAGGGCTATAAATAATTTCATACCCTTTGACCCAGCAATACCACTTCCATGGTTGTATCCCAAAGAGATCATAAAAGTGGGAAAATGATCCATATGTACAAAAATATTTGTAGCAGCTCTTTTTGTGGTGGCACTGAATTGGAAATTAAGGGGGTGCTCATCAATTGGGGAAGGGCTAACCAAGTTGTGGTATATGCATGTTATGGAATACTATTGTGCAATAAGAAATGAGGAGCAGATGCACTTCATATTTACCTGGAGAGGCTTATACGAACTGATACAGTGTGAGAAGAGTAGAGCCAGTAGGAATTTGTACACAATTACAGACAGAACATATGTGTGATGACCAACTTTGATAAACTGGACTCTTCTCAGCAATCCAGAGTCATAAGTCAATCCCAAAAGACCCACGATGGAGAGAGATGTTTACATCCAGAGAAAGAACTGAGATTGTACCCAGATTGAAGCAAACTACCTGCCCTTTTTTGTTTGGTTTTGTTTCCTCTTTCCCATTCTTCATTCCATCTGTTACAATCCTTCTTTATACCTGACTAATGCCTAATGTGAAAGTATTTGCAGATACTATTCTTGATTGTATCCCATCATTGAGGGGGGGGGTGTAGGGGGGAAGGAGAGAAAATTTGAAACTCAAGGAATTGTGGTAATGAATCTTGTAAACTAAAATAAACAAATTAAAAAAGACCAAAAAAATTATAAAAGACTGTATTAGCTTAACACTTTGTATAATGTAAAATTTTCCACTCCATTTATTGAAGGCATACCTTATGCATTTGCCATGTATATTAGAGGTTTCAGACATGGCCAACTTGAGACCTGAGTGCAAACCAACTGCAAAACTGAACCAGATCGGTAGTATTTGATGCTTCCTTAGCATTCTTGGGATTTTTTTTGTTTGTTTTTGCTTTTTTGGAGAGGGGAAGGCAAGGTAATTGGGCTTAACTGCCTTGCCCAAGGTCACATCACTAGTAAATGTTAAAGAGTCTGAATTTGGCTTTGAACTCAGGTCCTCCTGACTCTATGCCTGGTGCTCTATTCACTGTGCCACCTAGCCACCCTTACCATGCAGAATTCTTTAAGGGTTGAAAATATGTCAGAACAGAGGAATAGAAGATTATCTTCCCAACGTTTCTAATTTTTTTTTTGTCAAAGCATCTTCAAATGAATTCTGTTCCATATTCTGATCTCTTTAAAGTAATAGCTGGAGTATTGCTGGAAAGTTCCACAGAGGATTGGTCCCAAATATGTCTTTGTCATATCCAGGAATAATATAAATCTTCTATTTTTTTCTATCCTTATTTTTTATTCTTGTTTTATTACACATAGACAGTTTCTATTCAAGATTTTTTTAAATGTTGTTTCCCAAAATTTTTAAGATCATGGTTTTCAGAGAATCTAGTGATTTTAGAATTTTCTTTTCTTGTTTTGTTTCCTAGGTCATTTATTGCTGATATCAGATATCTCTTTTAAAATTTTTTTTTTAATTTTGAACTTGTCATAGATTTCTTGCTGTTTTATGAAGTCATTGATTTTTGTATGGTCTGTTCAAGTTTTATTGGATTTCATGTCTTGAGTAATTTTTATCATTTTTTATCAGCTTCTCCTTCCAATTCTTTTCTAAAGAACTTTTTAAATTCTCATTGTTAAAAATTGTCTTCATTTTTTTCTAGGTAGTCATGTAATTTTTGGAGAAAATCGATCTTTCTTTTGATTCTCTGCATGCAGTTAATTTTTTAAAAAATTAATATTTTATTGTCTCCCAATTACATGTAAAAACAATTTTAACATTCTTTTTTACAAAGTTTAAGTTCCAAATTCCCTTTCTCCTTCCCTCTCCCCCATTGAGAAGGCAAGGATTTGACCTAGGTTATACATGAGAAGTAATGCAAAGTACATTTCCGTATAAATCATGTTGTAAAAGAAACCACAGACAACCCCTCCCACCCCCCACCAAAATAAAGAAAAAATATCTTTGATCTGCATTCAGGCTCTACTAGTTCTTTCTCTGGAGATGAACAGAACCTTTTATCCCAAGTCTTTTGAAATTGTTTTGGATCATTGTATTGCTGAGAATAGCTAAGTTATTCACAGTAGTTCATTATACAGTATTTCTGTTATTGTGTGCAGTGTTCTCCTGCATCTATTAATTTCACTTTGTATCACTTCATGTAAGTCTTTCCAGGTTTTTCTGAGAGCATCTTGAGAGTTAGGATGCCCTAATTTACACCACTAAATTGTAGAAGACTAGGTTTAGGATGTAATTAATGAAATGGAGTTTTTTGTGCCAGATACAGGCTCTGCCCCTTCTTTAAATTTTGGGTTGGATGTTTAGAAATGTTTGATCTTGTCCTAAATATCTTAGTGTTATGCTTCCTTGGCTCCTTTAGGTTTAAGGTGCTAGATCTCCAGCACCCTTGTTGATGCCTCATGACAGAAGTTATGATCTCAAACATCTGGACCTCAGTCTGAGTGTCTGAGTAGAGTGAAGATTATTCCTTGCAACCAGTTTCTTCTAGGACCCTGAAACTTAAAAAATGTAGCCATATGGTGGTGGTATATTTTGGGGGACCTTGATCTGCCAGGGGGAGGGCAGATTGGATTGAGTTAGCAAACTTTTACAGGGAGTAAAGTGCAGAAATTCCTCATGAAAGAGATGAAGTATATTATGTGATATTTGTAGATGTCTATTCCCACCTGATACCACATTAACACACCATCCTTCCTATTATTTGGTGAGAAGGGGCTCTATTTTTTATTTTTCTTTATCATCCATTATGCCTTGGCAAAGGCACTGTTATACTAGAAAGTTAAAAGTAGTATAATATTTACTATAGCAAATACTTGAAAATGTTATCCATTAGTATATAATTTTATATGTAGTGTTTAATCAAATATCATCTCTGAAATAAGCAATTATTTAATTTACCTAAATGACAAGTAAATAAAATCATCTTTCAGTGTAAGGAATTATTTGAGTAGTCAGTCCCTTCTCTCACAGAGGTACATCACTTCAGACAATGTTCATAATTAATCATTTTGCAATGTTCTCTAATATACCTAAGGAAGCTCATTAGCTCAGTTTAACTACAATTAATCCCAATTAAGCTTACTAATGAATTTTTATGTCATGTGACATAAAATTTCGGCTGTCACCTTTTATCTTAGATTTTATTGCATGGAGGACAGTTTCCACACTTGGAGTTCCTCTACACAGATGAAATCATAAGTTAGTATGCACAAAAAATGGTTCTAAGGTATTTTCAGATTATTGTTCTGTTTTCAAGATTTTAATTTGCATTGTACAGCATTCTAAGGAAAATTAAATTTCATAAATTGTGTCATGTAACACATAGAAAATGATAAAGAAGTTTCTAATATTGTAGGTTGCAGCATTGCATAGCCAGGACAAATTTCCTTTAGGACTCCCTAGCAGTCCTTTAGCTAACTGCTTCTAGAGGAACCAAAAGGTAGAATTATCAATTTGAAGTTGGTTTGATGAAATAATGGAAATGTTTGGAAAGCACTCCATTTCCAAACTTCGGAAAATTGCTACCAGTACACCCAAAATACATGGGGGGAGGGGGGTGGACTCTAGAGATAAACTGAGAATCTGAGTCTAGAGAACCATTTACTAAGTTTTTTTAAGGGAAGATCTGAGAAAAAAGCCAAGACCATGGAACATATGCAAATACAGTTTCTGGTCTTCTCCACTGTAGTTTGGTGAAGGAACAGGTTGTAGAAAGAAGGCGATAAAGAAATAAGAGAATACACTGATTTGGAGAATATTAAGTAAGGATTCTGAGCATAAAGAAAACATTAATTTGATTAGCAGATGATTATAATATACCAATTCTGAAGTCATATCTGCACACAGGGCTGATAAGTTATTTGATAGGTGAGGAAAGTATTAAGAAAAAGAGACCTGGGTAGAATGCTGCAGTGAAGAAGCCTGCAGAAGAAAAGAGCTTAAGAGCACTATCAGGGATATGAGTGTGTCATGGATAGAATATGAATGAAGGAGTTATGAAGGTAAATTTCTAACTCACATTCTTTTCCTTGTACAGAACTAGAAGGGCAAGTATCTTCTAGTCCTGTCTTCTTGAAACACAATTTATGATGCTTGCAACACAGTGTGTGTGCAATAAAAGATATTGATTGACTCAGTGAGTGATAAGTTAACAAGCTCAGATCTCAAAAATAAGGAATGAAGAATGTTAGAGCATGGATTTTCACAAAAGAGATCTAACTGTAAACATAGGTGGTTGGCACTATCAAATTTTAAAAGGTGTATAAATATATAAGAATTGTGCCCCTCCTGGGTAGATTCTTTGCTTGTTATCCTTCCCTCTTCTCTCTTTGAGAATTTCATGGCAATTGATTCAATATTCATTTTTGTGTGAGACCTTCAGTGGGACAATCTTTGTGGTTGCTAAGCAACTTTAATGGTTTGATAACCATGGGCAACCTGATTACATTTTGTACCCATGCATGCTGCTATCCTGCAGGTGGACTTATGAATAGCAGATTCACAAGATATATTAGAGAAAAAAACAACCTCAGGCATGTCTTATATAAAATGAATTGACTTGGAAACAGCTTTTTAGCTCTGCTTGAGGATATAGTAGGTACAGGTGCTTAAATGAAAAGACATCTAAACCCAGCTACCCCCTTCTTCTTGAAATAGGAATAATAATCATAAAAAGAACAATAATGATTGAAAAAAGGGGGATAAGAATGAACCAATTATAAGAAAATTCTCAAAGAAAAACCATCAGACATTGAAAAAAAAGAAAAATGAGTAAGCATCTCTCCCAAAACTTCTAATATTATGAACAAATAATGTGGAGTAAAAGAAACAAGTTTTTAAAATTTTGGTATTTAAAAAACAACTCTGAGAAGTTATATTATACAACCATGAGGTTCTACATGTGTTTTTCACAAGTGATAAAATAATTAAAATAAAGTAAGTTTAGAAATTAAAGGTCTCTAAAAGAAAGAAAGAAAGAGGAAAGGGGGGGAGCAAATCCTGGAGTAAATAATGGAAAATGTCTCCAAAACAGTAGATTCTATGAAGAAGAGATGATCAGATTTGGAACTCAAAAATGTAGAGATAGAAAAAAAAATGATGTCAGCTCAAATTCAAATAAAAGACTATAAAAACACCTGGTATTTCTATAAACCAAGAAAACTGATGTGGGTGATGAAATGAACATGAGCTTGAGAAAATAATATTAGAACATTATCCATAATTATTAGAAAATGAGGCAAAGTACTTATCAGTAGAGTACATTGAGAAAAATTTATAAGAAATACAAGTATTATTTTAGCATAATCACTATATTTACAGAAGTGGAGAGAAAATCATGAAAAATATCTGTAGTACTCATCATTTCTTTTTTAAAAGATAAGGATTAGAATTCCAGAGGGGCAGTATAGAAAATAAGTAGGGAGTAAATATCAGTGCCTGGGATCAGTCTCCATCCTCCAGTGGAATGGTCTTCTCCAAGAGCTACTTTCTCTCTCAGAAATGGAGATCTTCCAAAAAAGAATCTATGACCATTTGCAGGTAAGTTAAACTGGGCATCAAAGTTGGGTTGAAACAAATGTTTACTAAGATCCATTCCAAATCTCAATTCTGTGATTCTGTGAAGTAACTAAAGGTGACTATAGATAAATGTAAAGAATCTATGAATTTATTTGAATGAATATTTCCTCCTCCTATTTAGATCACAATGCCAACCTTTCTCATTCGTTATTTGATAAGTGACTTCAAGGATTGACTTGGCTATGAGTAATCATTACCTGATCAAATGCCTCTGATGATGAACCTCTCTGAATCCCTAGATTCCCATGATCATTTTTGAGATATATCAATTATCATCATAAACCTTCTGCATCCTTCTTGCACCCTCAATGCATTTCTCTTTTCCCTTTGTGTCATCTACAATATGAATTCTTAATGATCTTGGCATTCAGAGATTCATAACCATATAGCTACACTATAGGCCATTTTACTGAAACGGGACTTTGTGGTGGAGAGCAATTCAAAGTACTTTAATACATTGTACAATTGCCCAAATGCAATCTACCAATTCTCCTCTTGGTTTATACATATGTACGCAACTCACTGTCCATCTAGAGTATTCTCTCTCTCTCTCTCTCTCTCTCTCTCTCTCTCTCTCTCTCTCTCT
>NW_027186523.1:28861793-28881098 GCF_028583685.1 Petaurus breviceps papuanus
TCTCTCTCTCTCTCTCTCTCTCTCTCTCTCTCTCTCTCTCTCTCTCTCTCTCTCTCTCTCACACACACACACACACACACACACACACATTAAGAAGGAATTATAGAATAATAGAATTACTTTACAGCTCTATTAACAGTTCATCTGTGTTTATCTTCCCACAATGTCTCCAGCACTGCCAATTCTAAATTTTTGTCATCTTTATCAATTTATATGATAGAGGTGAAATTTCAGAGTTGTTGCAATTTCACTTATTTTTTTATTACTGATTTTCAGCATGGTTTCCCAAAGGCATTTCATAAAAAGACCATATGTTAATGTTGTCAGGAGCCACATTTTCAAATTCACTAAATACCCTGTAATGTGAAAGAGAGCCTGTTAGGAACAGAACTATGAATTAGATGACTTCATTTTTTTTCACAAGAAGAACAAAATTCAAATAAAACTCTTCCACTTAATACCAGTGTGTCTTTGGTCAATTTATTTAACTTTTCTATTTTTCAGTTTCCTCACTTGTAAAATGATGGAGATGAAGTTGATATGCTATAAGTTTCACTTAGGGAATTAAGGGGGAAGTCTTGGTATTATATTTTCTTTTTGGGGGGGTTAATAATCTTGCTTTAATCAATCAACATATAATTTACCAAGTTCAGGGGAAAAAATCAGCACCCCTAACTTCAGAGTATACAGAGGTTACAAGAAGAAATTTCGATAAGACAGAGAAACAAAGAGATCAAGCATATAGGCCTCCAACTGTCCAACCATTACATCCATACCTAATCAGTTACCAGAGAGGGAAGCATGAACATCTGGATTTTTCAAAACCAGGGGGTTATCAACGGCTGCCCAGAGTCTTGTCTGGTCAAATCACACTACACTTCTCAAAGTGAGCCCCTGGTATTATATTTTCTAAAGTAAAAGAAGAGGGGAGGGGACTACTTCTTTGGTTTTAAGAGTAATAATTTTGGGATGCCACATCAATGTGTATATTCTTTCTATTTCTCTTCCTTCCTGACAATATTAATGACTAGGAAGTTGAGGTTGTATATGTCTAGTGAAAAGGGTCTGGAGAGAAAGGGTTGGGTTTTCCTTGATTCAGATAGATGATCCTTAAGAGACCTTAATAAATGGGCAGTTGAGAACTAATTAGTTACAACTTTGTAACCTTAGGCTCAATATCAAAAGTTCAAAGGAAGATTTAATATTTAATTGAGGTTGAGAATTTGAGTATACATACTGAAAGTTATGAGTGATTTAAGAAACACATATACATATGCATATATACATATATTTTTATATATGTGAAGTCTAATTTATTTTAAAATATTACTTTAAAGAATTATCTTCTAGAATACATTTGCGTGTGTCTGTCTGTGTCTCACTGTGTAACTGTGTATTTAGTCAAATTTCATCTACCTCAATTTTTTACCTTTGAAAGTTTGGAAATTTAAAGTTATTAAATATCAGTGGGTTTAAGAAGAGTCTGAATATCAGGGATTTTTTAAATATTCACACATACAAGATACATTTGTGTGTATATATATGTTTTTGGAAAAATATTTTTTCACTATACTCACTATGTACCAAATATACATAACTGAAATAAAATTAGGACAATCAACATTTTGTCCTAATTACTCTCCCAGCAAAATAATTGAAATTTGAAAAATGATTGAGGTTCGTCATGATGTTTAAATGGTAATAATTGGTTACTAAATAACTATTTCAGGTATGATGAAATGGACAATATGAAATTAGTTTAAAAAATGAATTCCTGAGGTAAAATCTTGGATTCACTAAATTGAAAGATTCTTATATGCAAGTAAATGATTATTTTCTATGTTGGAGACCTCTTTACATTGAGAGTTTTTGTATTATCACAAAAAGTCAGGAGAAATATGGATTTATATCTTGACTTTGACACTAATTGAATAACCCTGGACAAAGTATTCAATATTTCTACTCTCTATTTTCTTCTTTAAAATAGGTATAATGATATTTGAAATGTTAACATCATAGCATTTTATTTGTAAAGTCCCCAAACATTAAAAAACCCTTTTTCTGATGTAGTTAACCTCAGCTGTCTTACCTTCCTTTCTTTATTTGTATATATTCATTTTAAATCTGAATATAATAGAAAGTGCTACCATTCTTTCAAGATGTGTTACTTTTCATTCTCAGTTGATTCATAAATATTAAAGTCACACAAATGCATATATGTTTGCATGTGTGTGAATATGTATGTGTCTATTGATTCTCCTTTCCTGATCTCTAGGGTATATATCTGATTATGTTCAAGATTTATTTACTTCTTTATTTCAATAGTATTTTTTCCAATGACATGTAAAGACAAATTTTAATCTTTTTAAAATAAGTTTTAAGTTCCAAATTTTCTTCCTCTCTACCTCATTTACCCCCTTCCCTAAGATGATAAGCAATTTGATATAGGTTACATAAATGCAATCATGTAAAAGTTATTTCCATGTTAATCATGTTGTGAAAGAAGAAATAAAATAAAATTTTAAAAAATATATATGAAAAAATAAAGTACAAATAGCATGCTTCAATCTGTATTTAGACTCCAGTTGTTTTGTTTTTGTTTTTTAATCTGGATGTGTATAGCATTTTTCATCGAGAGTTCTTTGGAATTAATTGTCTTAGACCATTGCATTGCTGAGAATGGCTAAGTCATTCAAAGTAGATCATCATGCAACATTCTTGCTACTGTATACAATATTTTCCTGGTCCTTTACACTTCACTCAGCATCAGTTCATGTAAATCTTTCTAGGTGTTTCTATCTAAGGATATGCACAGTTTGGTTGCCCTTCAGGAATACTTCTAAATGATTTTCCAGAATGATTAGATCAATTTATAACTCCATCATCAATATATTAGTGTTCCAATTCTCCCATATCATTTCCAAAATTTATTGTTTTTGTTTCTGTCATATTAGCCCATCTGATAGATGTGAGGTGGTACTAAATTTTTTTAAAATTTGCTTCTCTAATCAATATTGATTGAGAGCATTTTTTCATATAACTATAAAGAGCTTTGATTTCTTCACCTGCAGACTGCCTGTTTATAACCTCTGACCATTTATCAATTGAGGAAAGACTTCTATTTTTACAAATTTGATTCAGTTCTTTATATATTTGAGAAATGAGACCTTTTTCAGACATACTTGCTATAAAAAGCTTCCCAACTTTCTCCTTACCTTCTAATTTTGATTGCATTTGTTTTATTTCTGCAAATTTTTTCCATTGAATATAATTAAAATTATCCATTTTTCATTTCATAATTCTCTCTATCCATTTTTCATTTCATAATTCTCTCTATCTCTTGGTTGGTCATTAATTCCTCCCTTTTTCATAGATATGACAGGTAGGCTATTCCTTGCTCTTCTAAATTGTTTATGGCATCACCCTTTATTACTAAATAATATGCTTATTTTGACTTTATTTTGGTGTACAGTGTAAGATCTTGGTCAATAAACATTTTCTGCCATACCATTTTCCCCATTTCCATAGCAGTTTTTTTTTCAAATAGTGAGTCCTTTTTCCAGAATCTGGGGTCTTCGGGTCTATCAAATATTAGATTAGTATAGTGATTTGGTACTGTATCTTGTGTACCTAATCTATTCCAATGACATATCTTTCCATTTCTTAACCAATACCAGATAGTTTTGATGATTACCACTTTATCATGTATTTTAAGATATGGTATGGCTAGACCACATTCCATTTTTTTTTCATTAACTTCATTGATATTCTTAACCTTTTGTTCCTCAGGATAAATTTTGTTATGATTTTTTTAGCTCTAGAAAATAATTTTTAGTGGTTGATTGGCATGTCACTGAATAATAAATTAATTTAGGCAGAATTATAATTCTCAACATATTGCTATTCCTTGCCTATAAGCAATTGATATTGTTCTAATTGTTAATATGTGATTTTATTAGTTTGAAAAGTGTTTTATACTTGTGTTCATATAGTTCCTGTGTTTGTCTTGGCAGGTAGACTTTCTAGTATTTATATTATCCAGTTATTTTAAATAGAATTTCTCTATCTCTTGCTGCTGAACTTTGTTGCCAGTATAAAGAAATGGTGATGATTTATGTGAATTTATTTCATATCCTACAACTTCACTAAAGTTGTTCATTATTTCATCTAGCTTTTTAGTTGATTCTCTATATTTCTTTAAATATACCAACATATCATCTATAGATGTTGGTAGTTTTATTTCATAATTTCTTATTCTGATTCCTTTGATTTCTTTTTCTTTTCTTTTTTTCAATAGCTAACATTTTTAGTTAAATATTAAATAATAGTGATTCTACTGGCCTTCATGCCTCACCTCTCATCCTTTTGGGAAGGCTTCTAGCTTATCCCAATTGTAGATAATGCTTGAAAATGGTTTTAGAGAGACATTACTTTTCATTTTAAGACAAGTTCCATTTATTCCTATGCTTTCTAGTGTTTTTATTTTTTTTTTATTAAAGCAATTGGGGTTAAGTAACTTGCTCAAGGTTACATGGCCAGTTATTATTTCTGGGTGTGGTGCTGAGTATCTGAGCCTGGATTTGATCCGGGTCATCCCGACACTGGTGCCGGTGCTCTTACTCGCTGAGCCACCTGGCTGCCCCTAAGCAATTGGGGTTAAATAACTTGCTCAAGGTTACATGGCTAGGTGTTTCTGGGTGGGTGCTAAGTGTCTGAGCCTGGGATTCTATCTCCAGGTCTTCTCAACACTGGAGCCAGTGCTCTTACTTGCTGTGCTACCTGGCCACCCCTCTTTCTAGTGTTTTTAATAGAAATGGTTGCTGTATTTTGTCAAAAGCTTTTTTTCTGTATCTATTGAGATAATTGTATGATTTCTGTTGATTTTCTTATTGATATGGTCAGATATCCTGGTAGTTTTCTTATATTGAACTTGCCTTGCATTCCTGGAATAACTCCAACCTGGTCTTAGTGTATGTTCATTATTGTATTTTGCTGTAATCTCCTTGCTAGTATTTTATTTAAAAATATTGCAAAAATATTCATTGGGGAAATTGGCCTATAGATTCTTTCTCTGTTTTAACTTTTCCTGGTTTAGGTATCAGTACCATATTTGTGTCATTAAAGGAATTTGGAAGGAATCCTTCATCTATTTTTCCAAATACTTCATATAGTATTGGAATTAGTTCTGTAAATGTTTCATAGAATTCTCTTGTTAACCCATCTGGCCCTAGGAATTTTTTCTTAGGATGTTCATTGATGACTTGTTCAATTTCTGTTTCTTTTTAAAATTTCTTTTATTTTTAAATTATGAAATAAAACAAGTGCTTCCATGTTATAATGAAAAAGATTATACCACATGAAACTGCAAATCTACTATGTATAACATATTATTTTGAAATATGCAACAAAGTTATCATGTAAACTTCTTTTCTTTCTTCCCTTCCCCCACCCTAGAGATGACCACCATTAGATACAAATATATGATATATATGTGTGTGCGTGTGTGTATACACAAACACACAAATATACACATATCTGCATATATATATGTGTGTGTGGGTAAAATTATTCTATGTACCTATTTATAAGTTCTTTCTCTAGATGCAGATAGTGTTCTTTCTTCATATGTCCTTTATAGTTTTTTTGTATTATAGTATTATATTATATTTATTTTATTAGTATTATATTTATTTTTAGTATTATATTTTATTTTAATAGTATTATAGTATTTATAACAGTCAAAATAAGTTTTTCACTTAAAGTAATTTGTAAAACAATATTGTTAGGGTATACAATTTTCTCTTTTTTTCTACTCATTTCACTTTTTCTTATTTCATGAAAGTCTTTCCACATTTTTCTAAGATCATTGAGCTCATTGTTTCTTATAGCACAGTAATATTCCGTCACAGTTATATACCACAACTTTCTTAGCCATTCCCCAATTAATGGGCATCCCTATAAATTCCAGTTCTTTGCCACCACAAAGAGAGCTGCTTATAAACATTTTAGAACACATACATTCTTTTCCTTTTTTCCACAATTATCTTTGGAATTAGACTTACTAGTGGCATTGCTGGGTCAGAGGGTATAAGTAGTTTAATAACTCTTTGGACATAATTCCAGATCAATCATTTTTTTTACTAAGATGGAATTACTTAAGTATTCTTTTTGCTCTTCTGTTTATTTGAGCAATTTACATTTCCTTTTCTTCATTGTCACAAGATGCAATTTGTTATTCTGATCAATACATTTTCCAGTGGTAGCCTCGTACGTTGCTACTACCTATTGCTGATTTTCTTGTTCAGTCATTTTAGTCATGTCTGACTCTTTGTTACTACATTTGATGTTTTCATAGTTAAACATACTGGAATGACTTGGCATTTGCTTCCCCAGATTTTTCTATGGATGAAGAAACTGAAGCAAACAAGATTACGTGACTTTCTCAGGGTCTCAGAGCAAGTATCCGAAATCAGATTTGAACTCAGGTCTTCCTGATTTATGGTCTAGCATTCTATCTACTGTACTTAGCTGCCTCACCTAATGCTAACCCTTAGAGTAGCCTAGTTATCAGTCTGGTTTTAATATCACCCTTCATCTTCAAAGAGCAACCATAAGAGACATAAACCTTTTGGGCATCTTGAAATAGATTTTCAAACCAAATCTTTAATTTTCCAATAGAAATGTAGTAACAGGAGGCAGAGCCAAAATGGCAGAATAAAGGCAGGGACTAACATGAGCTCTCCCCCAAACCTGTCCAAATACCTTTTAAAATTTCCCTAACAAATTCTAGAGTAGCAGAACCCACAAAAAATGAAGTGAAACAAATTTCCAGTCCAAGACAACTTGGGAAGGTTGGCAAGAAAGGTCAGTTGAAGGAGAAACAGGAGCAGAGTCCAGTGCAGGCCACACCAGTGCAGACCAGGCCCAAGCAAACCCACAGCAGGCCTCGTACCAACTGAATCCCTTGTAGCAGGGACAGTTTCTGTACCCCTCAGCCCATAGTCACTAAAGAAAACTTAGAACAGGGGTGGGGAACCTGTGGCTTTGAGGCCACAGAACAACTTATTTATTATGTGAAGTTTGGATTTAGTCAACAGTTTGCACTTGAGGACTTAGAGAGACAAATGTGACCTCCATGCTATAAGGTCCCCACCACTGACTGAAAAGGTCAGCAGGAAAGATCTCGTGATCCTGAGAGAAAGTGGAGTGCAGTCCAACACAGGCCATGCTTGCATAATGCCAATCACAGCAAACCAAGAGTAGGCCTTGGGAGTGACTAAATCAGAAGATGCAGCTGTTGCTTCCAGAGCTCTCAGCCTGCAAATAGTAAGGGGGTCAAACAACAGGCCACAAGATTATAGGTGTCTTTTTTACTAGCACTGAGACAGGACTCTGTTGCTTTGCCCATATATGGATCTGGGTGGCAGTCCCAGGATGAAGAGGATCACTAGCACACCACATCTTACAGTTGTAGTAAAGGGGGTGACAATCCTCACAGTTCCAGGGCAGAAAAAGAGAGCTTGTGGTCACTCACATACCAGAGCACAGGCCAGCAGAGAAGTAAATGCCTCTCCTTAGATCATGCTACTTAGTAAAAAAATTTTAAAAAATTACAGGTACCTAGAAATATCTCTGAAAACAGCTGCATAAAATTCCTGAAACTTGGGATAATGTGCCCTCTACCGTGGAAGCAGAATCCTACTTAATAAAAAAGGTTAAAAGTTAAATAATAGGCTGGAAAAATTAGCAATGAAAAAAATCTCTGACTATAGAAAGTAACTATGGTGACAAGGAAGATCAAAACACACGCAGAAGAAAACAACCTAATCAAAGTTCCTACATCTGAAACCTCCAGGAAAAAAAAAAATATGAATTAGTCTCAGGCCATGGAAGAGCTCAAAAATGATTTTGAATGTCAAGTAAGAGAGTTAGAGAAAAAATTGGGAAGAGAAATGAGAGTGATGCAAGAAAACCATGACAAAAGAGTCAACAGATTAGTAAAGGAGACACAAAAAATGCTGAAGAAAATAACACTTTAAAAAACAGACTAGGCCAAATGATAAAAGACATCCAAAAAACCAATGAGAAGAAGAATGCCTTAAAAAGTAGATTTGGGCAAATGGAAAAGGAGGTCCAAATGCTCACCAAAGAAAATAATTCCTTAAAAAATTACAATGGAGGAAATGGAAGCTAATGACTCTATGAGAAACCAAGAAAAGGTAAATGAAAACCAAAATAATGAGAAAATAGAAGACAATGTGAAATATCTCATTGAAAAAATAACTGACCTGGAAAATAGATCTAGGAGAGATAATTTAAAAATTATTAGACTGCCAGAAAGCTATGATAAAATAAAAGAACTTAGACAACCTTTTTTGAGAAATTATTTATTTTTTTCTATTCTTTTTTTTTATCTTTATTAATTTTTTACTTTTAGTTTAGAAGATTCATTACCACAATTTCTTGAGTTTCAAATTTTTTCTCCTGCCCTCCTTCCCCCCCACCCCCGCATTGTGGCACACAATCAAATATAGTATCTGCAAGTACTTTCACATTAGGCATTAGTCATGTTATAAAGAAGGATTGTAACAGATGGAATGAAGCATATGAAAGAGGAAACAAAACCAATCAAGAAAACAAAAAAGGGCAGGTAGTTTGCTTGAATCTGGGTTCAATCTCAGTTATTTCTCTGGATGTAAACATCTTCCTCCATCATGAGTCTTTTGGGTTTGACTTATGACTCTGTATTGCTGAGAAGAGTCCAGTTTATCAAAGTTGGCTGCCACAAATACATTATGTCTGTAATTGTGTACAAATTCCTCCCGGCTCGACACTTTTCACTCAGGATCAGTTCGTATAAGCATCTCCAGGTAAATATAAAGTCCATCTGCTCCTCATTTCTTATTGCACAATAGTATTCCATAACATCCATATACAACAACTTGTTCAGCCATTCCCCAATTTATGGGCACCCCTTAATTTCCAATTCTTTGCTGCCACAAAAAGAGCTGCTATAAATATTTTTGCACATATGAGTCTTTTTCCCACTTCTATGATCTCTTTCAGATACAACTCTAGAAATGGTATAGCTTGGTCAAAGGGCATGAAATTATTTATAGCCCTTTGGTCATAATTCCAGATTACTTTCCAGAATGGTTGGACCAGTTCACAACTCCAAAAGCAATGCATTAATATTCCAATTTGTCCACATCCTCACCAGCATTTGTCCTTTTCCTGTTTTTGCATCTTAGCCAATCTGACTGGTGAGATGTGGTACCTCAGAGTGGTTGTGATCTGCATTTCTCTAATCAATAGTGATTTAGAGCATTTATTCATATACTTATAAATATCCTTAATTTCTTCCTCTGTAAATTGCCTGTTCATATCCTTTGACCATTTATCAATTTGGGAATGATTTCCATTCTTATAGATTTGACTCCATTCTCCATATATTTTAGAAATGAGTCCTTTATCAGTGACATAGGTTGTAAAAATTCTTTCCCATTTTTCCACTTTCCTCTTAATCCTGGTTGCATTGGCTTTGTTTGTACAGAAGCTTTTCAATTTAATGTAATCAAAATTATCCATATTGCATTTTATAATGCCCTCTAATTCTTGTTTGGTCATAAAGTTTTCCCCTCTCCACAAATCTGACAGGTAAACTATTCCTTGCTTTCCCAGATTGCTTAGAGCATCAGCCTTTATACCTAGATCACACACCCATTTAGACTTGATTTTGGTATATGGTTTTAGATAATGGTCTATGCCCAGTTTCTGACATACTATATTCCAATTTTCCCAGTGGTTTTTGTCAAATAGTGAGTTCTTATCCCCAAAACTGGGGTCTTTGGGTTTATCAACAGTAGATTACTATAGTCATTGACTGCTGAGTCTCGTGTACCCAGTCTATTCCATTGATCCACTCCTCTATTCCTCAGCCAGTACCAAGTAGTTTTGAGGACTGCTGCTTTATAATACAGATTAAAATCTGGTATAGCTAGTCCACTATGCCTAGTATTTCTTTTCATTAATTTCCTTGATATTCTGGACCTTTTGTTCTTCCAAATGAATTTTGTTACTATTTTTTCTAGCTCTATAAGGTAGTTTTGTGGTAAACTGGCACTAAATAAATAATTTTATTTAGGTAAAATTGTCATTTTTATTACATTAGCTCGACCCAGCCATGAGGAATTGATGTCTTTCTAATTAGTTAGATCTGACTTTATTAGTGTGAAAAGTGTTTTGTAGTTGTGTTCATATAGATCTTGGGTTTGTTTTGTCAGGTAGATGCCCAAATATTTATAATATCTACAGTAACTTTAAATGGGTTTTCCCTTTCTATCTCTTGCTGTTGCATTTCTTTAGAAACATACAGGAATGCTGAGGGTTTATGTGGGTTTATTTTATATCCTGAAACTTTGACAAATTTATTTATTGTCAAGTATTTTTTTACTTGATTCTCTAGGATTCTCTAAGTATATCATCATATCTACAGAGAGTGATAGCTTGGTCTCTTATTTGCCTAATTTGATTCCTTTGATTTCTTTTTCTTCTCTAATTGCCACTGCTAACATTTTTGTACCAGATTGAATAAGAGGGGTGATAGGGGACATCCTTATTTCATCCCTGATCTTATTGGAAATGCTTCTAGCTTCTCCCCATTACGTATAATACTTGCTGATGGCTTTGAATAGATGCTACCTATTATTTTAAGGAAGGCTCCATTTATTCCTATTCTTTCTAGTGTTTTTAATAGGAATGGATGTTCTATTTTGTCAAAAGCCTTTTCTGCATCTATTGAGATAATCATGTGATTTTTGCTAGTTTTATTGTTGATATGATCAATTATACAAATGGTTTTCTTAATATTAAAACATCCTTGCATTCCTGGAATAAATCCTACCTGATCAAAATGTATTATTCTTGTGATAAGTTGCTGTAGTCTTTTTGCTAATATTTTATTTAAAATTTTTGCATGTATATTCATGAGGGAGATAAGATCTATAATTTTCTTTCTCTGTTTTATCTCTTCTTGCTTTAGGTACTAGTACCATATTTGTGTCATAAAAAGAAGTTGGTAGGACTCCTTCTTCACTAATTTTCCCAAATAATAGAACATTGGAATCAATTGTTCTTTAAATGTTTGATAGAATTCACTACTAAATCCATCTGGCCCTGGAGATTTTTTCATTAGGAATTCACTGATGATTTGTTTGATTTCTTTTTCTGAGATGGGGTTGTTTAAGTAATTTACTTACTCTTCAGTTAATTTGGGCAACCTAAATTTGTGTAAATATTCATCCATTTCACTAAGATTGTCAAATTTATGTGCATGCAACTGGGCAAAAAAAATTCCTAATTATTATTATAATTTCCTCTTCATTGGTGGTAGTTTCACCCATTTCATTTTTTATACTCATAATTTGGTTTTCTTCTTTCTTTTTTTATCATATTGACTAAGCCTCTAAATTTTATTTATCTCTCCTTTGTTTTCAGTATTTCTAATTTAGTATTTAATTGGGGATTTTCAATTTGTATTTTTTTTTTAACTTTTTCAAATGCATGCCCAAATCATTTACATCACTTTTCTTTAATTTATTCATGTATGCCCTCAGGGATATAAAACTTCCCCTAAGAATTGCCTTTGCTGCATCCCACAAATTTTAGTATGTTGTCTCATTATTGTCATTCTCTTGAATGAATTTGCTGATTGTTTCTATGATTTCTTCTTTGACCCACTCATACTTTAAGATTAAATTGTTTAGTTTCCAATTAGTTTTTAGTCTGTATTTCCATGGCCCTTTATCGCATATGATTTTTATTGCATCATGATCTGAGAATGATGCATTTACTATTTCTGCCTTTCTGCACTGAATTGTGAAGTTTTTATGTCCTAATATATGGTCAATTTTTGCATATGAGCCATATACCGCTGAGGAGAAGGTATATTCCTTTTTTTTATTGCCATTCAATTTTCTCCAGCGATCTATCATATCCACCCTCTCTAAAATTCTATTCAGCTCCTTAACTTCTTTCTTGTTTATTTTGAGGTTGGATTTATCAAGCTCACAGAGGGGGAGATTAAGTTCTCCCACTAGTATAGTTTTGCTATCTATTTCTTCCTCTAATTCCCTTACCTTCTCCTCTAGGAATTTGTATGCTATCCCACTTGGTGCATATATATTAAGTAATGATATTACTTCATTATCAATGGTGCCTTTTAGCAAGATATAGTTTCCTTCCTTATCTCTTTTAATTAGATCAATTTTTGCTTTTGCTTTATCTGAGATAAGGATTGCTAACCCTGCTTTTTTTTTTTACTTTGGCTGAGGCATGATATATTTTACTCTAGCCTTTTACCTTTACCCTGTGTGTATCCCTCTGTTTCAGATGTGTTTCTTGTAAACAGCATATTGAAGGATTGTGATTTTTAATCCATTTTGCTACCCACCTCTGTTTTATGGGAGAGTTCATTCCATTCACATTCCCAGTTATGATTATTATCTGTTTCTTTCCCTCTATCCTATTCCCTCCCCTGTTAGTACTTATATTATTTTCTCCCCTTCTTCCTTCCCCTCCTCAATAGTTTTCCTTTTGACCACTGCCTCCCTCAGTATTTCCTTATCAGGCCCCCCTCCCTTTTCTTCCCCTTTCCCCTTACTTCTTCCCTCCCTACTAACCACCCCACCCCTTTCATAGTCCTTTTCCCCTCCTACTGCCTGTGGGATATTTTTATACTTAATGAAGTATGTTATTTCTTCTTTGCACCAAGAGTGACAAGAACAAATTTCATGCTAAGGTCCTCTCCTTCCCCTCTTTCCCTCTAATATGATATGTTTTGCATCTCTTCTCCATAGAGTCCTATGCTTAACTGGTTGTTATTCCCTCCTTGCACCAGACCCAATGAGGGAAAAGCTCATATAATGCCCATCTCCCTCTCTTCTTTTCCTCTGCTATATTGTTTTTATGCCTCTTTGTGTGACATAATTTACCCTTTTCCACTTCAGTCATTCCTTTTCTTCCATTGCAGTCTCTTTGTAGCCCTTAATAATATTTTTAATATTTTAATATTTAATTATTAAAATATTTAATATTTTAATTAAAATATTTAATATTTTAATCATCATTTTGTGTAATTTATACTCATACCCTCTAGTTCTCTATAAACAGTTTGCTCTTATTAAATAACAGAGTGTGGTATGTGTGTGTATGTGTGTGTGTGCGTGTATGTGTTTTCGTTGTTTACCTTTCTATATCACTCTTGCATCTCATAATTGGAGGTTGGATTTTCCATTAAACTCTGGCTTTTCATCAGGAAGGTCTGCAAATCTGTTATATCCTTGAATGACTATTTCTTTACCTGGAAGAATATGGTCAGTCTCACTGGGTAGATGATCTTTGGTTGTAACCTGAACTCTTTTGCCTTGCAGAAAATTGAATTCCACTGCCTCCGATCTTTCAATATAGAGGCTGCCAAATCCTGTGCAATACTCACTGTTGTTCCTCAATTATTTGAATTGTTTCTTTCTGGCCACCTGGAGTATTTTCTCTTTTACCTGATAGTTCTTGATTTTGGCCACAACATTTCGAGGACTTTTCAATTTGGGATCTCTTTCAGCAGGCATCAAGTGGATTCCCTTGATTTCTATTTTACCCTCAGGTTCTAGTATCTCAGGGCAGTTTTCCTTAACGAGCTCTTGGAGAATGTTGCCCAGGCTCATTTTTTCATCATGGTTATCTTGTAAGCCTATGATTCTCAGGTTATCTCTCCTGGATCTGTTTTCCAGGTCAGTTATTTTTCCACTGAGATATTTTACCTCTTTTTCTAATTTTCCATTCTTGTTTTGTTTGACTAATTCTTGATTCCTCTTAGAATTGTTTGTTTCAATTTGGTTGACTCTTCTTCTTAGCAAATCATTTTCCTTGGATAGCTTTTGGATCTCCTTTTCCATATCTTACACTTTTCTTTTTAAGGATCTGTTTTCTTCATTAAAATGTTTTTCTAATTCTGCAATTTTGGTTTTGAGAGAATTATTCATTTTGCCTTCTATCTCTCTCATTTGGTTTTCAAAGTTCCTTGTGACCTCATCTAGGAGAGCTTTCTGTGCTTGGGACCCATTCCCTGTTGATGTTTCAGCTGTGGGTGTGGTGTCCACATTGTCTCCCTCTGAGTTTGTTTCCTCCCTCTGAGAATAGTAGGACTCCAGAGTCTTTGTAGTATGATTTCTACCCATTTTGAGGCAGGGCCCTGGCCATGCCCTCTGTCTAGGGTTGCCAAAACTTTACTGTTGAGGGTTTTTCCCTGGGGCAATAGTTACTATGTTTTTAGGGTCAGAGTGTGGGGGTTGGACACTCTGGGTTCACTCTGCCATCCTGGTCCTTGGAGGTCCTGATAGGGACTTTTTTTTTAAACTTCTGGGATATGGAGTGGTAGTCCCAGGAGTATTTGCTGTCCTGGACAGGGTCCCTGCATTTGGTTCTTACCTTTCTCTTTCCAGTCCCAGCCCTTTGGTGAAAGGCCTGGTATTGGCCCTTGTGGTTGGTGGGACTACTTGCCCCCCTTGCTGGTTAAGCCTCCTCCCGGCCTGCCCTGCACTGTCACGTCCCAGCCTGTCCTGGCCTGCCCCTTTGCACCGAGAAATTATTAAGGAAAACTGTGATTCTAGAGCAAGTCTCCACAACCTGTAGACCCAAAGCTGCTTAAAGCACCTGGGCTGCTTGTGTCGTGCCAAAGAATTTTGGGCTGCCCACACACACACACAAAAAAGTTGCATAAGAAAGCATCCTCCATGTTTTCTGCTTTACTCCTGAAATTCTTTTCTGTGCCTGGTGCCACTTATGGCCTGTTTGCCACAGGTTGGGCAAATCTGTTCTAGAACCAGAGGGTAAAGTAGAAATTGAAAGATGCCCCTGATCGCTTCCTGAAAGAAATCCAAAAATGAAAATTCCCAGGAAAATTATAGTCAAATTACAGAGTTCCCAAGTCAAATAGAAAATATTACAAGCAATCAGAAAGAAACAATTCAAGCATCATTGAGCCACAGATGCAATAACACAAGATTTAGTAGCTTCTTCCATAAAGGATCAGAGGGCTTGGAATATGATATTCCAGAGGCCAAAGGATCTAGGATTACAACTAGGAATCACCTACCCAGCAAAGCTGAGTGTAATCTTTCAGGGTAAAAAAATGGAGTTTCAGTTAAATTGAGAACTATTTTTTGGAGGGGGGAAGGTAGGGCATTTGGGGTTAAGTGACTTGCCAAAGGTAGCAGGGCTAGTTTTTGTGTTGTGTCTGCGGTTGGATTTGAACAGGTCCCCCTGACTCCAGGGCCAATGCTCTATTCACTGCACCACCTAGCTGCCCCAAAATAGAGAACTTTTAAGCATTCTTGATGAATAAAAAAACAGAGCTGAATAGAAAATTTGAGTTTCAGATATAAAACTGAAGACAAGCATAAATAGGCAAACAGCAAAGGGAAATCATAAGGGACTTAATAAGTTTAAATTCTTTACATTTCTACATGGGAAAATGATATTTGTAATTTAATATACCTTTTTCATAGGGTAGTTAGGAGGTGTGTATATATATATATATGCCGCGAAAGAGGAATGTACTCGAAGAAAGAGAAAGGGAGAGTTGGAATGAGGGTAAATTATTTCACATAAAAGAGGTAAGAAAAAGCTTGTACAGTGGAGGGGAAAAGGGGTAATGTAAGGAGGAGGAAATGAACCTTACTCTTATCAGAACTGGATCAAAGAGGATATAACATACACATTCAATTGGCTATAGAAATCTGTCTTAGGGAAGTAGGAGGTGAAGGGGGTAATAGAAGGGGAGTGATGACATAAGGGAGGTCGGATTGGTGAAGGGGTCATCAGAAACAAAATGGCTTTGGGGATGGACAGGATAAAATAAGAGAGAGAATAAAATAAACTGGGGAGGGTGCAGGAAGAATGGAGGTAAGTATAGTTAGAAATAGGAATTGTGAAAAAAAATTAAGCAAGTTTCTCTGATAAAGGCCTCATTTCTCAAATATATAGAGAATTGAGTCAAATTTGTAAAAATAAAAGCCATTCCCTAATTGAAAAATTACCAAAAGATATTAGTAGTTTTCAGATGAAATAATCCAAGCTATCTATAGCCCTGTGAAAAAATTCTCTAATTTTCTATTGATTGGAGAAATGCGAATTAAAACAATACCTCATATCTATTAGATTAGATAATAGGACAGAAAAGGTAGATGACAAATTGTGGAGGGGATGTAGGAAAAATGACATTCTAGCATACTGTTGGTGGATTTACAAATTAGTTTACCCATTCTGTAGAACAATTTGGAACCATGCCCAAATGGCTATAAAATTATGCATACCCTTTAACCTAGCAATACAGCTACTAGGTATTTATTCCCAAAGAGGTTAAAAAAACACAAAAGGAAAATGGACTGTATATACAAAAATGTTTATAGCAGCTCTTTTCTTGGATCAAAGAATTGGAAATTGAAGGGATACCTATCAATTGGGAAATGACTAAATAAGTTGTTATATTTGATTATGATGGAATTAATATTTCATAATTAATATTGTACTATCAAGGGGCGGCCAGGTAGCACAGCGAGTAAGAGCACCGGCCCCAGAGTCAGGATGACCTGGGATCGAATCCCGGGCTCAGACACTTAGCACCCACCCAGAAACACCTGGCCATGTAACCTTGAGCAAGTTACTTAACCCCAATTGCTTTGAAAAAAAGAAAAAAATATATAGTACTATCAGGAATGCTGAGCAGAATGCTCTCAGAAAAACCTGGAAAGATTTGTGTGAACTGATGTAACATGAAATGCACTGTGTGCAAAATAACAGCAATATTCTAAGATGATCAATTGTTAATGACAGCTATTTTTAGCAATGCAGCAATCTAAGACAACTCTGAAGGACTTATGATAAAAACTGCTATCCATCCTCAGAGAAAGAACTGATGGTGTGTAACGCCAAGCAAAGGCAACTTCCAAGGTTTGGAATACCAGCATAGTAACTCTCCATTTATTCAGTGGCAAATTAAGGCAAAACATTCACAGAGCAGAGAAAATCAAAATACAGTGTAACTCAGCCATTTAGCAAGTTCCGCATTCAATCGCAAAGTATCTCAATTTAATCAGGAAGTATAGAGTCAAAGTACCCCACCCCTGGCTAGTACATTCATTTAGTCAGTCACAAATTCTCTCTTCTCCAATGGAGATTAGTTTCCAATTATAAACAAAGTACATTCATTTGGTCAGTCACACAGCACAAAAAGTCAAAAGTTTCTCACTCCTGGATCACAAGTGAATTACAATTATCATCAGTTAACACCAAACACCTTCTCAAAATTGTCCCTGGAGAGCACAAAGGCCATCTACCCCTAAGCCACAACAAGGTTAAGATATCACGGCATTCAATATCCAAGGAGAAGTCTTTTCTTCATCTTCACCCTAAGCAAGTTCTCAGCAATCTCTGTTCCTGGTGAGACAAAGCCTAACAAAGCCACAAGCTACATTGCCAGTGTCCTCATTAATTCACTCTCTGCCTGCAGAACAGTCTCAGGACCCCTGAAAACATCAGCAAGACCCTTTCCCAGGATTTCTGTAAACATATAACAAGAAAATCCTTCTTCAGGGCTTCTGAACCAACAGTAAGGTTCCATAGCCTCTGCAACAACAGCACTGTCCTTCACCAGCAGATGAATCTAGCAAAACATCAGAACACAGAAAAAATAATGGCACCACAGTCATGCCTTCCCAGTTCTCAGCAGCTCTGGGTGACAGCTCTCAAAAGTCCTGGGCAGCTCCAACTGGCCCTCAGCCATCTCTCTCAGCAACTCTGGTCCCCGGCAATTCTCTTCTCTCTCTTCCTCCATGACACTGCCCCCCAAAAGTCCTTCTGGCCTCCTCTGCTTGGGCTTTTCTCTAAATCCATGGCACCAGCTCCTCCTAGTTCAGCCCTTTCTCTTCATGTCAACAAGTCTATCCCAAAAGTGGGATTCACAAGCTCTGTGTTTCAACACTGAACCCCAAAACCAAGCCAATAAAAGGGGATCTTTAAATTCCATTACAATTACATGGTGTCTGAATACAGATTAACACATACTTTCTTTTACTTTATTTTCCTTGAGTTTGTTTGTTGTTGTTTGTTTCCTTTTTTCACAACATTAGTGTTAAGGATATGTTTTGTATGACTACGCATGTATAACCTATATTGAATTTCTTGCTTCCTCAGTGCAGGAGGGAATAGGGAGGGAAGAAAGAGAGAACTTAAACTCAGAGTTCTAAAAGTGAATGTTGACAATTGTTTGAATGCAACTGGGTAAAAATAAAATAGTAAATCAATCTGTTAATTAATTAAAAATATAAATAATATATAAACTCCCCACTCATCAAAAATTGAAAGACATTAGGTGACATGACAGATTAACAAACACCTTTTTGCCATGTGTTGCTGCAATGATGTGGAAGTTTCTGTGACATTGGTGTCACAGGGAAAGGATTTCTTAAATATTGCTTTTCAGATTTTCTTAATCCTTATGATGAGGTGTGGGCTTTGGGAACCTTCTTGAGCTCTCCTTGAATCCTTGGGGTGCAGGCTCTGGGAACCCCCTTGAACTCTTATTGAATCTTCCTATTTGATGAGGCAATTGCATGAGGCCTCAAGACTTTCATCGTGGCTCTGACCAAACATGCATTACTAGCTAGCCCTCTATTATCCAGCTAGTCCCCACCCTTGATCCTTAACTGTTATACCCTTCAACTGGCCTAGCCCACCATTGTCTGTCATCTCCAGGTAGCCTCCGGCAACTTCACTCATTTACTGGAGTCTGACCTCCTTGACTGCTCCTGAAGACCCTCCCCAAACTCAGTACTGGAGTCTGACCTTACATGACTCCTTATGGAGACCCTCCCCAAACTCCTCCTATAGACCACCCCTAGATTTCTTCCACAATCTTTCTGTATATAAGGCCCCATCTTGCCTCCATGTTGTGTGAGAGTGCCATAGAATTTTCCAATAAAAGCCTTACAGATACCGAGGCTTCTTAAGAGTCTACCCAATATGGCAAACTTTTAATAAACTTTGTTTTTCTTTGGCTAAGAAAAGGCTTGAGTCAAATTCATTTGGCAGGACCAAATGTGTTTGTATTTTGGGGTCTTGTGCATCCCTAATTCTATACCTCATCATTTTTTGATGACCCTCTATACTTACATTTATATGTGTAGATAGATAGATGATAGACAGATAGATAGATAGATAGATAGATAGATAGATAGATAGATAGATAGA
>NW_027186523.1:28881108-28933190 GCF_028583685.1 Petaurus breviceps papuanus
AGATAGATAGATAGATAGATAGATAGATAGATAGATAGATAGATAGATAGATAGATAGATAGATAGATAGACAGACAGACAGATAGGTAGATGATAGATGGGGCATAAAGTAATTTTTCCAACTTATTTCAGAACTTCAAGAATAATTTCATAAAAATTGAGCTGAAAGAAAATTTACTAGGAGTGTCTCAGTCATTGTCTCTGGCACATTTACAATATCACTTGCCTCTAACAGATTTCATTAGTCCAGTTGTGAATGGTAAAAATGGGAATGGCAGGCCTTAAGCAATTTCCATCACCTTTGGGGTCCATACTTTTCTCATTTATAAACTAAGGAAGTAGTTCCTTAAAGCTCCAAATCATATGAAGTATATTACTATTACAGGAGTCCTAAAATCAAAATATCCCTATAGCTCCAAATTAAATTTTTCTTATGTATTCTTACATTTAATTTAAAAAATGGGAATACTGTTTACTATGTTTGTTAAAACAAGACAAAACCTGACTAATTCTTGTCTCTGCTATAAACATGAATTAGACTGGCTCACTGCCATATGAACTACTTTAAAAATGCATGTTTTTAGTATAATACTCAGTATGTGTTTATATAATACAGATGTTTCAATTGTAGTATGCATTTTTTAGCTTTAAAAATGCTCATTAAAATGGTTGATGAATGCTAAAATCCAACTCACAAAATATTATAAATTTAACATGATTCTTCAGAATATTAGGATCAGTTTTTTTATGTTAGAAGTTTTAGTTTGGATGGAGATGGGACTGGTACTCTAGACCTATGATTTCATCGGAATGGGAAATCATCAACAAGGAATCATCCTCTACAAATGTAGGTGGGTGCTTTCTCTGCAATTTATAATCTTAGAGAGATACCTGCAACACTGAGAGGTTAAGGGACTTGCTCAGAGTCTCATAGCTTGTATATGTGAGAAGAAGGTCTTGATCTCAGGATTTCAGGATTCTGAAATAATTATTATCCACTGTCACACTACTTAATCAGATATTCAATTTGTATATTCTATTTAAGTAGCATTTAAGTTCAAACAAAATAGTATATCATTTCTTATTGACTTCCTACCTAGCAAAGCCGATAAAACAATATTATCTTATGAGAATTATAAGTTATTATGTATTCACTTTAAGTTTTGTCTGCATAATGTATAGGATGATGAATTTTTTTTTAATTCACATGTTTTCTTTCATAAGGATAAGATAAGGACTAGATCTGTGATTTTATTGGTATAATACATTCTCAATTGATGAAACTCTGGGCATACAATTTGGCAGTTTCTCTGCAAATCATTTCCTAAAGGAATTGCCTAGAGTGCAAAAACATTAAAGAGTCAAATAGACAGTAAGTGACAGATGAAGGAGATGAAACTGTATCTTCCTGACTTTGAGGTCAGTTTTATATCTGCTTTTTACATGAATAGTTATCACATTAAAAGTGAACTATTTTATCCTAAAGATCATACTTAAAGATAACTGATAAAAATGTTTATTTTTAACATTTTTTATGTTATTAATTGTTAAAGAACAATTTCTCATTTCCAGGAGAGGAGAGGGAATTAACCGTTTTCAGATCATTAGTTGCCTTGGAAGCCATATATTGAAATTTGCTTGAAATATAGAGTCACTGCATATCAAGATTTCATGAACCTGAAATAGTAAGTGTCACCAAAGAGCAGTTATGCTATTTATATTGTCACACACACACACACACACACACACATACACACACACACATGTGCGCACCCTAAATACTGAGAAAATTAGACTGCTTCTTTACTAGAATTTGATGTATAATTCATTATCTGTAATAAATCATGCAAGGGATTGGAATGCCAACTGGCAGAATTTTCAGAATTTGTCTTAACAAAACAAAAACCTATGGATAATCTATGACTTGGCCAGCATCTGGGTAAATCCTCTAAACACACTAAATTTTACTAAGCATCCTTTTTTTGCAACCATCTAATGCTCCCAGCAATGAACTCAGAAGCTCAACAAGAAATAACTAAGATGTAAAGGATAGATTCAGTCATTCTGTTTAGACTCAGTGGCAAAAGCAACTATTTTCTTAATAATATGTATTACTTTATGTAATAAATAACAATCATTAATGTACTGTACAGGTCTTTAAAGTTTTCAAAGAGTTTTTTTATATACTTTTCTTCTTCTGATCTCTGATACATCAAAAGCTAGTTACTATAAGTATACTATTTGCTATATGACAAATACCTGTATTATAGGAATAATTTTCATTTTGAAGATGAGAAACCTGTATCTCAGAGAAGTCGTGTAAGTTGCCCAAAGTCTGGCAACTAGCAAATGTCTAAAGTTGATTTCTTCCTGAGAGCAAGTCCAGCGCCTCACTTACTGCAGTACCCTACATGTTTAGATTTGATTGAGATGTTTTTATATGGCATATTTCATGTAATATAAAACATTGTGAAATACATATATTAAACATTCCTCTTGTTGTGGTTGTTTGTCATGTAATTGTTGTGGTGGTTTGTCCTTCATTTTTGAAGAGGACCAATGACATCATGGAGTGATGGCTTACATGCATGAATTGGATATGTGAGGCATAGTTGGACATAGTCATCAATTTCTCTCTTCCAATGTCATTGAAATCAAGTGGCAAGACAAAAATCAGGATGACTGGCAATAAACCAAGATACAGTGGATGACCTTGACGTCTTTGATTTCTGACCAAGTCACAACACCTACTTCAGCTACATTCATTGCTGCTGGAACACATTGTTTTCATCCACTCATTACACTGGGGAAAGACTTCACATACTTGGTTTAGACACTCCTGCCCCCACCTCACTGACAGGAACAATCAGTTATCCTCAGTCTGATTTCAGCCACCTGCCAAGACAGTTTACCAGTGTATGATGCTGTGCATGCTGCTGCTTTTTGGAGCCACAGGTGACAGTTGAGTGCCAGGTAGACTCCAAAAATCCATGAGCAGCTGTGAAAAGGACTTGGCAAGCCCTCACACTAGAGATGTGAGTCCTCACTGAACCTTCGCCCCCCTCCCCCCAAAAAAAACCCAAAGAACTGTTATGTAATGCTCATATGGAAAAGAGCTGTGTAGAGTCTCTTTGGTAGTGTCTCATTCTTCCTTGAGCAAAGTTATACTTTATGCAACTATAGTAACTGCTAGAATCCTCAGGGTAAAAAGGTCAGGTTTAACCAAGAAACAGTAGTTTATCTATAAGCAATCCAACCATAAGATGATTTTTTAAAGTATTATTGTTGTGTTTGTTACCTTGGTTCATTTTTTATTAGATGGAATTCAGAGTGGTAACTTGGAACAAATTGCTGTTATAGTTAAAGTTTTACATAACAGGTTTTGTGGTTAATTAAATATTAGGTTTTTCAGTTATCTTCTGCAGGCTTTTTAAAACCATCCTCCGTACAATACTAGTAGCAGACAGGAAAATAGGGATATAAACAGCATCCTGTTCCCATGTGACTTTGATTTCTTTGGCCAGGTCTCAAAACATTGAAAGTCTTTTTCCATTTAGATTAGAGTTTATGTGTATTTGGGATAGTTATATTTATTTAAAACATTACTCTTTTTTATGTTCTATTTGGGCAACTGTGAGTGATATTAAGTTGATAATTATTTGGTTCTTGTACATTTTCTTGGTTGAGTTTGATGAACTATTATGTGGTCTGTACTTTTAGTATGGATATTACTCTCACTTGTGCAACTGTGAAAGATAGTTAAATTCTGATGAATATCTCTAGACATTAGGTAATATATTGATAAATATTCAGCAGGTACTAACTTTGACCACATACAATGATGTGCTACACAGTCTCCAAAATTTCCTTGTGTAATATAATCTTTGTCTTTATTACTGGGGTATATTCATAGTACATGGAGTGTACATGAGTGTAGATATCTTATGAAGGCAGACTTTCATGTGTAGCATAGGACAACTATATGATATTTAGCAATGAATAGAGAAGGGGATTCAAGAACTAAATTGGGGCAATTTCATAAACCCATTTCTTGTTTCCCTTCCTGATGGGTTCCTGAATCATTGACTGTTGTTATTTAAGGGAATGATGACTTCAACTTATCGATATTTCTATTTTCATTTATTTTTCCTGTTTATCTCCTTGGGTAATATTTAAAAGTTGTCATAGCCAGTAACATTGATTTTATTATTATCCAAAGAGTTGACTGCTTAGTAGCCCCTCCCACATTTCACACTAAGGAATTGGGGGAGAAGAACCATTCCATACATGCTTTTAAAAATATACTTTATTTTAGCATTCATTTAAAAAATGACTTTTAAATTCTCTTCCTTTGTCCAGTCCAGCCCTTACACATTGAGAAGGGAAAAGATATGATATAAATATGTGTAAAATAATGCAAAACATTTCCAAATTACCCATGTTGCAAAAAAGCAAGAAAAAATGAAGTAAAAAACCATAATTCAGTCTGGACTCAAAGTTCATCATTTCTCTCTCTGGAAGTTAATAGCATTTTTCATCATAAGTCCTTTGGAATTTTTTTGTTTCCTTGTATTGATTAGAATAACTAAGTCCACAGTTGATCATCCATACAATATTGCTATTAATGTGTACAATGCTTTCTTGGTTCTTTTGTCTTTACTATGCATAAGTTCATATAAATAATCTCAGGGTTGTTCTTTTTTTAAACAATCCTGACTGTCATTTCTTAGAGCACAATAATATTTCATCAAAGTCATATGCTACCACTTGATCAACCATTCCCCAATTGATGGGCATTCCCTCATTTTCCAATATTTTTGCTGCCACAAAAAGAGCTGCTATAAGTATTATGTACATATAGGTATTTTTCCTTTTTATTTGACATCTGTGGTAGGAATGAACCATCTTATAGCCCTTTAGGAACACTTCTAATATGGTTAGAATAGTTCACAACTCTACCAACAGTGCATTAATGAACCTATTTTTCCACATCCCCACCATCATTCATTGTTTTTTTTCTTTTCTGGCATGTTAACCATTCTGATAGGTTTGAGTTGGCACATTAGTTATTTTAATTTACATTTCTCTAATTGATAATTTTGACATTTTCTCATATAACTATAGACAGCTTTGATTGGATCTAAAAACTGCCCATTCATCTCCTTTGAACATATATCAATTGGGAAATAGATCTTATATTTAGAAATTTGGCTCAGTCCCACATAAAATGAAGAAAAGAGTTTTTACCAGGCAATTTTCTATAAACCCCCCTCCCAGTTTTCTAATCTCCTGGTTTTGGCTGCATTGATTTTATTTGCATGAAAAAAATATTTTAATTTCATGTCATTAAAATTAGTAATTTTAATTCCTGTGATTCTATCTCTTGTTGGGTCCTAATCTCCCTCTTTATCCACATATCTAACAGGTACATTATTCCATTCTCACCTAATTTGCTTATTATCACCTTTTATGTTTAAATCATGCACTTATTTTTACCTTAACTTGTTATATGTTGTGAGATGCTGTTCTCTGCCTAATTTTAGCTTTCCAATTTTTCCAGCAATTTTTGTAAAATAGTGAGCTCTCTTTGAGTTAATCAAATACTAGATTATTATGGTCATTTACTATGTATTGTGTACCTAATCTCTTATGGATGTTACACCACTCTGTTACATAACTGATTCCAGATTGTTTTCATAATTACCACTTGGTAATGTTATTTAAAATCTGATACTGTGAGGCCATCTTCCTTCACATTTTTCATTAATTCCTTTAACATTCTTGATCTTTCATTATTCTAAAATAATTGTTATCATTTTTGGCTCTATAAAATAACTCTTTGGTAGTTTGATTAGTATGCCGCTGAATAAGCCAAAATTACATTAGATTGAAATGTCATTTTTATATATTGGTTTGGCCTACAAATAGCAATTGATATTTCTCTAGTTGTTTAGATCTGTCTTTGTTTTTCTGGAGAATGTTTTGCAGTTGTGTTCATACAGTTCCAGGGTTTATCTTGGCAAATAAACTCTCAAATACTTTACATTATCTAAAGTTATTTTAAATAAAATTTCCTTTTCTATATCTTCCTGCTGGGTTTTGTAATAGATAGAAATACTTATGACTAAGATGGGTTTATTTTACATCCTGCAACTCTACTAAAGTTGTTAGTTGTTTCAAGTAGTTTTTATTGATTTTCTAAGGTTCTCTGAATGTACCATTATATCATATGTAAAGTGCGATAGTTTTGTTTCCTCATTTCCCCGCTGAAGGATTATGCTCAGTTTTGCTAGGGAGCTGATTCTTGGTTGTAATCCTAGCTCTTTTGACCTCTGGAATATCATGTTCTAAACTGTTCTCAACATAACTCTGAATGAAAAAGCTGAAGCCCCTAAGCATCAGTGTGCCAAAGATGGAACCATATCCTTATCCCTCTTATTCTATGTTCTCTCTCTAAGAACTCTCTGTGAATAATGAGAAATGCCTTCTCACATAACCCTCCCAGATGCATCTGTTTAATATCAGTTACTAATGAATTATGGAACTGCTGTGTATTGTGAGATATGGTTACTTTTATAAAATCTACTTTGACAACTCAGTTAAGGTTTCTTAAATATAGCTCCACACAGATTTTTCCCCCCACCCAGGATTACTATCTTGTCATGGTTGAGCAGCTTGTGTAGCTCAAAGAAACTATGAGCTGTACTATGCAGGGTTACCCAAGACAGACAGATAGAAAGAGCATCCACTGGAAAAGGAAATGGCAAATCACTCCAATATCCAATACTACACTCCAAGAAAAACCCTTATAATCTAGTGAAGTGATAAAAGAGATGACATTGGAAAGCAAATTTCTCAGGTCAAAAAATTTCCGCTGCTGGGGAAGAATAAAGGACAATTTCAAGTAGCTCTAGTACTATGGAATGGATAGACCAAAATGAAAGAAATCAGCTGAGAAAGCATCTGTTGACAAAAACAATGTTTAATGCTATAAAGATCAGTATTATAAAGGAACCTGAAATGTGAGGTCTATGACAAGGAAAGCTGAGAGCTACAGAATCAACACTTTCTTATTGCCATTCTGTAAAACTTTTGAGCCTTTTGAGAGTTCTATGGACAGCAAAGAGATCAAATCAATCAATACTTAAAGAAATTAATTCAGGCTATTCACTGGAAAGTCAAATACTGAAGCTGAAGCGTAAGTATTTTGGATACATAATGAGAAGACAGAATTCATTGTAAAAGACTCTGATATTGGAAAAGATTTAATGCAAAAGAAAAAGGGGACAGCAGAGGATGAGTTGAATAGGTAGTATCATGGAAACAACAAACTTGTACTTGGACAGATTTCAAGAAATATTGAAGGATAAAAGGGTCTTCTGGAATCCAGTGTGGTTCATGGGGTCACAAAGAGTTGGGTTTGACTGAATGGCTAAGTAACAATGGCAACATTCTGGTGGGAAAGACCTAGTCCTATATTGCCATCATTAAATACTCCATATCCACAAACAAATCTGCATCACTCTGTCATTTGCTCAACCTTTCATTGTTAATATATTGCTCAATGAGTTCATGCAGATGTTGGATCTTTCTTGTTTCATAGGCTCCACATGGAGGGAAGATAGTTTCAGTGATATTCCACAAATTCAATGGCATGTGCCTATAATCCCTCTTTACTATTACTTAATGAAGTGTTGTCAGCATATTTCAAATGCGTTCCTATAGATTTTGGACCTGCTTGTCATGTGCTTTGTTGATGTATATCAGTACTCTTCTTCTATTTTAATTAAAGGTGTTGTTCTTTCTATAGCTGCATTAGAGTGATGGGCATTGAGTTTTCCATGTATTATGGGGTTGTTGTTGTTTTTTGGTTAAGATAGATTCCAAATCTATTAGGGATTATTTTGCAATCTGAAAAGTTTATACTGTTTAGACTTGAGTAGTTATTAATTATTTTAAATGTCTTTTTTACAAGTAAGCTTTGATATCAGAATCTCAGTATTTCTCTTCAGCAAGATATCAAAATATTTTTATAATTCTGCTAAGCACACTTTTCCTGGAGGGAGACCAATGTGTTTGCTGCTATCACTTTCATAGATCAACTCATCTTGACTTCCAGATTTAAACTTTAAACATTTTATGTCTATAAATTCAAAATGAAATTTCTTCATCATAGAAGAAAATTTCAAAATATAAAAGCTATTTTTTGTGTGAAAATACAGATTTTGATGTCAGCCACATACATGAAGTGGTTAATAAAATGTTTTGGTTTTATTTATTTATTTATTTTGCCTATCACACTTATTTTTATTTAGGAGAAATGAAAATATGTTTAAAGACAGGCATAACTATAATGGACTTAACTGTCTCCATGAAATATGACATGTTTCATATGGACTACTTTTGACATTATTGTGCTGGTGACATATTTTAGAAAGAGAAACGTTTTCTATGTAGATGTCAAATATTCTTATGTTTTTGGTATATTTGTTCCTCCTTTTTATATTGGATGTGAACTGATAAACCTTGAAGGTATAACCAAGTCAAAGAAAATTTGATAACCAAAAAAGGCAATGGCATTTTGGAGCATCTTGTTCAGGAATTACTCAATTGACAAGATATTCTTTACTCCCTTGGGATATTTTGCTACACCCTTTTTGATCCTTGATTAATAGGTTGTTTTCTCATAAATGTTTATTGTTTGTTTTTTTGATACACCCAGTCCATTTTTATTAAGTAATATGAGCTTGACACATGTGCATACCCAATAGCCATATGAAGATTAAATAGATGATCACAGACAATTAGAAGCTGCTTCTGTGAGATTCATGATGTCATGTAAATAAAGTGCCTCAGAGATACTGGGGAAGAAGTGAACATTACATAATTGGTTTTGATCATATAACCATGTCTTGAATATGAGGTTTTTCATTGAATTAGTATTGAAAAGACTTATCTACTTCAACTACTATCTTTGCCTTATTCATCCTTCTGTCAAATTTCTGTGAATATTTTGCGTGTGTTATCTGGTGAAGGGAAAGTCATCTCCAGTAGTAGGAATCATTAAAGTTTAGCACAGCAAGCCACCAGAAGCCAGGAGTTTGATCCAAGGTTATTTTTTAATGCACAATATTGTTGCCACAGGGATCCAGAGCTGATCTCTCTTTCTCTAGTAAAATCTGAAAAGTTCCAACATTGGTTGATGCTCTGCTCACTAGATAACAGTCTACATTAGAGCCTCATTCTCTCCCAGAAGAGGAAAGTGCAATAAGGCCCAGAAAATTCAGTAACAACTCAGATGCTGTTACAATACATTTTTTTTTTGCATTTTGGTCAAATATAAATATTCTCTAACTTAAAAAAAAAAACAACAGAAAATTCAGCACCCATCTTGACCTGTTAGTGAACCACTTCTCTATTCTATAAACTTGAATTGGTTGTCTTCTTATTTTGTCATCAATGATACCCTGCCAAATCCCACTTTTGTATTATTCTAACTATCTTCTCCCTTTTCTCTTATTCCCATGAATTGAATGCAGCCAGAGAAAATAAGTATAGTATGCTAACTAGATACACCATGAATTTATATTATATAATCTCAACAGTGCCTTCACTGTAACAAGGCAGAACTTTTATACCTCCTTAATCAATTCACTATTCTAATACAATGGCATTTCTAATGCTATCCATCCTTCTTCAAATATCCCATGGATCCAACTCCCTTCACCCTCTAGATGAGAACCTCACCTAGTATGTCATGAAAACATTGAGGTCATTCACCAAAATGTCCCTGTTCTCCTCTCTTCCTCATCTTATACTACTCAAATGCTTTCCCAAAACTCCAAAATATGAACAATGTTCATTCTGGTCCATATTGTCTAGCATAATGCCTCCCTCTATCATCCCATCTCTCTCACAAATTTTCTGTCTCTCCTGAATTCTGGCTACTTCCCTGCTTCCTATCAACATATTCACATTTCTGTCTTCCTTAAAACAATAACAAAAACAACAACAAACCAAACCTTTACATGATCCATCTATTCCTTTGTCTATATATGTTCAAGGCAGGAAGATCTTCAAATTCCCTAAGACTTATTAAGGGGCAGGGAAAATCTTCAAATTCCCATTACCATTACATACTATAAATAATTTGAGAACATTTTCTTTGTCTACTGCTTCTTAGGTTTTAAGATAGGTTAGAATTTTGGGCAGTCCATGAATAAAAAATTTAAAAGTAATTTCAATTTGCTAAGCACTAGGTTTACAAAAAAAGGCCAAAGGTACTCTCTATTCTCAAGAAACTCACTTTCTAATGGAGGAAATGATATGTAAATAACTGTTGATGAACAAACTGCATGCATGACAAATAGGAAATAATTAAAAGAGGGAATTAGAAAAGGGATTGAGAAATGCTTCTTTGCCGAATGTGGGATTGCATCTGAGACTTGAATGAAGCTAAGGAATCCACAAGGTTTAGATGAAGAGGGAGAGCTTTCCATTCATGGGAGATAGTGAAAAAATGACTGAAATCGGGAGATAGAATGTGTTATTTAAGAATTAGCAAGGTTGGTGTTACTGAATAGAAGAGATAATGAGGGAAACAGAGTGTAGAATGTAAGAATATTGGAAAATGGGGATAACTAGGTTGTGAAGGGCTTTGCATGTCAAACAGAGGGTTTTATATTTGATACTGGAGCTAATAGAGAACTATTGAAGTTTATGAATGGGGGAGGGTTTTGTGATATGGTCAAATCTGTGATTTGGGAAAATTACTTTGATGACTGTGTAAAGAATGAACTGGAGCAGGAAGAAACTCATGGCAGGCAGATCTATCATCTGGCAATTGCACTAGTTCAGGAATGAGCAGATGAGGGACTACACCAAGGTAATGGCAGTATGAGAGGAAAGGAGGGGACATATGCAAGGGATTTTACAGTGATAAAACTGACAGGTCTTGACAACAAATTGTATATGGGGATGGCAATGGTGAGAAAGGCTAGCCCATAAATAACTGTTCTCTAATTCTTCACATTACTGATGTGCAGACTTTTTGTTTCTTCTTTAATTTGTTTTCATTATGTCAAATTTATTATTGCATACATGACAAACGTTTTTTTCACCTCTTTTTTCAAAAATTCTTTGATGTCTCTGATTTCTTCTCAGGCATTTGTCAACATTTTTTATATGGATGGTTTATTTTGTTCCTTATGAAATTTGACTTCTTGTCTTATCTTAAACTTTGGAATTTTTGTTTTCCAAACCCTTTCTATATGTTTCTTTTCTTTCTTCCTTTATTTAATCAATTTGGCATTCAAGTTTTTGAATATATTTACCAAGCCAGATGACAATTATAGCACATAAGAGGATTTTTACAGTTGTTCTGATCTGTTATAATTGCTCTGCTGGTGAGATTCATGCCATTAAACTTTAAAAGATA
Organism: Petaurus breviceps papuanus; assembly: GCF_028583685.1. NCBI lineage: Eukaryota > Metazoa > Chordata > Mammalia > Diprotodontia > Petauridae > Petaurus > Petaurus breviceps. Next base: position 28,892,546 of record NW_027186523.1, read on the forward strand.
TTTTTTAAAATTCCAGTAGAAGTATGTCCATCTCCTTTTAAAGTCATTTGAGACTTTGCTGCTGCTTTAGTCTTTTTTTAAAAATATAACTTATGAAGCTTATTTCAAGTAATTTTTTTTTTGTTTTCTGAGGTTTTTCAATGTTCTCTTCATATTTTAGGAGCTTCTAAATTTATTTTCTTATTTTATCTAATCTTGGCTTAGGGATGAAATTCATTTTTTTGTTGTTGTTTTAACAATTATACTCCAATGGTTAACAACATGTGTTTGAGCTGAGGGTAAAATTGACTAATAAAGCAGTGTGTAGATCTTAACTTATAATTAATGAGATCTGTCTCTAGTTTTGTTATCTCATAAAATTATCCATTGCATCAATCGATTTCATCCTCACTCACTCCTTAATACTTAGCACATCTTCATTGAAGCATGTCAATCAAAGGTCAAATTGTCAATTTTGATTTTTTGCAATGCAACTTGTCTTCTTGTGCTACCAGAATACAAAAAATACCACCACTTATTATGATGTCTGCCATGTTACCATGTGAACAGCACAAGCAATCTAAATGGAACGGGGTTACAAGTAGTTTCATCACTTTGACCAAGGTGTTTATCCAATAGAGTACAGTTTTCTGCTGTTTCAGAGTTCATGCCACATCTCCACAGCTACAATAGGAGTCTCAGGACAGCATAAGTCCGGAGTCCTGCTGTTCAAAAACTAAGTTGGCATTACCTTCCTTTAACATTTCCCTGAAACCCCAACCCCTACTAAAAGACATGGATGATGAAGAGGATTTAAGGGAGTTTCTTTAGTTGTTCTAATTATGTTTATTATGATTATTTTGTCAGTGTTTTCTTTCTAATGTGATTGTAGCTTGCTCAGAGCATCTGCCTTGAGGCTATGGAACCTGTTTTACACAGAGTTTAAACAGAGTTTAGGAATTAAACATAAAAAAATTACCTTCTTCCAAACATCAAATGATCTCAGGTGAATGATCTAACCTTTAATTCTGAAATGGTGGGCATAATGGCTGTCACCAGATAACATCTGCAAAGTGTTTTGAAACTCTTAAATGAAAAAGAAAACAATTAATGGGAAGAAATAATTAGGGGAAAGCAAGAACATTTTCTGTCACATAGGAATAATATATTCAATTCATATGAACTTCAAAGTGATTTCCTTATGTGGAAGTCAATAAGACCCCTTCTCTGTCCTCTAAGTGAATGTATAATTGAGATAGACTGGGCTTGTACCATGATCAAATTGTAGCTTTCTCTGACCCCCTACAAATGAGGGATCAAAACTGCATCTATGTAATAAGTGCAATCTTCTTTCATTTATATTCTGTTGCCATAGCAATGCAGTTCTGTACCCTGATTACCTTCTCCAATGAAGTTACATTACATGGAAGCCTGGAGAGACTATTTTTCCCCTAAAATCTCAAAATTGTCCTCCTAATTAGTATTCTGTAACCATCATATTTTATTCAATGTTCAGTGCATGCTTTATTCTTTAAAATTTGGTGACTGAAAATAATGTAATGTAGTGTTTTCTCTTATAAAAGTGAAAAGTTCATCTATTATCTGTTATCTCTTATGCCTGATATTTATATTAGATGTATATAGGTACATGTGTGTCTGTTTGCTTCTACTTAGAAGATATTCTAATGTTTAAGTTTATGAATTTAAAAATCAGTTTAATTATGAATTCTTATAGTTTCACAAATAGAATTCTACATGGCCTCCAAACTAAAGAAATAAAAGGAAATCATGTTTTATATATGTATACACACATCAAAATGCATAGTCCTTTGGAAAAGCATATATGTATATACACATATACATGTGTATGTATTTAGTACATGCATGAACATTTATATACACCTATATATATATATATGCATGTACATATTATGTATCTTTACAGTGAAACTATAATGTCATTAATATAGGGAACTCTCCTTAAGAAAACTCCCAGCAATGAAGATCAGCACCTGGTCTGCAGCTTTTAGTCACCTAGAGGTACTGAGAAGTTTAATGATTTTTTTCCAGCATTCCACAACAAGAATGCATCACAGAAAGGACTTAAATCCAGGCCTTCCTCATCCCAAAGCCAACTCTTCTTACTATGCCTTTCTGCCACTTTGTGCCTATGTATGAGGGTATGCCTTTGTATATGTGCAGCTTGGGAGTGTGCATAAGATAGTAAGATAGATCAATAGATTGATAAATAGATCAATCAATAGAGATAAATAGACAGCTAGCTTGGTAGATAGATGAAAGGTGATAGGGAGATAAATGATGTGTGGATATTAGAATGATAACTGAATGGAGGAAAGACAGATGAGAGATAAATGATTGAATGATAGAATAAATATGGAGCATCTGTCACCTTTTTATTCCTCTTTTATACTAAGAATAAAAATAGGATATTAAAAAACACTGCAAAAATATCAAGCCACCCAAGAGAGTAGAATTTGTATTATACCTTGTTCCTAAAGCTGTGAAGTTTATTAACTCTCTGCAAACTGCACTAAGGTAAAAAATCTTTAAGTTTATAAAACAAGTTCACATGTCACATCCTGACTCATCTTGCTGTTAGTGATCCCATCATGACCGAGATGTATATGTATATGTATATGTATATGTATATGTATATGTATATGTATGTGTATGTGTATATGTATGTGTATGTGTATGTGTATGTGTATATGTACACGTACACACATATGTACGAGTATATGCATATGTGTATATGAATGTGTGTATATATGTGTATGAATGTATATATGTATGTGTATATGTATATGTGCATATGTGTATGTATATACGTATTCATATGTATGCTTATGTGTATGTGTGTTTGCATATGTATGTGTTTGTGTATGTGTGTATATTTATATGTATATGTGTGCATATGTATACACATATATGTATATATGCATGTGTGGATGTGTACGTACATGCATGTGCATGTGTGTGTACGTGTATATGCCTACATATTTGTATGTATATATATGTATTTGTGTGTATATGTATGTGAATGTGTATATGTATATGAGTATGTATATATGTGTGTGTATGTGTATATGTATACGTATGTGTATGTATGTGTATAGGTATAGGTATATGTTTAGTCTGACACACCCTAGGTTATTTAAAAATGTGTTCAGTTCAGAATTTAATTACAACTTGTTTTTCCAATTTTTGTTGTCACCTACTTCTAATATTATTTTATGGTGAGAACTTTTTTTTTTCTGAACTTTCTTTTTTCAATACTTGTGCTAGCCAAGCTCCAGATTGACTATAGCACCTTACATTTTCCAGATCACACAGTTAAGAAGGTAGAGTAGACATCAAGGTCATAGTTAAATCCCTCTTTTACAAATAGGGAAATAGGTCCCAGCAGTATTGTAATGTGATTATAGTCATACATATAATTTCTAGCAGAAATATGAGCAGTACTCACATCCACTCAACTCCAAATACAGATCACTTTAAAATAAATATTCCATATTTCATTCGGATAGAAAGAATATGAGAATAAGACATGATATATTACAGGGTTTTGGTTCTGACCCCTTCATATTTTTTGTCAATAATTCAGACATAGATATAATATTAATAGAAATAGTTTACATTTACTTAGGGCTATTCTTGTGGGATGTACATATGACATGAATTAGGAAATGATGATCAATGAATTGAATGGCAAAGTAGGATATAACAGTATCTTGATAGAGGATAACAATGAAACAAAACTATCAAGATGAAATTTAATAAAGTTAAATATAAGCTTTCAAATTGATTTTTAGAAGCGTTAACTACACAAAACAGAAATGTTATTTAAAAATTTTTAAAGTATGTTGACTGTAAGCTCAATATTAGTCAATGCAGATTCAATTACATGTATATCCAAAGTTTATTGGAAATTTACAAGTTATTAGTAAAAATTATAGTATTTTGAAAAGGTTATGTTTTTTCTTTGTATCAGAATACATCCACAGTATATTTTACCTAAAGAAAGTCAGAGGTGAACTGAAAACTGTTTTCAAGTACTTCAAGGTCTACAAGTTAAGGGAATTTGAAGATCTTTCCTGCCCATTAATAGGCCTATGTGCCCAGCTGTGATACATCCTCACTCTCATAGAGCCCATTGGGGAAGGAACTTGCTTAAAGAGAAACTTGTGCTAGCAGGCTATCCTGGGTATACATGCTGATACACATGTGGAGGCAGGATTTTATTTGGTCATACAAAATGGAATCAAGAGTTAATAGGGGTAAGTTTCAAAGAGAAAAATTTAGTCTTGATGTCTGGGAAAACTTCCTGACAATTAGAAGTGTGAAATTGGAGTAGACCAACTTGATAGGTGGGAAGTTTCTGATCCTTGAAGGCTGTCAAACAGAATGGATGGTGACTTCTCAGGAATGTTATAGTAGGTAATCTTTCATTAATGGCTTGACCTGGATAACTGCTAAGGACCTTTCCTAATCTCAAATCTTTGATTCTGAATATTTTACTTAGTTCAAGGTAGTACTTTGTGGGACACACACTGAAAAGGATTCTAGAGAGGCATAACCAGGATGGTGAAGGTTCTGTAAACCATATTAGCATAAAAGAAGCTTGAAAATTTTGAGAATATTTAGCTTGTAAAAAAGAAAATTCAGGGATCAATAAATAATAATTGTCTTCAAATATTTAAAAAAATTATCATGAGGAAGACATTCTAAGACAGTACCAATACTAACAAGAAAGAAAGCTTTAGGAGAAATAAGAAAAAAACTTTTAATAATCAGAACTTTTCAAAAAATTCATATCAGCTGCCTTTTGAGTTCCCTGTCTGTATATATTTAAAGAGACACTGAATGAGCTACTATCATGGTTATTAAAGAAGGAAACGCTAAATTAGATAGAGGGTTTGAAGAGGAGATTGCAAGAGAAGGAAGTTGAAGATCCTTTCTAACCTAAGTATGTGCTACCTCTAAAACCAAAGTGGAGTGAAATGGATTTGTTTTGAGAACCAGAAATAAACCATTTAGATTTTCAACATCCTCGATAATTCAAAGAATCTGTGATGTTGCTTTATGTTGGTGTTCGCTTTAGTGGTACATATTACAATCTATACATATTCGCTAATCCTGAGTGAGTTTGGTCTACATCTTAAAAAAAGCAAAACCCTCTGTAAGAATGTCTAACCAATTAGAAAGGAATCTCTCTTGAGGTATTTTAGCATAAAATGGGTACCTTGGAAGCCATCAAGTCTTACTCCTTTTACAAATGAATAAACTGAAGGCCAGAGAGGTTAATTAATTTTTCAGGATAAGTCATATAGATAGCAAATAGCAGAGCTGTCATTAGAACTTAGGTCTTCTAATTCCAAATCCAGTTCTATTGACTCTGTCATCTTGCCTCATCATGCATCACTTCTGACATGATAATTTAACTTTTGACTACTTAATCACCCAGTCACACACACACATCATATCTCTATACGGTTGTTTAGATTCTCTGCAGTTGTAAGTCTTTGGACATTTAGCACCCCATCATTCATAGCCACTGAGAATCAAATGGAAGAACTCTGTTAAAAAAAGTTAGTATTCTGTTTCAGCGGGCTTGCTGTCATTGAAAGTACTATACAATTATACAAAGTCACTATAGCCTACTCTTGTCCATCTTACTGGCATGCTGCTGCTCCTTGCCTTCCATCTTCAAACCTGATCCTCTACCTCCCAGTATGAAATTTTGCTCTCCTTAGCCAATCTTAGACCTACCACTGGTCATTTTTCTATTAGACTGCTAGAGATTCCCTGTCCTCAATCTCAACCCCTGCAACTTTTTTCCTCTTGCTCTGGGAACAGCAAAAGAATCAATATCACTACTATTTCTAAAAGGGGTATGTTGATCTACTAACCATTGCTTCCATTCACTATGCCTATGACTTCTCCCCAAAACCCTTCTCTGCTAACAAAACATATGCACGCATACATATATGTATATGTATATGCGTGTGTGTATGTGTGTGTGGGGGGGTATTCTCTCCCTATGATTATATAAGTTTTTTTCTGGTTAAAAACTATCTTGCATCTTATCTTGTATTCCTCCAATGCTTACCCCAGTGCCTCACCCAAAGTAAGTGCTAAGGCAAAGTGATTTCTTCATTCATTTGTTCACTTATTCTTACTAACCGGTTTTAGACCTAGGTCATTGCTTCTCTTCCGTATCTCTCCCTGCCCAATATCTGTGCATTCACGAACTAACCCCGTCCAACTACATGTCATAATCTGGAAAACAGGTATTCTATGCTTTCTTGATTTTTCCCTTGTGGACGGTTAAGTTTAATGTTTTAGAGTAGTTGCTAATCTCATTTGTGAGTCATTTCATTATTGTGAAGAGTAATGAAATGAACACAATGTGATTCACAAACAAGAACATCTAGAGAAGCAGTATAGGGGCTGGGTGATAAATGTTTAACAATCAGGCTCTTGAAGGGGGAATGAAATGGAAGCACACATGCTTTTAAGTTTAATATGCATTATTAACACTTTCTTATGTCTAGACAATCAACAAAACAAGAAATCAAGGTATGACTTTTAATGTTTTCCAATTTTTGAGGTGTGAATGCTCACACTGAAAATCTGACAACTGGCTTTCATAAGAAGTTTAGAGCTGGCTCCAATACACCCATTAGCCCCCCTCCTCAGACTTCAAAGATGTTTTCCTAGTAAATTGTTTTCCTCATTTAAATGCATTCATTTTGTTTGTGACAAATATTTTGTTTACCAAAATTATCTATTTGATCTTTTGAAATTGCCTCTATCCCTCGTTTAGCTAAGGATTAACAATTTGCCCATAACTATGAAATATATGTCTTGAGCTTCTCTTCTATTTTTTATGAGATATGGCTTAATATTCATGATATATTCATTTTGAATTTATTATGGAATGTTGTGGGAAGGAACTCAGTGATACATAAGAGAAAAACCCCTGCCCCACATAAATGTCTTTGGCTTCTTTCTTTTCTTGATCTTGAGCTAATTTTTTCCAAAATATTGTTCACCCTTCTACCCTATGCCCACTTTTTCAATGAAGTCATCAAATATTAATAATCCTGTAAATTTAACTCCTATCAAGTTGTTTGTAAAAGTTTTCTACTTGCTCACTCACTGCAGCAGCTGGTAACCGCAGCTATAATTACCTGCAGTGTAAACCAGTTTCACCAACTCATTTATTTGTCTCTCTAAGCAGAACGTGTGAGCCCTCCTTCCATTTAGCTGCAACTCCCTTTTGTCTTCTGACTTCAGTTATAATGGGGCCAAAACTGACACAATTCTGTAGATCTATTATCTTTACTTATTGTTCCCTGGACAAGGAGGTTGCAATTAAATGACCAAACACCATGTTAATGTTTTTAAACATTCTAAAAATTGTGTAATTCTTTGTATCTTCTGACCCATTTTCTGGCACTCTTGCACAATCATTGCAGAAGTGGAAGGGAGCTGCATTGACCTAATGGTGATTTTGCATCTTTCATTTATTACAGGACTTCCCATCGTCACATAATTGAACATGTAGTAAACAGTGATTTGGGAGAACCACTCCAAATTTAAGAAGACTAATCCTCCAACAGCTGACATAATCTGTGATTGGGCTATACTTGAAAGCATGCCAGAATTGTGGAACTTGTCAGAATGTAGTGTTGACTGACAAAACCTGTGAAAGCTCAGGGTCACCTTTATATTACAATAGGATGTTACAATAGGTTTCTTCTTATCCAAATAAAGATATTCCCATTTTACTCTGGGTACAATAATCCTTGTGCTCTCCTCTTCACAGGATTTTTGTGGGGAAAACATTGTTTACACTATAAAAAGCTTTATAAAGATAAAATTTAGGCAAATACATCCAGAGAGCTGCAAAAAAATATGAAACCAGGTAAAAGGTGACAAAGTTTTGACCTTCATTTTTTTGGAATTCTATAATTAAGAAATACTTATCTAATTGCCATTGGATGTATGAAAACCAACTCATCCATAACACATGAATACTGTATTCAGTATCTACTATGCCAGAAACTATTTGAAGCTCTGAAAATATTATAATTATTACAGGACATTTCCTAGCATGGGATGGTAAGGAAGAAGAATTTTGTAGTAAAAAGAACAATAAACTTTTAGTCATTTTAAGATTCTCCTCAGAAACTTGCTGGCATTTAACTTCTCAGTGCCTTCATTTCCTGTTTTGTAAAATGAAAATAACAACTATTGTCCTGTATACTTCATGATATTTTCATAAAAACGTGCATATAAGCCTAATGAAGAGAGGGAAGAAAGAGTTCAGGTGGTTCCTTGAATAGAATCTCAAGTAATGGACCATACAGCAAAATTACTATTACAGCAATAGATACATCAAATTGGAGGCTAATTATGATGCAACAGTTTCTGTGAGGTAACAGTCATGGAGGACGTTTGGGAGAGTCAGTCGGAGGGAATTCTATCATTATTTCTACTTTTGTAACATCTTTACATCTCTCAAACTTACCCTATTATTTCCTCTCATATTTCAAACACTGGAATAGGCCTGTATCACCTTACCCCTGGGCTATTGTAATAACCTCCTGGTTGGTTTTTCTGTCTCAGGTTTCTATCCATTCCAATCCATCCTTCACTTATATGACAACTTTTTCTTCTTAAAATGCATATCTGACCATATTACACCAACATCTTCTCATTCAGTAAACTACAGTGGTTCTAGCATCCTTCTTTCTTTGCCAATATTTGCCTTTCAAATTTTCTTAGACCTTATTTCCCTCCACATACTCTGTGAACCTGTGACACTGGCCTCCTCACACTAGGCAAGTAAGGTCTCACCCAAGATCAAGGAGCATGTTTCCCAAGGATAAGAGGACATTTCATGTCTCATGGATTTCCATGTCCTTCAGAGTCTACCTGACTGATATAAAAGGGTTGTTCCTTAGATGAAGAAATAAATGGGAAAATGAGAAAAAACCTTAATTCTAATTTAATAATTGATTGTTAATATAATAGCAAAATAATAATTTCTTCCAAAGGTCTATCTCAGTAAACACAACAAGAATATTAAAAAAACTTGATATTTACAACATGTAAATAAAAAAGCAATAATCAATAACCTGTGACATACATGGATTTTGTTCATTTAATAGTATGGAGAAATTATTTATGAAGATAATTAGACCCTAAAATCCTTAAATTTTTTTGAAAGGGGCAGAGCCAAGATGGTGATGTAGAAGCAGGAAAACTCCATGAGCTCCCCCAACAACCACCTCACATACCTATACGATATGACTCTAAACAAACTTTAGAGCTACAGAACCCACAAAGTGACAGAGAGAAACAAATCTCCTGCTGAAAGCAGCCTGGAAGGCCTACAGAAAAGGTCCATTGCACAGTGCTGGGAGCCAAGTACAGACCCACATGAGTCTGCAATTTTAGCCTCAGGGTGGTCCCAACCAGCAGCAAATGGAGCAGACTGTGGGAGAGTGGATCACCTGCACCTGTGGTGGTTTCCATAATTATCAACCTATAAATGTCAAAGATAAAGTTAAAAGTCAGGGTGGAACTCTATTGGAACTGGGGGGGTGGGGTAGGGATGGAGGAATGGTACAGGCCCTGCCCCTGGGGTGAGAAGTGGCAAAGGTGTGGTGGCTCTGCAGCCACCACAGCATGGCTGCTTCAGAGCTCCTGGCCTGCAGATCACAGGGGGACCAAGTGATTATTCGGAGGGTAAACAATTTTCTTTAAACTGCTTTAATCTGTAACTCTGTCTTGGTTGGAGGTCCTGGGGTGTGTGACCAGGTGCCAGAGCTTGTGGCAACTGCAGGGAGGGCACCCAACTAAGAGCTCCAGCAGCTGCAAAAACACCAGCGATTTGGGACAAAGCTCTCCTCTCTAGTAGCAGAGGTGTACTGTGGGAAAAAGCTCAAAATCAAGTAATTGAGTGGCAACATAAGCAGGCAAAGGAAGCAAAGCAAGCACAGCAATCAAACCTTAGATTCCTTTTTTGGGGACAAAAAGGATCAAGGAATAGAATGGGAGGAGGATAACAAAGTCAGAACTCTGGCACCAAAAGCTTCCAAGAAAAATATGAATTGGTTACAGGCCATGGAGGAGCTAAAGAAGGATTTTGAAAATCAAGTAAGAGAAGTGGAGGAAAAATTGGGAAGAGAAGTGAGAATGATGCAAGAAAATCGTGAAAAGAGAGTCAACAACCGGACTGAAGAAAATAACACCTTAAAAAAATAGATTAACTCAAATGGGAAAAGAGGCCCAAAAAACCAATGAGGAGAAGAATGCCTTAAAAATCCAAATTTGCCAGATGAAAAAAGGAAATTCAAAAGCTTACTGAAAAGAATAATTCCTTCAGAATTAGATTGGAGCAAATGGACACTAATGACTATGTGAGAAATTGAGATACTATTTGAGATACAGATAGAAACAAATGAAAAAATAGAAGTCAATGTGATATATCTCATTAGAAAAACCACTGACCTGGAAAATAGATCCAGTAGAGATAATTTAAAAATTGGACTACCTGAAATCCATGATTAAAAAAAAAGAACCCTCTCTGGAGTCAGGAAGACCTGAGTTCAGTTCCGGCCTCAGACACTTAACACTCACACAAAGAAAAACTAGCTGTCTAACCTTGGGCAAGTTACTTAATCCCTATTGCCCTCCAAAAGGCAAAAAAAAATACCTAGAAATCATCCTTCAAGATTTTCTCAAGTAAAATTACCCTGATATTTTAGAACTAGAGGGCAAAATAAAAATTGAAAGAATTCACCTATCATCTTTTGAAAAAGGTCCCTAAAAGAAAACTCCTAGGAATATTATAGCTAAATTCCAGGGTTGCCAGGTCAAGGAAAAAATATTACAAGCAGAAAAGAAGAAACAATTTGAAGACTGTGGAATCACAATCAGGATAACACAAGATCTGGCAGTTTCTACATTAATGGATCACAGGGTTTGGAACATGACATTCTGGAGATCAAAGGAACTAGGATTAAAACCATGAATCACCTACCCAGCAAAACTGAATATAATGTTTCAGGGGAAAATAGGGTCATTCAATGAAATACAGCACTTTCAAGCATTCTTGATGAAAAAAGCAGAATTGAATAGAAAAATTTGACGTTCAAATACAAGAAGCAAGAGAAGCATGAGAGGGTAAACAGGGAAAAGAAATCATAAGAAACTTATCACAGTTGTACTATGTACATTCCTACATGGAAGAATTATAATTGTAACTTATGAAACTTTTCTCAGTATGGGGATAGTTTTAGGGCATATAAATGTGTGTGTATGTATGTATATATATATATATATATATATATATATATATATGCACACACAAACATATGTCTATATAGGAGGGTATATGTGTGTATGAGTGTGTGTGTTTATATATGTGTACAAGTATACATAAAGAGCACAGAATAAATTGAATAGGAAGGGATGATATTTTAAAAAATAAAATTAAGAGATGAGAGGAATAGAATGAGAGGAGATAGGGAGAGACAGAATTGGGTAAAATATCTCATATAAAAGAGGGAAGGGAAAACTGTTACAATGGATGGGAAGAACAGGAAGGCAAAAGGGAATGGTTCAACCTTACTCTATTGAATTTGGCTTAAGGAGGGAATAACATGCATACAAAACTAGGTATCTTACCCTACAGGAAAGTATGGGGTAAAGGGATAAGAGAGGGGATGATAGAAGGGAGGGCATATTAGGGGGAGGGTAGTTAGAAGCACACACTTTTGAAAAGGGACAGGGTCAAAATGGAAATTAGAACAATTGGGGGGAAGGATAGGATGGAGGGAAATATAGTCAGTCTGTCACAATATATCCACTATGGCAATGTTTTGTGTAACTATGCATACACAGCCTATATGTAATTGCTTATCTTCCCAGTAAGGGTGGGTGATGAGGGAAGAAGGGAAAGAATCTGGGATTCAAAGTTTTAAAATCAAATGTTAAGGGGGAGGCTAGGTGGAGCAGTGAGTAAAGCGCTGGCCCTGGAGTCAGGAGGCCCAAGTTTGGTTCTGGCCTCAGACACTTAACACTCACACACACACACACACACACACACACACACACACACACACACACAAACTAGCCGTGTAACCTTGGGCAAGTTACTTAACCCCAATTGCCCTCCAAAAGGCAATAAAATAAAATATTAAAATATTATTATTATTATTATTATTATTAATTTTACTCACAACTTGGAAATATGATATATAGTCACTGGAGTATGGAGATCCATCTTGCCCTACTGGAAAGTTGGAGGGGGAATGGCGGAGAATATAGAAGAGAGCAGATTGGGGGATATTCAGTGGGATCGCTGTTTTGGGGTAGTGGATATAGAAAAGATGGGGAGAAAATTTGTAATTCAAAATCTTGTGGAAATGAATGCTGTACACTAAAAATAAACATAAAATCAAACACAAATGTTTTTGAATCGAAATACTCTTGACAAGTGGAAATCAACTCTGATTGGGAAATCAACCCCAATTTAATGCGGAGGTGGACAAGTAGTCTTTAGCTCCTTCTGCTGAGAATATGGTTTGGTCATGAGATTCAGCTACTTCTGGCAATGTGAACAAGGGGATCTATCTCCACCCAAACTCTTTTGGTTGGTTTTCTCCTTTGCAAGTTGTCACCCTAGATTCTAATATAGGGTTCCAAAGATGGAGCTGCTCTCCCTCGGGCAAGAACTCACCAGACTGACTTCTTTTTATACTGTACAGTGACTTGTCAACAGTATCAAATGCAGCAGAGAGAGACTAAGATTGAGAAAAGATCATCAGATATATGGTAACTAGAGAATGTAGTTTGAATGATGAGGTCAGAAGTCAGGTAACCAATGACTGAGGAGGGAGTAAGAACAGAATAGTAGAAAAAACAAGTGTGAGACAGATTTTCCCAAGAGATTTCACTGACCTTTAAGGAATCATGAGGAACAGGATATATACTTCTGGAGTGAGGTAAATGTGCAGATTTTTTTTTAAAAGGCAAAGAAAGGTTGATATTTCAAACTATAGGTCATTAAGCTTGATACAAAATTCTTTGTCAAATTCTAGAATAAAGTATAAAAATGATTATTTATAAGCCCTTAAAAATACAGGGAGTGATTACTGAAAGCTGACATGGACCCATTAAGAATATGTTAGGTCAGATTAGCTTGATTTCCTTTTTATTTTTAGTCTAAATCAGAGGCATACTGTGAGCAAAGTATATTTGGATTTCAGCAAAGCATTTGAAAGTGTCTCTCAATCTGGCCTCTAATATCTATTGTGGAGGAACTACGATAGAGTAATCAAGCAATTAGATTTTTAGCATTATAAATCCAAAATAATGTTACATTGATTGTTAGTCTACATTCTTTTCATTATGATATGGAGGTGACCCAGAAAACCTGAAAACTGCCAGTGGAATATCATGTCTGGCAGCCTCTACCAGGATGGAATAACTTTAAGTATACGATAACTATGGACTTTATGTTCACTGTCCTAAGTTTGTAAAGTATTATAACAAAATTGGTCATAGAGTTATGCATTTTTTTGGTCACAGTAACTATGAAGTGTGATTTATTAAGGCTTTGAGGAGTTGTAATCTATAATGGAAAAAATAAGGTCCCACATCAATTAAATTATGGATTTTTATATAATATATTCTCTATTACACAGAGTCTTTTGCTATTTTAAAGGAGGGGGGGAGGTATGTAATCTTGTCTGTGATCATGGTCTTGGAATTATAGTCGTGAAAAAAATTAGATTATCTCTGCTGTTAAGGAATATATCAAGCAAGTCACATTTCATGAATCAGTAGAAGAAAAATTTAATCCAATACCATTGATTACCAAAATAATCAATTAGCTTTTTCTGTGAAAGCTTGGCCAGTTAAAGGAAGGTTAGTTTCAGATATTTTTCTTCTTATGTTTTAGAATGTAGCAAAAATAGTACATTAATTGCAGCATTTCTGGTAGTTTATTGAAGTTATTTTCAAAAGCATAAATGTGGTAATAACTTTTTAAACCAACTTTACTAGTGTATGGTGGACATCTGGAAATATTTCCTACCTGTATAACATGAGAATTTCTTAATTTCATTAATATTCCAGAACAATATTTATTTCTGTAAATTGGAAATTCCTAAAGTGTATTACTTAAAAGATCTAATATCATAGAACATTTCCCTAATAAGCAATGATAAATGGCATTCACTTTTTAAAAGTATTTTATTTCTTTCTAATTTAATAAACAAGTATGGGATTCACATCAAAATTAATTTGTCAAATGTTCCAGTGCATTCATTCAGAAACACCTTTGCCTCTTCTCATGTGGTTTAAAACCTGACAAAATGAATTACTTTATAATTTTTAGAATTCCACCAACAACATAACTGGATAAATCATATTTAATTGGAAAATGTTTATTAAGATGTAGCACAGTTTGGGGCAGAAGAAATACAAAGACAAAAATAAAGTCTTGTCCTCAAGGAACTTACATTCTGAAAGCAGTGGAAGGGGCATCATATATAAAAAATAACATTAGTGCAAGGAAAATTGTTGGAGAAAATAATGACAGTTGTGAATGTCAAGGAAGCCTTCAGTTCATCAATAAAGCAATAGGGATGTGTCAAAGACTTACTGTGTTTCTGGAGAGAAAACACTCATAATAGATTGTGCATATAGAAAAGACACATGTTGAAGGAGCCATGATTGTTTAGAGTGCTGACGGTCAAGAGGGAAATATATCAGACACAGAAAAAAATCTTGGTCCTCCTAGATAATATCAAAAAGAAAAAGGAAGGGGAAAAATTCACTAGCAAACAACTCATGCATCTCTTTTCCCATTTATACAAGATCATTATTCAAGTCAATATATACATGAATCAAAGGGGTCCTTTACTAATAAAGAAGTAGGCTTTTAAATGTAATATTCACCAATGTATCACATCTTTAACATTTTGAAGCTGACTGAAAGATACAGGGCATATAAGATACCTTTATACTAGTGGTTTGATGATTATTGTAAATACATTATTCAATAAATTCCTTCTTAAAGGCTCCTTTTCAACAATATATCTTCCATCCATATTTAAAGATTTCTTTTAAAGTCATAACAACAGAAATGACCCTGTTCAAGGATTCTCTCATCATAAATATTAGTTAAAGCACAAAGCAAGGAGATGCATATTTGTTAACTGCTGTCACTGTTATGATGGAGGAAATCCAGCAGAGAGTCCATGTTGAAAAGTATCTCTCTCTAGATGATAAAGTAAACATAAACAGATGTTACTGTTTCTGTATGATATTCTGTATGAATTGTCCAAGGCATGGACAATTACTGAACCTCCTGAACTAATCTATAAGCACTTAGATTTTAGTCTAACCATCCTCACAGGATAGAACAAATGAATGAAGAATGCACGTTGTCCAGATTATGACATGCATTTGGATAAAAAACCTATAGAAGTTGTATGTATATCAAGGATACAAGGCTCAGATGAACAGTCACAGGCTGGATAGTTTGTGAAATTATAAAACTCCTTAAATAATTTCCAAATTCTCATGGACACAAAGGCCTCTTTATTTAATACAAAAATTCTACCAATATCATTGAATTGCAGTGAAACAAAGATATATAGTAATCAATGAAGAAGTAAAAATCAATTTTACAAGAGGGGAGTTAAATGGAGATAGTTGGACTAGACATTTTCTAATCTCCCTTCTAGCTTTAAAATTTTATGACCTTGAATTATTTTTTTTAAATCAACTCGACAAGTTATTTTAGCATGCTGTTGATATAATGTAGGAATATAACTGCATATTCTCGTTGTTCATTGAGATCCCATAGCACTGCTGCTTAAACTTAGTGACATTCTTTTGGAAGGTATGTTAATGAGGCTTATTCTCAAGGTGGTTCTTCTCTGTTATTAATCTAAAGGTGAAACAATAAAGGGAAACATTGATATGGGAGGATATTCCCAGTATTAATTAAAGCCCATGAAAAATCTACATACTTCTAAAAAGTGTATTTAGAAGACCCTGAGACTACAACTTATCAAATGTCCCCATATTTGTCAATATATTATTTTAACAAGAGTTAGAAAGATATATCTCTGCATGCATGCATGTGTGTATACATACACACAACCAATATCACAGACGTTTTTAAAAAAGCATTTATCAAGTGCCTACTTCATGCCAGGGACCAAACTAAGCACTTGGGAAACAAAGGACATCAAAAATCCCCAAACACAAGGAGCAGAGCCAAGATGGTGGAGTAAAAGCAAGAAATTGCTTGAGCTTCTGTTGCAGGCACCTCCATTACCTGTAAAAAATGACTCTAAACAAATTTTAGAACTACAGAGCCCACAAAGTGACAAAGAAAAACAAATCTCCCACTGAAGGCAGCCTGACAGGCCAACATGAAGGGTCTATCACACTGATCTGAGAACTGAGCTCAGTCCTGCCTGAGCTTCACTGGCCCAGACTCATGGCCCAGAACTTCAAGGGCAGATTTCAGGAGTGAATCACTGGCAGCTGTGGCAATTTCCAGACTTCTCAACCCATAAACCCCAAAGAGAAAGAAAAAAGCCAGCAGGGAACTCTGTTGGAACTGGGTGAGAAAAGAGCAGAGTCCAGCCCCTGGCCCCAGGGTGACAGAGGTGGCAGAGGAGCAACAGGCTGGAGCTGATGACCCATGGCTGCCCCCAAGCTCCTAGCTTGAAGATTATAGGGGGAACAAGCAACCATATAGAGGGTAATCACTCTTGATTTTATCTGCTTGGATCTGGGTTGCAGTCTTGGGTGGTGGTCCTGGGGTGAGGAACACTAGCATCTCAGAGCTTGTGGTGGCTGTAGAGAGGGTGCCTTCTTCATATCTCTGACAACATCTGTGAAAACCCCAGCAATTTAGGACACAGTTCTCTCCACTCTGGAAGCAGAGTTCTACCATGGTAAAGAACTCAAAAAGTAAGTAATTGGCTGACTGGATAAGCAAACAGAGGAAGCACAATCAGACCATAGGATCTTTTTGAGGGACAAAGAGGATCAAAACATGGAACCAGAAGAAGACAACAAAATCAAAACTCCTGCATCAAAAGCTTCCAAGAAAACTATTAACTGGTCACAGGACATGGAAGAGCTCAAGAAGATTTTGAAAATCAAGTAAGAGAAGTGGAAGAAAAATTGTGAAGATAAATAAGAATAATGGAAGAAAATCATGAAAAGTGAGTCAACAGCCTGCTAAAAGAGACACCAAAGAATACTGAAGAAAATCACCCCTTAAAAATGGACTAACTCAAATGGCAGAAGAGGCCAAAAAATTAAATGAGGAGAATAATTCCTTAAAAAAGTCAATTTGGCCAGATGGAATAGGAACTTCAAAAACTCACTGAAGAGAATAATTCCTTCAAAATTAGATTGGAGCAAATGGAAGCTAATGACTTTATGAGAAAACAGGATACTATTAAACAGATCCAAAAAATGCAAAAATAGATGGCAGTGTGAAATATCTCATTGGAAAAATACTGACCTGGAAAATAGATCCAGGAGAGAGTATTTAAAAATTATTGGACTTCATGAAAGCCATGATCAAAAAAAGAGCCTTAGAAATCATCCCTCAAGAAATTCTCAAGGAAAATTGCCCTGATATTTTAGAACCAAAGGGCAAAATAGAAATTGAAAGAATTCACCAATTGCTTCATAAAAAAGATTCCAAAAAGAAAACTCCTAGTCATATTATTGTGAAACTCCAGCATTCCCAGGTCAAGGAGAAATTATTACAAGCAGTAAGGAAGAAACAATTTGAGTATTGCGGAAAAACAATAAGGATAACAGAAGATCTAGCATATTCCATATTAAGGGATCAAAGGGCTTGGGATATGATATTCTGGAGGTCAAAGGAAGTAGGATTAAAACAAAGAATGACCTACCCTGGAAAACTGAGTATAATACTTCAGGGGAAAATAAGGTCATTCAATGAAACAGAGGACTTTCAAGCATTCTTGATGAAAAAACCAGAACTGAACAGAAAATTTGACTTTCACATACAAGAAGCAAGAGAAGCATGAGAAGGTAAACAGGAAAAAGAAATCATAAGGAACTTATTAAAGTTGAGCTATGTACATTCCTACACAGAAAAATGATAATTGTAACTTATGAAACTTTTCTCAGTCTGAGGATAGTTGAAGGGAGTATCTGTGTGTATGTGTGTTTGTGTGTGTGTAGGAAGGTGTATGTGTGTATACATATATATGGGACTGTGTGTATATATGTGTGTATGTGTGTATTTAGAGGGTACAGGATGAGTTGAATATGAAGGGATGATATATAAAAATAAAATTAAGAGGTGAGAGAGGAATGTATTGGGAGAAGGAGAAAGGGAGAGATAGAATAGAATAAATTATATCACATAAAGTAGGAAAGAGAAAACTGTTACAATGGAGGGGAAGAGCAGGAAGGTGAAAGGGAATGGGTTAATCTTACTCTCATTGAATTTGGCTTAAGGAGGGAATAACATTCACACTCAATTGGGTATCTTACCCTACAGGCAAGTAGGGGGGAAGGGGTTAAGAGGTGGGATGATAGAAGGTAGGGAAGATTTGGGGACAGTGTCATTAGAAGCAAACACTTTAGAAAATGGACAGGGTCAAAGGAGAAAATATAATAAGTGGAGGAGGTGGGAAAATAGAATAAATGGAGGGAAAGTAGTTAGTTTTTCACAATATAACTAATATGGCAATGTTTTGCATAGCTACACATCTAAAACTTATATTGAATTGCTTGTCTTCCCAGTGGCGGTGGGTGAGGTGGGAAGAAGGGAAACAATCTGGAAATCAAATTTTAAAAACAAATGTTAAAAAAATGTTTTTTAATGCAACTGGGAAAGATGATATACAGGCACTGGTGTATAGAAAATCACCTTGCCCTACTAGAAAGATAGGGAGGGGATGGGAGTGGATATAAGAGAGAACAGATGGGGGAAGGGGTATTCAGTAGGCTCACGATCTTGGAATGGGGGAGGGGAGGGGAGAGATGAGGATAAAATGTTTAACTAAAAATCTTGTGGAAATGAATGTTGAAAAGTAAAAATAAATAAATAAGATTTTAAAACCCCAAACAAAAGAAAATTTTTGCTCCCAAGTAGCTTAGAATCTAATTTTGGAGACAACATGCAAAAAAGTATGTACAAACAAGATACATACAGGAAAACTGGAGGTTATCAACTAAAAGATACCTTTCCCAATCTTCCTACCACTTCTTAAAAGACTGAGAAAGGTAACTTGCAGAAGTAGGGATTTTAGCTGGGACTTGGGTCCAGGAGGTAGAGATGGAGAGTGAGAAAATTCCAAGAATGGGAGACAGCCAGTAAAAGTGCACAGAGTTGCAGGATAGAGTATCTCATGTGAGGAACATTGAAGAAGCTAGTGTCACTGTATTGTTGTGAATTTGGAGAATTTAAGGTGTAGAAAAATTTGAAAGAACATATTTAGTTACAAGAAAAGTTTAATTATTTTGTTAATTCATTAAAGTCCAGGGTTAATTATTTATGCTTCACCAATATTTTCACATTACTCGTCCTTTTGTCTCTTATTTTCTTCAGGCTAGTATATTTGTTAATGTGTGACTTCACTACAACTGTATTGATAAATGTATGTATATACAAATATGTAAATGTTTGAGAAGTTTAACATATCATCTTTCTTGTCTTGCTATATTTCAATAAGTATATTTAACATTGATTTATCCAAAGTTAATTCTGAATAAATTAATTTGTTCTTTTTGAAATAGCCTAATTATCCCATATCACAGACATATATTTTGAAGCAGATGTTTATAATTTTTTTTAGAATATTAGGTTCTTAGAATCCCACATTTTGCAAAGCATGAGGCAAGTATAAATCTATTAATTGTTAGTATTACTCATCTGGTCAATAATATAGAAAATCCATTCAAGAAAGCTGTCTAATGTACAGTGTTTAGTCTCTATAATTTGTTTATTTTGCTTCATACAGCTACATAATTCATATTCCAGTGATTTTCCTTGCTAATTTAAACTAATTTTTTTTTTAAGTAATCGGAGTTAAGTAACTTGCTCAAGGTTACACGGCCAGTTATTTCTGGGTGTGGTGCTAAGTATCAGAGCCCAGATTCGATCCTAGGTCATCCCAACTCTGGGGCCAGTGCTCTTACTCACTGAGCCAGCTGGCTGCCCCTAAGCAATTGGGGTTCAGTAACTTGCTCAATGTTACACAGCCAGGTGTTTCTGGGTGGGTGCTAAGTGTCTGAGCCAGATTCGATCCCAGGTCATCCTGACTCTGGGGCTGGTGCTCTTACTCACTGTGCTACCTGGATGCCCCTTAAGCTAATATTTTAAAGACATATTGGTATAAAACATTTCCTGAGGTTAATAAACAGAAGGAGCTGATGGCCTTCAGTTGTTCCAAGGCCATCAACTCTTCCTCTAGAGTTGGCAATGTTATGGAAAAGCCTAGCATTCCTATTCATGCTTGCTTTAATATTTGACTATTGATCATTTTGGGAGAGAGGTAGATATCAATATTATATATTCCACTCAGCCATTAAATTCTGACTAGGTCAATAATCTAAAGAAACCCAAGCATTTGAATCTGGACTTGACTTGATGACTCCACAGTTGCTTCAGAACATGCATTAGAGGTTTAATAGACCTTTGTAGAAACAATATGGTTGTCTAAACTTCCACCAAGATTTTCCTAGCTAGACCATGTGTCCTAGAATTTTGAACTTTTGGACAGAAGTGCCTTCTGAATTTTACAATCTCCCATAATCTCAGGAAGAATTCCCAAAGAAATATTTTTATATGATAAGAAATAATATATGAGAAATTCAGAAACCTACAAAGACTTGTATGTAATGATGCAAAGGGAAATAAATAAAATGAGATTAATGTGTATAATGACTACAAAAAATGAATTTAAAAAACAACAAAATGAAGTCATAATTTGTAGAATTATAAAGACCAATTTTTATTCAAGTAAGATTAAGGAAAATTCACTTTCTCACTTTTGCTGGAGAGAAGTGGTACACTATGAGGGCAGGATGCTATATACCTCATCAGAAATTGCTTTGATTGTGTTCTTCTTATAAGGGAATATCATTGGTAAGGGTTGGAATGAAGGATCCTATATCTGAAAACAGCTTTGATATAAAAGCAAAAGGCATAAATAAGACTTTGGGTTGGAATTTTTTTTTTAAAATGTCCACAGTAAGGCTCCACACCAAAGTGAATACTCTATCAAATAGTGTTCATGGATTTTTTATAAGAACTGGTAGGGAGTCCTGTGGGGCAGTGAGTTGGTGATGAGTCAGTAAGGGTCTCACAAATGCAATGCCATGAGATGATGACTATAGCTGTCAAGCAATATTTCTGCAAATTACACACATCATAAAACCATAACTGAAGCAATACTAGATTATTCAAGTCAGTGCATTTTATGGTAATGTATTGTAAAGTGAAATTTCAGAACTGTGTGAGATATGAGTGGATGTGATGGCAGATAAGGAAGCCTCAAAATTTATAGAAATGGATCATCCTAGCTTTTAGAATGTTAACACTAATTTATTGTCTATAGACACAAAAAAATGAGCAAAAACTGTCCATTTCCCCCATTCAATGCCTCAGAAAAATATGGCATACATTTTAGTTGTTGCTATTCAATAGTCTTAGAGTGTAATTTTATCCTTAGACTGTATTCATGTGGTTATTTACATGGTGCACTGATCCAAGAATAGTTTGGTCTTCATTCTGTATTAACAAGGTGATGTTCTTAATAAAAGCTGACTCTGCAGAAGACTTAGAGAGGTGATATGGATGGATTGTACCCCTGGTTTGTTTTCAAATTTAACAGAGCTGTGAAGGCCACACATATAGCTATGAGATACCTTTAAATGTGTTTAGTAACCATGAAAGTCAAATAACTACATTTGAACATATTCCAGAAAAGTTGGATCAAAAATATAATAAATTAAATTTATTTTTATAGAAATTATGTCCATAAAATAAATTTACATTATAGAAATTGAATATTTTTATGTAAATAAGCAAATATATGTATATGTATGCATATACAGAAAATAAACATATATAGAGTTTATCTTTATTGTTTAGATTATATGTATATGCATACATATATGTGTATATACACTAAACTTCAAAGGGAGGCTCTTTTCAATGGTCCATTTATATTTATATTAGAAGCAGGGTATTAGGTAATTTCATCATCTGGGATTTCTCTATACCAAGGAAATCACAAGTCTAGCCTCTATCATCTAAGTTAATATTTAAGTAATTTTCATAGACTTATATCTCAAACCAGGAAGAAGCTTCAGGGGCTCATCTAATCCTACTCTTAAGGGGACAAGATTTTCCTCTACAAAGTTTCTTGTAACAGTCTAGATTCTTCTTAGTCTTAATAGTGGCAATATGGCATAGTGAATGGATGAGGCACTGGGTTGGAGTTAGGAATACCTGGGTTCAAATCATATGTCAGATAATTGTGTTCAGTGTGATTCTAGACAAGTTCATTTCATTGTGCCTTGGTGTTTTCAAGTTATTGAATAAGAAAGTTGAACTTGATACTCTCTAGGGTCCCTTCTGGCTCTAAACCTGTGATCCTGCATATTTCCACAGTGATATTGAATTTTTCATGAAGTATCATATTGTAATCATCTTCAATAAGAGCAAACATTCAAAAGCCAATTATGCCAGAGTACTACTAGATACTTAATACGTGTGGCCAACAGTCACTTAGGTTGCAGGATTGACTAAGAAATGAGGACCATCATGCTTAAAAGTAGAAAATGGAGCCAATCATATATTCTACAGCCTTGTAAGCTCCATTGAGAATTCATGCCTCCTTTCCTCTTATTCTCCATTGGGACTTAGTTCAGTTCCAAGATCATGATTCCTACATTACCTGTTTAGTATCTACACACCACCTTTATATGATTGCCATCGTTGACCTCCAAGAATCACACAGGTGACTCAGATAAGATAAATTCCACTCTATATCTATATAATGCTTTCATTGTCTTATTTAACAAGTGGTGACCCTGCTTCTGCTTGAAGACTTCCATTGGAGAGAACTCACCAACTAATTTCATTTGGGAATCACTCTAATATCTAGAGAATTTCCCTCTTAATTAAGCTGGTTTATCTCTATGCAGCTTTCACTCATTTTTGAAGTCTGCTCTACAGAACTCTATAATAGCAAGCAAAGGCAACTTCCAAGGTTCAGAATACCAGCATAGTAACTCTCCATTTTGTTCAGTGACAAATTAAGGCAAAACATTCACAGAAAAGAGAAAATCAAAATACAGCATTCATCAAGGGTAATTCAATAATTTCCAAGTACTACTCCACCCCTGGAAAGTACATTCATTTGGTCAATTACAGAGTCTCTCTTCTCAAATGGAGGTTAAGATTAGTTTCCAATCATAGACTACATATATTCATTTGGTCAATCACAGAGCACAAAAAAGGTCAAGTTTCCCACCCCTGGATCACAACTGAATTACAATTATCATCAGTTAATGCCAAACACCTTCTCAAAAGGGGCAGCCAAGAACAAGCAGGCACTCTACCCCTAAGCTACAACAAGGTTAAGATATCATCACAGCATTTAATACCCAAAGAAAGGTCTTTTCTTTATTTTGACCCGAGGCAAGTTCTCAGCAATATCTGTTCCTGGGGAGATAAAGCTTAACAAAGCCACAAGATACATTGGCAGTGTCCTCATCAATTCACTCTCTGCCTGAATAACAGTCTCAGGACCCTTGAGCATATCTGCAAGATCCTCTTCCAGGATTTCTGTAAACATACAACAAGAAAATTCTTCTTCAGGGCTTCTGAACCAACAGCAAGGTCCCAGAACCTCTGCAACAGCAGCACTGTTCTTCACCAGCAGACAAATCTGGCAAAACAACATCAAAACGGACATACAAAATATTGGTATCACAGCCATGTCTCCTCAGTCCTTGGCAGCTCTGGGTGGCAGCTCTCAAAAGTCCTGGGCAGTTCCAATGGACCCGCAGCAATCCTTCACAATGCTGCTCCCAAATGTTCTACATCCCTCTCTGCTTGGGCCTTCTCTAAATCCACAACACCAGATCCTCCCATTCAGCACTCTCTTTCCATGTCAACAAATCCATCCCACAAGTGGGATTCACAAGCTCTGGCTTTCAACACTCAACCCCAAAACCAAGCCAATACAGGAGGATCTTTAAATTCCATGATAATTACAAAATCTAATTGTATTTCTTTTGTATGACAGTCATTCAAAACTTAGGGGCATGTAACAAGACCCCCTTATAAATCTTATGTTTTATGGGCTGAATATCCTTGTTTCATTCAACTGATCCTCATGTGATCTTATCTCTAGTTCCCTCACTGGGTAACTAGGTAGAACAATGGATAGTTTGCTGGTCCTGAAGTTAGGAAGACAAATCTTCCTAAGATAAAATTTGGCTTCAGACACTTACTAGCTGTATGACTCTGGGCAAGTCACTTAACCTGTTTGCTTCAATTTCCTTATATATAATATAAGCTGCAGAAGAGAATGGGAAACCACTCAAGTATGTTTGCCAAGAAAACCTCAAATGGGGTCACAAAGAGTGATCACATGATTGAAAAAAACAACTAAGTGACCACAATTAGTACGCTCTCTCTTCTGGTTGCCTTCCTCTAAACATGATCCAGTCTGTCAGTCTTTCTTAAAATGGAAAGCCAAGACCTGATCTCATTGTTCTAAATTTTGTTTTAACAAGGCAGAATACAGGCTCCTTGGATAGGTATGTACCTATATTTAAACCTCAAACATGCTCTATGTCACCTACTTAATGCTTGGGGCATCTCCACCCCCCACCCCACCCTCTCTAGTAAATGTAGCTTAGCTTTGAGCAGATCCTGACCTGAGACAAGCATGGAGATATAAGTTTTGACAGTCTGCCTTCAATAAGTCTATGATCTAGTTCTAAGTTTAGGATATGGATATAAAAATATGTTGATAGATAACAAAATTCAAAATTATATTTCTTTAGTGATAAATATTAAATAAAATAATGTGCTATAGAACATTTTGAGTTAGGGTAATGAGCTTCATGGAATTGAGATTTGAGCAAAGTCTAGTAGGAAGTAGGATTTAGCATGTGTTAAAGGAAGCAGCTTTTTAGGAAGGGAGAATATTGTAAATCAAGGTATTTGCAAAATAAAGAGTAGACCACTTTGCTTGCCATGCAGGGAGTAGTGTCTGTTCTGCTTGCATGCTTAGAATGTGGTCCCTCCATCTCTGCAACTTGAACCCTTAATCTCTTTGAAGACAACTCAGTCAGTGCCTCCTACATGGTTTTCCAAGTCCCCATTTGTTAGTGTTCCCTTCTTTGCCAAATTTCCTTCTATTAATCGATCAATCAATTGATTAATTAATTTATCATCTGTACATGTTATATTATACTGTATTTTCATGCCTATTTCATGAGGTGAGGATTTGTTTAGTTGATATCTTTGTATCCCCAAGGTCTTGTGCTTAGAAAGTGCATAATAAATATTTGTCCAACACAAAATAATCCACTCAACATAGAATAAGTAGAGGGTGGAATGTGGATGGGTCAAAATTACAAGGAAAGCAGTTCAGACTCCAATAGAACATAAGCTCATTGGACAGCATTTTAGTTATTGTTTTCTATCTCTAAAACCACTCACAATTAATAAATGTTTGTTGAATTGATTTGAATTTATTTTATGAGGAGTGAGGAACAATTGAAGAAGGAAATGGCGTGTGCAAAACAGTGTATTGAGAAAATCATTTTGCCTATAAAGCTTATGTGGGCAAACTAGACCAAGAAAACCAAGTGGGAGATGCTCCTAATGGTCCCAGTATGAAGTGACAAGAGTTGGTGGTAGTGGGGATGGAAATTTAAAGGCATATATATATATATAAAGCATCATGAAGAACACACAAATTCAACTTAGTGCTTCGATAGGTTTTAGAGGATAGTGTTTGGAGTAAGAGACAGGAAGCAAAAATGCCACCAATAGTTAAATTATAGAAAATTAGGATCGTGATAGTATAAATGGCATCCTTGCCCTCGTGTCTTTTCCGTACTCATATTTGAGAAAGGACCCAGAATCTGAAGTTAGTTCAATATATAGAAAGGAGAAATTTAATTTTCACTGAATCCACAACTCACCTCAGGTGATTCACAATCTAGTTAACTTTTCTACTCTTCCAGCTTTGACTTTGTACCCTGGTTCAAGAAAACAAGACTTTACTTTGCTGCTTGACACCAAAATTTTGATCTTTCTAGTTCACCAGATCCTAATATACTAGATCCTTGTTTTTATCCTAAACATTGTAGCCCTTAAATACCCTGCTAAACACACAAGTTCCTCTAGTCTAGAACAAGAACACTATTTTGTTCTCACCAATCTTCTCAGGAACTGGACTCCTCCCCTCATTCGCAAACCTCTCCTGCCAGACCTCCCTGATACCTATTTACTCTCTAGCGATTAATTGCCCAACACTATACTGTCTTGAAATTGTGTTTGCTGCTGTCTAGGACAGGTGCCACCATTAAAACCTCTACAGTTAACTGCATCTGCCTATTATTCCTGATGAATTCCCTTGACCATTTATCTACCTGCTTATATTTATTTCTATGCTTATTAGAATGTATGATAATATATATTATTTCATGCTATATCCAGAGTTTAATCCTTCCTTGACATAATTGAAGCCTTCTCTTTACCTGTGAGTCCTAGAAGATCACTGTCTAAATCAATAGTCTCAGCCATTCCTTTTCTGACTCATCTTCCTGCCTGATATTTTACCTTCCTCCTTTATATCTGTTCCCAAGTTGATGAAAATGTGAAGAGAGTTTGGAGAAGTAAATATTTAATTAAGTTTTCCAGACATCTTGAATATTGTGTTCAGTTCTTAGAATTGTATTTTAAATTTGTTGAATTTTAGTAGGATATTAAGAGAGAGAATTTTAAAAGTAGGTTATCCAGATGAAGGCATCTAACAAGTAGTTCTGGATGCTTGGTAGAAACATGAGAGAGGGAACAGTTAAAGCTTCATTAGGAGGAGAGGTTTTATTCTGTGCTGTAACACAAAGAGTGCTGAACTTGCAGCTTGTTACAATAGAGAGAGTTCTTAATTTGGAGTCAGAAGACTTTTATTCAAATCCTAATTTTGTCACTTATCTGTGTGACCTTGGCAAGTAATTTAAAATGTCTGGGTCTTATTCACTTCATTTGTCAAATGAGGGGATTGTATTAGATGATCTCCAAGTTTCTTTCTGGTTTTTAATTCTACGATCATATGACCCTACACTAGAAACCCAACGCTTTATTATACTGTGTGATGGTGAGCAAGTCACCAAATCTTTTTAAACTTCAAGTTCCTTTTCTGAAAAACATTAAGAAAATGGTTTGTAAAACTTAAAGCACCATATAAAAGAGATTATTGAGGAGATGCACACATACATATGATTTGTGTATAGGTGGTAGCTGAAGTCACAATGTTGGCTAAAATCTTTGGGGAATTTTAAGATATTCAAGAATCTATGACAATCAATTAACAATCATTAAGTGTCTACTTTTTTCCAGGTACCATAATCGGTTTGGAGGATATAAATGCAATGTTCACAAAAGTCAAGTGTAGTTTTGAGATGTGAAAGCTTAATTTTAAGGCAGATAGGTGGTGCAAGGGATAGAGAAGTAGGCCTGAAATTAGGAAGAACTGTGTTCAAATTTTTCCATAGACACTTACTAGTTATGCGACCTTGGGAAAGTCACTTAACCTCTGTTTTATTTTTTTGTAAAATGAGGATAAGAGCACCTACCTTCCAGGGCTGTTGTGAGGATCAAATGAGATAATCATATAATATTAATATGTTCTGTGTAAAAGCACATACCATATAGCATAAATTATATAACTTATACTATTATATGTTACTTATAACATTGTAAAAAACATTATATATGTGTATATATATAAATATATTACTTAGAATAATGCCAGGCATATAGTAGATTACATATAAATGCTGTCTATTATTATTAATACTAATACTGCACCAAGGCTTTTATGAACTTTTAATTTAGTTTTAAACTTTAATATCTCAAAACTCCCCTAGGACCTTTGGAAGACCCTGTATAACAAATGAAACAATCCCATGAATGAAACAAATACATGTGTGTAATCATTCTCAACAAACACTTTATGAAATTTCTCTTTGTGAATTATGGATAAAAATCTATCATCCCATTGTCAAACTAATAATGGATTTGTTCAAATTTTACCATGGTGTTTTACAGATAGCAGATGTCTAATTTGGCATCATGCTCATATTTGAAACCTTTTCATCTTTATACGATCTTCTACACAGTGGCAGGAGCTTAGGGAGCCTACAGTCACATTACTAGCAAAATAGGATATTGGAGCAGTATTTAGTGTGTCATCTATGATTGGTCTTATACATCAGAAACTAACCAAATGGTTAATGTAAACAGGCAATGTTATTACTCTTATTATTTATAAATCAATCACCTCTATAGCATTAATAAAGAGAATGGTTTATATTTATATAGTGCTTTAGAGTTATAGGCCAGTTTCATATACACTATCTCATTTGATTCTTACAATGATTCTGGGATGTAGATGGTACTTGTATACATATACCCTTTTTATTGCTTTGGAAATTGGGGCTTAAAGATATTAAGTGACTCACCCAAGGGCACA
Source organism: Petaurus breviceps papuanus (assembly GCF_028583685.1). Taxonomy (NCBI): domain Eukaryota; kingdom Metazoa; phylum Chordata; class Mammalia; order Diprotodontia; family Petauridae; genus Petaurus; species Petaurus breviceps. The sequence continues at coordinate 28,921,375 of NW_027186523.1, forward strand.
ATATTAATAAATGTGTAGCTGACACCCATTCTCCAAACCAAACTTTCCCCTGCTTTTTTCTTTGGTGATTATTTCCCATTTTTGTTATCATGTCCCAAGTCCTTTTAATGTCAAGGGAAAAATAGTGGTAACCAAATAATTTTTTTCATCAAAAGAAAACAATTAAAATTATAATTATCAGGAAAGAACCATATTTCCAGCATCTTGATCTACTGACTCTATGACATTGCTGGTGCTCAATCAACCTGTAAGCGAGATACTTCTTATCTTTTTATTTGTGTGCTCAATTATTGTGATAATTGAATTATGAAAATGAAAATTATGTTTAATTCACCTCAATTTCCTTTTATCCAGGGCAGGTCAGATATACTTATAATAATTTAAAAACTTCCACTGTGACAGGTACACCCAATTAGATTTATTTTGTGGGAATCAAATGGAAATTATAAACTTCATAGCAATTAATGAAAAAGTCCTATAAATGGACTATTGGTTCCATTGAGCTGATGAAGTTTCAATTAAAAACAAAAACAAAACTATAGTAATTAGTTTAAAACAGATGTACTTATTTTACCTCCAGTTCATATGAAAACATCAGAACAATGGGAAAACATTGTAACATCTGAAATATAAGGACTCAGGAAAATTGTATCAGAATTGAGTGCCACAAAAATTAGGTGATAAGAACATCCATGGAGACTGTAAAAAAAAAGAGACTTTACAACTGCCAAAGGTTAATATCACACATAGATATACAAGTGAAATCCCACACAAAAAACTTCAAAGAATGTTTACACCTTTAAATGACTGGAAATCCATCACCTAAAACAATGTTCTTTGTTTAACACAAAGTTTAAAGAATTGGAAGTTTAAAGAAATGGAATAAAAATGATCTTGTGTAATTGTATGCAAATAGGACTAGGAAATAGCTTTTCTTTTTTATAACTTAAATTTTATTATAATTTCCACTGATAACTACAGGTAATCAAATATAAATAAAAACATGAGGAAATAAGATTAAAAATTAACAGAAAAATTGAAAGAAAATAAGAGACTGCTTATTTGTGTCAATCCAAATTTTATCTGTCTATATATATATATATGTATATATATATATATGTATCTATCTACTTATCTATCTATGTATCTATTTATCTATCTATCTATCTATCTATACTTTAGAGCAACAATTGTGGTTGTGTGTGTGTGTGTGTGTGTGTGTGTGTAATACATGTTTGACCGTCATACTATGTATTGAACAGAGATTTTTTTGGTGTTATTTTTAATTATATAGTTGAGTCAATATGCATATTATACTTTTGCTTCCTTTTTCTTCATCCTGAATCACTTCTTATGCATTACTATATTGGAAATCTCAATATTTGTCATTTCTGATGGAACAATTGTGTTCCATTAACTTCCTGTACCATAACATGTTCAGCCAGCCCACAATAATTGTATATTGAAATTATTCTGGTTTTTTTGTGGGGTTTTTTGTTTGTTATTACAGATTGAGATGCTATGTATATGATTGTACAGAGATGTCTTTCTCTTATCTGTATCCTTGATATGTAGTCTCAGTAGAGGATGCTTTAGTTGAAAGGGTATTATCTTCTTCTGATTACTCATATTTTTAGCCTTAGCTTTTAAATTTGGATTTTGTGTTCAGATCACTCTCTTCCAATACTCTTCAATGGATTATTTAGACTTGTTTGGTTCTATCTCTAGTCTAGCCAACCTAATTTGCTAATTTGGATGGAGTGGCTGCCCTTAAGTCTCACCCTCTACCTCAATCCCTGGTTTCTATCTTCAGTCCTTGATTGTTTTTCCCCTTCTGCTTCCAGTATCTTCAATTAAGATTTGCTTCTGTTTCTTGCTGTGAGAGTGACAGGCCATATCAATATGTTGGAGATATTTCTGTAATCAAGCCTTTTGCCTAAACTTCCTGATGCTGGCACCTAGGCTGAGCTGTCTTTGTCTTCTACTGTGTCTTCCATTGTTCCAAGTACATAGCTGGGCTTTTTCTTCCTTCCAGTCATCTCTTTGGCCTGGGTCTATCTCATGCTTTTCTTCTGGCAGGCCAAGACTGAGAGCTGAATTTATTTGCCTGATCATTAGTGGATTCCCTTTCTTGCAAAGCCTTTATCAAGAACACTGACTGGCTTTCAGGTACATCTGCAGTAATTCTCATTGGCTCTCCTTATTTTGCTAACTTCCATTCAAGTTGTCTGAGTCCAAGTTGGTTTCCCTATATCAGCTTTCTCCTTAACTATGTTATTTCTGTGGTTCCAAATGCTCTCATAACTCCATCCTTCTCTGTTTCTTATTTTTGCATCTTTTCCAAATACCTTTATCATTAGTCCTTCTGGGACCATTTTCAGATTTTCTGATGATTCTGAGAGAAAGTTGAACTTCTCTTCAACTTTTTCATGTCATCATTATACTTGCAAACTCATTCATTTCTCATATTAGGTTAATAATTCTTTGTGATTCAAATCAGTTTCATGATAATTGATATTTTTAGTTACATGCAAAATTATTTCCTTATCAATTAGGTTCTAGATGTTTATCAGATCAGATTATTTTGCTGTGCACTCTATGGATTCCTTCAGTATGCCATTTGGCATAATAATTTTATTCCACATGTACTACACATTTTCATTCAAATTTTGTGCCACTTATCATGTAGTTTATTTGGATTCCATTCATTTTATTCTGTATATATTGATGTTAAGTCTCTTAAACTAAGCATCACATCTTTCTTGACTCATGAGGAATTGATTTCAGAATCCTGTCTTAGACATTTACTAGTTGTGTCACCCTGGGTGTTTAACCTCTTTCAACATAATTTTCTTTAGCTTCAACATGGAGGGAGGAAAGGGGTGTGGTGGGCATCAATTTATGATGTTCAACACACTTGATTTGGCCACTTGTTTTATAGAGAAAGGATATGTCCTTAATAACTTCTATGGAGGAGAAATAGAACTGACAACAGAGTTTTGGTTTGGAGTTAAAGAGCTGAGGACATGAAATGAGGGCTACCAGGCAAGAGATCTGGACCTTGACACATTTGTTGCTTTCATGAGCTGCTCAGATAGAGCAGGAAGACTAATGTGAAGAGGAGGTTTTCATTCAACAGTGCCCAACATTACTGCAAGAGTCTAAGGAATATTGCAGACTATTTGAGCACTATATGTTGATAGATAGGTACTCTATAGATTCATATCTATAGAGAAATATATTAAATATAGGCCACAGTCTTTAGTGAATCCTTTGCATCTTATATATTTTCTGTGTGGAGGAAATATAGGCTACCCTATACCTAAGAAATAAATTGAACCTTGATAGATTATATTTTTACAAGGCTCTGTTACACACATGTGGGGAAACTTAGGCACACCTAAGATTTATTTTGTGAATGATCTCAAATTAGTTTCATTTGGAAATAAACAAGCTAAAGAGAAATAAATAAACTCTTTCACTCAGCCCCCAGGATCAAACCCAGTGTATATGAAGCTAGAGCCCTTTGGAATTATTGGTGATATTGGTCTGTCCCATTTTTCATTATTGAAGCCAATGTTGTTTAAATTAATATTCTTTAATTGCGTATTATGCACAAGAAACCATGATGGGAGAGGAATAAGCCTTTATATAGAAGCTTGTATGTGTTAGTTGCTGAGAAAAGCACTTTTATAATTATTATCTCATTTAAGCCTCACACATCCCCATGATGTGAATACTATTGTTATTATCATCCTACAGGTTAGGAAACTGAGGCACATAGTGGTTATATGACTTGCCCACAGTTTCTCAGCTACTAAAGCCTTACTGATTTTAATTGAGTTCCTCCTGACTATAGGTCCATCACTCTATCCCCTCTAGACTTCTAGCTGCTTCTAGATGCCAAGGGTGCAAAGACAAAGAGGAAAAGGCCTTTGTCCTCAAGGAATTTAAATATTCTCTTCATTTTTAAAGATGAAGAAACTTGAAGAAACAAAATTCGAAAGTTCTTGATTATGACATAGCTAGCAAAGCACTGAACTAGCAGCAAAATGAGAGCTTCCTAATTTACTTTTTTTTTCTTGACTAGATTGATCTGGAGAATATACAAACCTATTATCATTAAATATCTCTTTGAAAGTGAAACATATTGACCATAGGATATGTCATTGAAGGCTATGTAAAATTTGAGTTTTCTTCTAGCACCATGTATCCTTAGATACAGTTCCAGAAAGTCTAAGGCCTCAAATTCTCTATCAGTTGAGTAAGTTGATTATATTATTATAACTGTTGTATATTTGGGATTCAAAGTGATCTCCTTCTACACCTTCTTTATATGTTTTTTTTAGATTTTAGTTGTTGTTTGAGTTAATTCAACTTAGATAATTAGTAATCATCTATCTATTTTGAGAAAAAGATAAATATTAGTCAGTCAAAGATTTCATAGTGATAATGGCCAAGACTTCCAATAATTTATATGTTAATATTACCAAAATCTATAATTTATGAGGCTAATTGATTAGAGTTTGTGTAGAATTCAACTTCTTTATGGAATAGTTCTGGGTAGGACATTCTAAATCTGTTACAAAGCAAAATGAGTACCCTTTAGTTCAAGGTAGTTTCTGGTAGCAATTACAAAGTCTCATGAGAGTCAAAGGTTTCTTAAGGACATCCAATCTAAGTTCAAACAAAGTTTTATTTGGCTGTCAAGCATTTATAACTTTTATACTTTGACTTGACCTTTCTTTAAATTAGATTATAATCTCTCTTGACAGGACTATCCGCCACCTCCATTTAGCACATTATTAATTTTCATCATCTGTTAGAATTGTTCAATGCATCAATTTCTATGAAAAAAAGGGATACATAAGTATGTTACTAGGATGAACTTGTCAGTCAAAAATGTTCTCTTCATTATTATTAATCTGAAATATTCCCTTCCATTAGTCTGGATGTTGTGTTCTTTTATTATTTTAATTTAATTTTAATTTATTTTTGAGACAATTGGGGAGAAGTGGCTTCCCCAGGGTCACACAGCTATTAAGTGTCAAGTGTCTGGTCTAAGTCTGGATTTGAAATCAAATTCTCCTTAATCAAAAGTCAGTGCTCTATCCACTGTACCACCTAGCTGCACCTTGTTTCTTCTATTCTTGAATGTATTTAAGTGAACTTTTAGTTTTATTTTTCACAACTGATAAACATTGAAGGTACAATATTTCTGGTGATATCAAGATGATGGTACACCTACAGAAATAACATTAATTTTAGGAAATTTGTGAGAAAAGTATGACATCATTATTTCCCACAGCAAACAGAAATTGTATGGTGTTATAATCTATTACAGAACATCAGAAAAGAGATATTTCTATCTGACACATGCTTTTTTAATGATACAGAAACAATAAATATCCTGGACTGAAGGAAAGTACAACAGTTAATCGCACTCTTTTCATGGTCATGAACTTTTATCCTAAAACTAGAGGGTTATCAAGAAAAAAAGTTCAGTAAGTCAGGTCAGAAAGGGTGGATATACTTTGGAAATTAAAATACAATTCTCCCAACATAGCTCTTTTCATTTTATTTCTCAAAAATGGACATACAATAATTTCTGATTTGTATGTATAATCCTAGCAATCTTTAGGTTCAGGGAGAATTTTCAGCAGATTTTGATTTTTTTTAAATGGTAGTAGTCAAATAATGTTATAAATTGAGGGGAAAGGATGGAGTAAGGTCAACCACTGAAACTTGTTAATCAGAGAGATTACAGTGACTAGAGGTGGGAAGGGAGGGTAGTGTTGTATGTTATACCACTCCTTTTCCCTTTTTCCAAGTTTTTTTTTTAATGACAGGACCCATGTAATTTTATCTCACTAGCAAACTTTCCATAGGAGAAAAATTTTTTTGCTTATCAATTCAGACCTACCATTGTTTGGCAACTTAAAGTCTGAGGAAGTTGCTTGGGAAGCAGAGATTAAATGACTTGTTGTAATATAATGTAATGCCAAGGAAAGGCAACTTCCCAAGGTTCAAAATACCAGCATAGGTGCTCTCCATTTTATTCAGTGACAAACCAAAAACAGAGAAGGTCAAAACATGACATTATTCAAAATACAGAATTTACTAAGTGTGATTAAATAATCTCCAAGGACTACCCCACCCCAGGACCTTCCAATCATTCAATCAATTACAAAGTTCCTGGTCTAAATACTTCTCCACCCCTAGGCTATACCTTCATTTAGTCCACTACAAAGCCCCTCTTCTCAAATGGAGATTAGTTTCCAAACATAAGTAAAGTACCTTCATTTGTCAATCACAGAGCACCAAAAGGTCAAAAGTTCCCCACCCCTGGATCTCAATTGAATCTACCCCAGAGTTACATCAAGTTTAAACACAGCACTTAATACCCAAATGGAGGTCTTTTCTTCATCTTGACACGAGGCAAGTTCTCAGCAATCTTAGTTCCTGGGGAGACAAGGCTTAGCAAGGCCACAAGATACATTGCCAGTCTCTTCATTAATTCATCCTCTGTCTGTAGAACAGTCCTAGAACCCCTGAAAACATTAGCAAAACCCTCTCCCAGGATTTCTGTAAACATACAACCAGAAAATCCTTCTTCAGGGCTTCTGAACCAACAGAAAGGTTCCCAGACCCCTGCAACAACAGCACTGTCCTTCACCAGTGGACAGTATTCACTCTGTCTGCAGGACAGTCTCCAGACCCCTGCAACAACAGCACTGTCCTTCACCAGTGGACAGTATTCACTCTGTCTGCAGGACAGTCTCCAGACCCCTGCAACAACAGTACTGTCCTTCACCAGTGGACAGTATTCACTCTGTCTGCAGGACAGTCTCCAGACCCCTGCAATAACAGCACTGTCCTTCACCAGTGGACAGTATTCACTCTCTGTCCGCAGGACAGTCTCAGGGCTTCTTAACCAAAAGCCAGGTTCCAGGACTTCTTCAACAACAGGACTGTCTTTCACCAGTGGACAAATCTGGCAAAAGAACATCAAAACAGACAAGGTACCAGCAAAACAGCCATGTCTCCTCAGTCCTTGGCAGTTCAGGGCGCAGGTCTCAAAAGTCCAGGGCAATTCAAAGCGGCCACCAGCAATTCTCTCAGTCTCTCTCTCTGCCTCCACGTGGGTGCTGCTTCCAAAAAAGGTCTTCCACCTCTCTCTTGTCTCTCCAAATCTATGTCACCAGCTCCTCCCAGTTCAGGACTTTCTTTTCACATCAACAAGTCCATCCCACAGGTGGGATTAACAAGCTCTGAGTTTTAACACAATCAATTTGAAAACCAAGCCAATACAGGGGAATCTTTAAATGCCATTACTATCACACTTGTCCAAATGTAAACAGAAAGGAAGTGTCTTTTAATCAGTGCAGACTCAGAACATGAAGCCACATCATAAAAAATAGTTTTAGATCTTAGAAGGTCCTTAGAGGCAGTCCAGACCAACGCCCTTTGCTTTTTTTTTTTTTGACATTCGAGGAACAGAGCCCAAAATGAGTTCAGTACTTTGTCCAAGGTCACACAGGTATAAAATGGCAGACAGAATGTGAAGTCTATCCTTTAACTCCAAATCCAGAGACCTTTAACTCCAAATTCAATGAAGCTGCCTCTATGTCCACTATGCTAAACATCCACAAGCATCTTATATAAAAATATGTGAACAAACACTAACAGACCCAATACAGTAAACACTAACAGACCCAATGCAGTAAGTGGAACAATAAAACAGATGAAAATCATCACATCTTTAAATTATGATATGACCTTTTTAATCAAGTAGAATAAACAAAATCATCAGCCTACTGAATTATATAATCAACCTTTATCAATAGGACGCCATTTCCACTACATAGCTGACCTTGTATTCCATATCACAAGACATAGAAATGTAATCCTTATAGTGGTAGAAATGCTCTATTATCTCCCTCACCCCCAAGCAACAACAAAAGCAGCCACAAATAAAGACATTCTCTACTTTATCAACAATGAAAAATAATTTCTATTTTATGTATATTCTTAACATTTTCTTTATATTCAGAAGGTATTTTAAGTGGGTACTACATATGAGATAATTAGGTTATGCAGTGAACAGAGTATTAGGCCTAGAGACAGGAAGGCCTGAGTTCAGATCTACCCTCAGATACTTACTAGTTATGTGACCATGTGACATTCACTCAAAACCTCTCTCTGCCTTAGTTTCCTCAACTATAAAATGTGGATCATAATAATATATATCTAATGGGGTTATTGTAAGGACAAAATAAATAGTATTTGTCAAGTTTTTAGCACAATGCCAGACATATAGTATGCGTTTAATAAATATTTTCCCTCCTCCTTTCATTCTCTTCTCTATCTGAACTGGAACTTGAAGGATAGGGTGCATTTTAGCTCCCTGAGATGTTAGAGAGGCACATTCCAGCTAGGCTTTAGGAGGATCTGAGCAATGATGGGACCATAAGAAATTTATTCCATTATATTGAAGAGTATAAAAGAGATCATGTGAGTTGAGGGAAGAAATGAAGATTGAAATTACACTGTGAAGTGACTGACTAAGAACTCTGTACTTGGTTCAGTATTCAGCAGGAGAATGAAGGAAGGTTTTTGAGCACAGAAATGACATTATCAGAATTGTACTTTAAGATGATTAAATACTCTGGCATCAATGTGAACGATCACTGGAAGGTAAAGAAATTAGAAGCAGGGAAAGCAGTTAAGAGACTATAGCAGTAGTATAAGGGCATAAACGATAGTTGTGGACATAGTAGTAGAAAGAGGGGATAATAGGTTTTTGGAACTGAGGGATCATACAATCCAAGGCTCTCATTTTTAAAGATGAGGAACCTGAGAACCATAGACTGTAAGAGATTTATGACAGATCACATGGGTAGTAAATAAGAGATGAGATTAAATGTGTGTCCTTTTATGTAAAATTCAGGTCTGTTTCCATTTATTTCATTGAGATGCATTAGGGAAATTGTCTAGGTAGAAAAATTAGATTTGGAAACCAAGTGGATACAGGAAGGAGGGAAAAGACTGATATTTCAAGCTTAGGTGATTGGGAGGATGGTGGTACCATTAAAATAATTTGAAGACAGACTTCACTTTGGGAAAAAGAAAAAAAATCAGTTTTGAACTTGTAGACTTTAAGGCAACAAGAAAATAGCGAGATGGAGATAGTGAAAGGAATCGGAGAATACAGGTGTGAAGTTCAAAAGAGAAGCCTGACTGCAGCGATTTGGAAGCAATCCAAATGGAGATGATAATCAGTTCATTTGAAAAGAATGATTTATACAGGAAGGAGCATAGAGAGAGAAGATAAAAGAGCAGTCAATAAACACAGTCATAAGTGCTGGCAATACAAAAGCAAAAAACAAAAAAAAAAAACCACAAACATTTCCTGCTCTCAAGTACCTTACAATCCAATTGAAGAGAAAACATTCAAACAACTCTATACAAACAAGCTATATACAACATAAATTAGAAATCATCAACAGAAGGAAGAAAATAGAATTAAGAGAGATTGGGAAAGACCTGTTGTAGAAAGTGTAGTTTTCCTTGGAAGTTGTAGGAAGCCAGGGAAACCAGGAGGCAGAAATGCAGAGGGAAAGAGTACCAGATATGCAGGACAGTCAGTGAAAATGTTGTTTTGGAAGGTGGAATGCCTTGTATAAGGAACAGCAAGGAGGTAAGTGTTATTAGATCACAGATTTCATGGGTTAGTGTGTGTGTGTGTGAGTGTGTGTGTATGATATGAAGTATAAGAACATTGGAAGGGTTGGGGAGAGTTAGATTTTGATCTTTGAAAAGCAAAGAATTGTTTATTTGATCCTGAGGGTAATAGACAAATAATGGAGTTTATTAATTTGGGGAAGTGGGAAGAGACCTGGTCAGACTTGTGCTTTAGGAAGATCTTCTGGGCAAAAAAGGAGAAAATGGAAAAGAATGGAGAGAAACTCATTCCACAAATACCAACAAACAGACTATTTCAATCATCCAGGAATGAGAAAATGAGGGTGTGCACCAAGATGATGGCAATATTGAAGGAGAGAAGAGGACATATTTGAGAGGTGATACAAAAGGAAACATCAGTAGGCCTTGAAACCAAATTGAATATGGAAAGGTAAGAGAGGGAGAAGATAAAGATGAAACCTAGGTTATAATCCTTGGTAACTGGTAGGATGGTGGCACCCTGAAAAGAATAGGAAAATTAGGAAGATGGGAAGATTTGAAGTACTGGGAAATAAGTTCACTTTTGGATATGTTGAAATTAACATGTTTATGAGTCATCTAGTTGAGAATATCCCATAGGTAGATGGATACAATGATTAGAAGTTGGTAGAGAATATAGAGCTGGATAAGTAGAACTGACAATCATCAGAATAGAGGTAATAATTGAATTCTTGCAAACTGATAAGATCACCAAGTAAAACTGTACAGACAGAGAAGGAAGGGGAGGGAAGGGATAGAGTAGAGTCATCCAAACCTAAAGAGAAGAAAGTATGAAGAAAAAGAAGGTTATTAACAATGTCAAAGACTATATTGAGGTCAAGAAGAATGAGTATTAAGAAAAAATATTTGGCAATCAAGAAATCATTAGCAACTTTGGAGAGAAGAATTTTTGTTGAATGATAAGGTCAGAAGCTAGATTTTCAAGAGCTAAGAAGAGAGATAGAGGAAAGTTAGTTCAGACCTTATAATAAGAAAACCTACAAATGACATGTGATCTAAGTGTAACAGGTCTGGTGTAGAGAGCCTTCTTAAGGAGTATAACCTCAAATGAGAGGAGAAATATGGGATAATTGCTAGTGAAGAAGGATGGATCACGTAAAGTTTTTGAGGATATGGGAGACAGGGATATGATGTTTCTAGGCAGTACAGAAGGAGTCAATATGTAGAAATATTAAAGATAAATGAGAAAGTGGTTATGCTATAGGTGAAATTTGCTACATGGTATCATTTGTGCACATAGAGCCATTTGCATTGAGAAAGAGAAGGGTTATTTAATTTTGTGAGACAAGGGTGAAGAGGAAGGTGGCATAGAGCATCTGGGAGATATCACTTGAAGAGGAGGGGAGAAGAAGCTGTCAGGAAATGACCTCACATTTTTCAGAGAAATATAAGCCAAAGTTCTCAGCTCAGAAATGGTGGAATGAGAGCTGTATGACGTTATAGTAGGGATAAAAATATTTGTAAAAAAACACTGTGGTACATAGAGAACATAGTATAATTGAGATTTAGCAATAAATGAAGAGGATGATTGAGAAGCAGTAAGGGCCCAAGTGAGGGTAGATAACAAGAACACAAAAATGACATGATCAAAATGATAAGTTATTACAATTATATTTCAAAACTCCCTAGATTTTTAAAAATGGTCACTGAATATTCAATTTCTCTCCTTAAAAAAAAGGAAATAAAACTGGGATGCACATATAGATAGATGCAAAGAGACAGACTGACAGACACACAAACTGAAACAGAGACAGTGATAAAAAGAGAAGAGGAGAGGATCTCTTTATTAATACCACATGTCTGGAAAATTTCAAAAGAAGAAGTTACAATTCTGTGAATCATCTATTTTATAAAGAAACAACACCTTTTTTTCATAGTAATTAGAACCTGAAAGAACATCGGAAATCAACCAATTACATGAGGATACTGAGGTCCAGAAATGTTAATTAGAATGTCTCAAGATCATATAGATATAACAAAGCCAAGATTAGAACTCATGTCTGTTAACTAAAACTTCCACTATACTTTAATCTCTCTCTCTCTCTCTCTCTCTCTCTCTCTCTCTGTCTCTC